>NC_047521.1:15969198-16320041 GCF_902827115.2 Pseudochaenichthys georgianus | reverse complement strand
CTAGTGACTAAACTGGGATCTGTGGATTACTCAGGGTCAGCGAAGGACTCCCACGTGGCCTCAGGGCAAATCAGGTTACATTTAGCTTAAAATGAGCTTAGCTTCATTCTTAACGTGTTCCCTAGACTAGGTAGGTAGGTAGATAGGTGTCTCAACTCCGTTTATTTATTTAGTTTATGCTAATCTACGGTAGGCTATATTAAAATGTGAACCCTACATTTTATTCTATAGTCGTTCCAGTAATTCAGCAGCAACATCACAGGTGAAAAAATCCAATCTAAAATGTCACCTTTTTATTTGGAAATGCATTTTAGAGATCAAGTAGTGACTGAACCATGCTTTTCCAATAGACCTACATTAAAATAATAACCAATTTATCTGCTACTATTTTTTTGATTAATCATTTCATCTATCAACGGTCAGAAAATGCTAATTAGAAAACAATTTCCTGAAGCCCAAGGAAATGTCTTGAACTGTCTTGTTCTGTTCAATGAAAGGTACAAAACGCTGTTCAATTCCCTGGTCAGATTAACAGAGGGCCTCGGGCAAAAATGAGCCCCTTTGAACTCCCTATTCCCCCCACTAGCAATCTGTGCCTTTTTTTCTAAACGGGTATACTGACCTATGGAACACTGTGGTAATTGGATTAAACCGAGATTAGAACAAGTGGGAATTTGCAGAACTACAACCACACATACGCATGCATCCACGTGTTCATGCTTTCCCCCACACACACATAACCGCAGAAACACTTGACCTTCATGCCAAATTTCAACCGTCTTGGGGCGAAAACGATGGCCTCTAAATGCTGGTGGCTTTTTAGTTGAAGGACACATCGACAGAGCTGCTGGTGGCAGCTAACAAAATGTCTTAACACTGGATGTATTGACACAGGAAAGCTCTTCAAGGCCTCAAGATTACTAGAAAGGAAATGTTTGAGAAATTGCATCAGAAAACTCGTGATGTCTTTTGCATGTTTTTTACACTTACTGATTTCCATGTAAATCTGTATAACATTTGCCTATTTAATATCCAAACCCTTGACTCATTGACTACCATTTTAAATAACCTTTCATGGTTTGAACAATGATTCTTTGCACAAAACTAGGATGGATTAAAGTGATTCAAGAGGTTAAATGTGCTATAAATGCTGCGTTGATGATACCTTTACTTTTAAACTAGTTATGCTGTACCTGCACATCATTTTTAGTCTAAGTCCACCCACATTATTCCTGCTGTTCCATAAACTCTCCATGCCCTCGCTCCCTCCGCTCTCAATTTCATCCCCATGAAGATAAACGTAATCCGGCGCTCTGCTCAGATTCTTTGGAGTTTAAGATGACCAACATTGGCCGAGGTAGAGTAGCCGGGGGCATGATCGTGTTCCTGTGATGCTGATTAGCTTGCCCGACTGACTCTGGCATCAAAACAGCCGATGTGGCACATGCAGGATTTCCTGAGTGTGCACAGCTCCAGAATTGGGAGGCAGAGGGCAGCAGGAGAAATGTCCCACAGCGTCAGCCAGCTGTGCACATCACCAGCACGAGGTGTCGGACATGATGTGTTAATCAAGAGGTCGCCATCAGTCATGTCATGATCAGAATGAATGTGCTGCAGATGACTGGTCACACAGCTGAGTTGGGAAGCATTTAAAAGGACTGTGTTCCGCTTTGCTTCATTATCTTTTGAAGAGGGTTTGAAAGCAGAGATGTTGTTAGGAGTGGGACTCTGGTCTCCTGAGGAAAACCCACAAAAACAGCAATAGCAAATGGAAAACAAGTTGATGAAAGCTGTGTGGTTCATTTTTTAAGATGCTAAGTTGTAGGGATGAGAAGACTCAAAGGATTTTTATTTTTTGAATTTGTAGACAGCTTTCTTATGCTCCATCAATATCTGAAGGAGCGGCACAGTGACCAGGACCAGTGATACAGAACATTAGGTACAGGCAAAAAGGACGTGTCGTGCTTCACTGATCAGAGTGAATTGTCAGTCAGAGATCAATGTCTCTACAAGAGAAATAATTTCAGCTGTGATCTGCTCCCCTCCATCTCTTTAAGTAACAACTTTTGATTATCGTTTTTTGATTGTGCACAATTAATTTACTTGAGGAATCAAATAGATTCACTTTTCAAAATGCGCAGTGACTATTTGTGCCTCTTAATGTTGATGACAGTGGGGAAAAACCTCAGATGCAATGATATTAAGTAGGGGTTTGGCCATATGGAGATAGTGACGATTAATCGTGATGTTTAAAAATTGAAATATGTTATCGGTACTGACCTGGTTCTCACTGGTTGTGAGAATAGTGCTAAAGATAGGTCAAATTCAAAAACGTGTTTAGCTCAGCTACACTGCAGTTTTTGAAACTATTTGTCATGAATGTAGCTACGAAAATAGAAAAATTATGTTTCCTGCCTACAGAGCTCTGATTGATTGACAGTTTCTCCCTTCTACAGAAACAGAGAGCTCTACAGCAGACCTTAAATCACTGACCAAATCAGATGCTCTTAATCAGCTACCTTATTCAGTAAAACAAGTGTATACATATTCTCACATGATATAACAGTCCCCTAATCTTGTGTTAAAAATGCAAGCAGCTACACTTAACTAGTTCAACATCTTGTTGTACATATCAGAGCTACGCTGTGGAAGAGTGCCTTTAAGGGGATTAACTGATGTCATCAGTTCGCTGTGTATCTCTCTAGGACGATGTTGATAAAACTAATCCATCCTGTTCACCAAGCATAAATCAGTTTACACAAAAGGAGTCAGGGGGAGGAAAGCTTAATTTGAATAATATCAGGCATGACAGCATGTAGAAACACGTAGAGGGGTTTGCTTATCTATAAATACTAGCTGTGTACAAATGTAAACACATGCCTTCTGTGTCTTACGAATAATGCTCCGCTGCTTATCGAGGCTGTACATATTCTCACGTGATGTAACAACTCTGCCAGGATCGCTTCAGGAACTACAACAATTAATTGCAACAGGCCAAGGGTGGATGCTTTGCACATTTATTTATTCCTGCCAGAATGTTCAAATGTAGCACCTCTTCCAGCATGAAGGAAAACATAACCCCAACAAATGTTCATTTTCCAACTGAAAAAATCAGCTAGGATGCAAAGACACGCTGTTGTAAGTCCATTCATGTTCATCATCTGGTGTTTCCCACAATGCTTCGCTCTCAACGGAGAGTTGCTTCATGCTGCTGCCGTGTTCATCCATGACCTGCAATAACAACAAATCAGGGTTTAATATTTACTATACTAGGACTTCAAGTAATGGTTATTTTAATCGACAATAACTGTGTTGACTGATAGAACAATATGTTATTAATGGCACATTTCCACTGCAGCGGGGTAGCCCCGTTTAAGCGTCCCTAATGGTGCATTTCCACTTCCGCGGGTAGCCCCGTTTAAGCGTCCTTTATCGTCCTCAAGCGGCCAGGCCAGTTTTTGGTGGCCTTTCCATATAGCGTAGCACCGGCTAGCGGGTACTTTTTCCCTCTTTTTCCGGCCCCATAAAATCGTGGTTCTATCAGGCCAGGGCCAGAGCTGTGACGTCAACACTCTCGACTGCTGATTGGTCAGAGAGAATTGTCACAGATCGCGCGCAAGATCATCCCTAGCGTCGCATATATATCTAGAAGCAAACTTGCAGCATTTTTATACACAGCATTTTTGTAAACGGAGGAGCTACAAAAATGGCAACGTCAAAGAAAAGCACACCGTGGTCGACCGAGGAGGTGACGATGTTCCTACATCTCATTGGGGATGATAAAATCCAGCGGGAGCTCGACGGAACAACTCGAAATGTGAACAAAAATAAAGCCGATCGCCCCGCCTACACTGCGTTGCTACCCCAGGTCCTAAACTGTAATGGAAATGCGCCACGGCCTCGGACGGCCAGCGAGGCAGCCCGAGGCCTGAGCGAGGACGCTTAAACGGGGCTACCCCGCTGCAGTGGAAATGCGCCATTAGGGACGCTTAAACGGGGCTACCTCTCCACCCTGTGCACGCTCAGCTTTGCCTGCGCTCGCTCAAGTTGTCACAGCGTTACAAATGTACAAAACCAACCAATCGGAGAACTCGAGAAGGTCAATTCTGATTGGCTGGTCATCTCCAATCATATTTTCTATCTGAGATAAGAGAGGGATTTGCGGTTGTTGAATGCTGTTGACGTTCTTATTACACATCTATCGTATCGTTGACATTTACACATGCATTTACAGGACATGACAGACTCGGATGAAGAGAATAGTACGCCACAGTGTCAGGTGAGTTATACATTTCTAGTTTTCTGATATCACGTTATTGTTTGCAATGCCTGAGTTTGCTATCCGGCAACATAGCTATAGGGGTAGTTTAAGCAAACAGCTAACAAACCGTAGCCTACATGTACATGAACCCTTCTGAGGTATTGATTACTTGCTGTAAGCATTAGAGGTGGCAGAATGACAAAACATGTTTCTCTCTCTATCACAATTTTGGGTTGACCAGAACCTGGACCAACTTCTGTTTCCTGTTCTACAATGGGCATAGAGCTTGCGTTAATTTTCAACCGGACAACTAAACAGATTAGGTTAGGATACCGGATAAAGTTAGCAACACACGTTAACCATGAACAGCCTATTAATCCGTTCTCTTAATGTTATTTCATCCAACGTTGTGGAATTAGAGAAAAGAGGCTAAACGTGTTTTTATCCGGGGTGGGGGGAGTTACATATTAGTTAAATATAACATTGGGGCGTGTGATTGTAGTGGGTGGAGTTGGTGAAATGAGGATATCCATTTTGGAGTTCAAGCTAGTATAATATAGTTAACATTACACAATAATAAGGAAGAGAGCTATTTTTGTGATCCATCGCTATTGATATGGATTTAGAGTGCATATTTGAGACTTCCAAACAGTAAACTAAAACGTAACTTATGGGTGAGTGTTTTTAGCAGAGCCATATTATGTCCTTGTGATTCTGTTATTTTATTACCTGTCTGTATTATGTTGCAGCTCAGCTGATGTTGGATTGATGGCAAAGGGAGAGGGACTTAAGTGAGAGTGAAAACACAAGGTAAGTTTCAAATAGGTCAGCAATTTCCCATCCTATTGGTTGCTAGATGTATCTAACCCTTTCTCCTGTCTTTGTCTCCCTCTTTCAGCACAAGAACTCCAGGGGGATTCAATGGAGCCTGAAGACCTGCAATGAGACCCTCATTGTCTTTTGTGATAGTTAAATTGCTCCTGCTGACTTGAACCAGCCATTCTTTCCTCCTCTCTGTGTCAGTGGGGAAGCCGTACATTCATACTCCTTTCTCTGAGCGCTTGGAGCATCCCCCGGCAGCACAGCAAACCATGGGGGAGACGATATGCCAGGACAACACAGAGGAAAAGGCACAGACAAACTGCATGCATGCTATTCAATGTTTATTGAATTCCATTTATTTACATGGATGTTCCTAAAACAATACATTTAACATCATCATCATGCTGCTGCTGTGCTGCTACTGTAGTCCTTTGACTCATTGTGCTGTCAGTTGACAATCATTGATAGGCACCTGTGGGTCTCCTGTCCTTTCTGAAAGTCATAAATATTACATTAGTCATTTAGATTACTTAGGTCCTCAATTACCAGGGGATTACTGAAACCACCATGAATTAAAGAAATGGAAAATCTGAATTTTGAAACTCTCCTTCCCTCCCTCTAAATATATCAATACACATTAGGATGTGACGTTCTTGACTACCATACAAGTTTAAGAAGATAATATTTGTTTTGATAGATAATATATCTCTTTTTCTTCTCTCAATTATTTTATTTCTATTGTGCACTCGAATCAATATTAATCAAACTATTGTTCGTTTATACATTTTAAGAATGGCGTTTATCTTTTTTGAGAATGAGTTCTTATTTGATTTTATTTATTTGGGTCCACAACAGATGATACAAATGTTTGTGTCAGTAAATGTGTGGCGGGGGTTTGAAAATAACGGGGACAGAGCTGCTGTCAGACGATCAGCTGTGCGGCGTCATCACAAACGACGTCGCTTCACGTGACGCTCCGGAGGAAAGGACGTCCCATTGCTCTTAAAACTAATTTCCCTGCTTCTCGGAGAAGGGTCTTTTTTTTTAATGTTTTATTGAACATTTTTAAAACATACAAAAGCTCGGTGAGGATATCATCAACTTATCAACATAAGTGCAAGACATTCATTCACAATAAGACAAAAAAAAATACATCCAATAAGAGCCAGGGGGAGAGAAAAAAGCATAAAGGCACAAAAACATTTGAGAGGCATTAAGCTTACTTAAAATAATAACCATTTGGAAATGTCATTGCAAATCTTTATAGACATGTTACAAGATTGTATTTTCCTAAGGGACAGAAAAAAGGACTTGAACTCATTTATGAAACAGTGAAAGGAGGGCTTGCCTCCTCTCCATTTACTACAATGTAAATGATATTTACCCAAAATAATAATTATATTTACCAAATCAGATATGGGAGAATCCAAATTATCAATATAATATAAAATGTGATATATTTTGAAGGCCGGAATGTTTGTTAATTTAAGTAACAACCAATCTCTCACATTCGACCAAAACAATTTAGAAAAAGGGCATGAGAAAAATAAATTTTCCGACGATTCATCAGATAGATTACAAAAGGAACATGGTTCCACTTCAAATTTAAATCTTGAATTTAAAAAAGTAGAAACCGGGTAGATTTTATGAACAATTTTAAAATGAGTTTCTTTTGCTTTAGGAGAAATAGGCCATTTTATAAAATAAGATAGAGCTTTTTACATTACAGATAAAGTGTCTAAATCGGTCCCTTGTGGAAATAAGCCTCTGTTCAAATTGTGAAAAAAGTGGGATTTCAAAGAAGAATTAATAGATTTGTTATTCTTAAGAGTATCGCCAATAAATTCCAAACTAGGTACAACTGATACAACATTTGAGTACAGTAAAGAATTATGAATCATTTCAATAAGTGGTAGAGGAATTGCTTTACAGATTTTGTTATAATCTTTAGCAGTACACGTTATATTGTATTTCGTTGAAAAAGCCAAAACATCTAGCAGTTTACCATTGCAATCTAGTAAATCACTAACAAACAAAATACCCCTCTCATACCAATCACTCCTAAACAAGGATTTTCTGTTTATAATAATCACTCTATTGTTCCATAAAGTAGATCCATGAGGAGAAAAATTGTGGGTAAATATCATTTTCCAATAATGAAGTATCTGCTTATAAAAATTTGACAATTTGGTCGGAATCTTATTAACCTCAAAATCACATTTTAAAAGAAAATCAAACCCTCCTAGACGTTTAAATATGGCCTTTGGAATATGGAACCACATGGATTCTGGCTGGGACAAAAAAGCTTTCAACCATTTTTATTTTAATTGTTCCAATCATCGATTCAAAGTCTAAAGCTTTAATTCCACCTTTATCATATTCTTTAACAAGCTGTGACTTTTTAATGTAGTGAGTTTTATTTCTCCACAAGAATTGGAAAATAATTGAGTTGTTTTTTTTAATATTGGCCGAAGAGACAAAACATGAGTGGCATGGATAAATAAGTTTAGATATACCGTCTGCTTTAGTAAGAAGAACTCTGCCAAAAATAGTAAGATCTCTAGTTAACCAACGACTGAGAGATTTCTTCATATCTGTGATACGGTTACAAATATTAAGATCTTCTCTCCTGATATAATTTTTAGACAATGTTATTCCTAAATATTTCACTTCAGGTATCACTCTAATGCCCCTTTCACACCAGCGCCTTTTCAGCTCCGGCTCGGAGCTAGAGCCTGAAAAGTACCGGTTTTTCCTGTTCACACCGCAGAGGCGCTGCCTCTTAGCTCCGGAATCCTGTTCACTTCCAGCTCCAAAAAATTGTCGGTCTAGAGGCAAGAGCTTCGGAGCTAAGAGGCGGCGTCGCTTACATCTCTCTTACGTCGAGGCGGGCTGAAGTAGATGCCGAAGACCACAAAGAAGTCTTGCATTTCGCATGTGATGTTTGTAAAGTTCCAAGTAAAGTCGTCCCTTGTAAAGTCGTCCGATGCCTTCCATTTAGTTTCATAAGAGGATAACCAAAGCGAACAGCGCTTCAATACAATCGGCCATTGTTGTTGTTGTCGATGTGAGGTATTTCCGCGCGGTTTGGATTTTATGAAGCAGGTACGTAAACGGTGACGTCATGACGCAGCAGCGGCAGCTCTGGGCGGTGTGAACAGAGCGGGAGCAGAAAAGGGAAACCGGAGCTGAACCAGAAAAGCTCCCGTTCGGAGCTAGAAAGGGAAAAGCGCTGGTGTGAAAGCTGCATTAGTGACATTTGAATACCTTTTTCCTAGCAGTTTCTGAAGTGCAGTGCCTAAATAAGTGCAATGACGCTAATATACCGACCTGCATTGGTGGTGTTTTGTTTCCAGATAACAATATGTTTCTGCGCAACAAACTTAAAAAAACATTTTCAGAGGTAGACAACATATTAGATATGACAATAAACATTACAACAAAACGAATAAACTAAACACAAGCATTTCTAACATTTCATCTAGGGTTATGCTGAATTGTTGGTCATATTTCAATATTTTTTGACATTTATTCATCAGACAATTATCAGGACAAAGTAACAGAGATGAAGGGATAATGGAAATGTGTTGTTGTGCAAAGGGTACAAGGAGTAAACAGCAGCTCTGAATGACTGCCTGCTGTTCAAACACACTGGGCTTTGTGCCTCTGCTCATGTGTGAATGCCTCCAGCATCAACAGACGTGGACAGCTGCACTCTAAATGATAAAGCGCTGCAGCAGGGATCACCTGCCTCCTCGCAGGAGACGCACATTAGACATTTCAAATACTCTCGCCCTGGCTGTCCATCAGTACCGCTCATGCCCATTAGTGACAGAGTAATTAGTGTGACATTCAAACGGCACTGACACTCAGCTGGAGTCACATCCAACATGAGAGCACAATCAAAGGGAGGCGGGCTGGCGTATATCACCACTTACAATATCCAATTTGAAAGATGTGCCTGCTTTGTTGAGCGGGACGAGTAATATAGCACCTTTGTAACTTCTCCTGGATAGACGTGTTTGATCCATCAAAAGATCTCCTTTAAATAATCTAAGGATTCAAGCTTGTTATGGTGAAAACATGACACCAGGAATACAAAGCTACCTACTGAAATGTCATCCGAGCAGCTTCCTGCTGTCAAACTCACACTTTCAGTTAATTGGATTTGGATTTTAATATTCTATGAACCTGATCAACCCTCGTGCTTTAGAGAGCTCAATCGATTTCATGTGGGCTATTACTCAGAGCAAACAAATCGAACATATCTACTCTTTTAAAAAAGGTCACGTCTGTCATATATATTGTTTCCAGCGCTCTGAATGCATGTTTTGAAACACCCGTTATGAGAACCAAAATGTGCAGAAAAAAAGGTTGATATTGATCAAGTAAGACCTATTTCCAACAGCTTTTGCATAAAAAAGGCTAATTTGGAACTTGAATGAAATTAAATATGCAAATTAGATGGAGGCCTAAACAATGCTTGGTTGAGGTTACACAAGATTTCCATTAACAACACGAGTGAATTCTCATTATAAAAGGTTCACTGTAAGTTTAACAGGGCTCACCTAAGAGATTACTTTGCTTTCACTTGTTTCAAAATGGCTGCCCTTTATTTCTCTTCCTTTAACATAAGGGAAAAATAGTAATGTGAGTTTTTATCAACTGGTTGTACTTTGCAAGGGCTTGTTTTCTGTGCCTGTAGCCTTCTTCTACTCATAAAGACTATTTGACTTGTAAACAAAAACATACACAGATGCTGAAAAAGTAACTTGATCCTTAGTTAACATTTTAATTGAAAGCCAGCTCCCGTGTCTCCTCAGATCTTTCAAAGGATGCGGATCCACAGAGGAAAAAGGTATGCAGGAACACTAACAGACACAGAGGTCTCATTAATCTGTCTTATTGAAAGGGACGTATGCTAGTCTCGACATCTCAAGGGTCCGGTGGGACGTTCCCACAGCAGGAAGCACAGAGATGACTAATTAGGGTGAGAAATGTGGCGGAGACAGAAAAAGATGTACTGTATGTCGGACAGTGCGTTTGCAAACTCACCCACACAGACAACATACGTAGGTAGCAGCATGATGTGGTTAAGTCAATGCTTTTACCCCCCAACAAAGATACATCTGTGGAAAACAAACAAAAAGTGTATGTACTATTTTGTTACATTTATTGTATGTGACTTAAATGTATATATCAACTAAGGAAGCCTCTCAAATGTAAGAATCTTTCATTGTTCTGTTGTATATCGTCGTAGATTGACATTTCTATGGGTTTTAGCCTGTTAATTCGACAAAACAAGGGATTTAAAACCGTTGCTTTACCCCATCAATGATTGTATAATGCAGATATACATGTTGTAATAAAAACCTAATGAATGACAAAATAGTAAAAACAAAGCTGTAATAATTTAAATTATGTCTATGAGAAGTTTTAATCGGTGCCAATCAGCATGTTGTTTAAGAATGTCATTATATGCTCATAATTTGACTATGTGAGTTATGAACGGTTAATAAATTGTTCATTTTGTCCTTAAATGCTCATTTTGACTGTTCCATTTCACATATTATAGTACTAAATGATTGTTATTCAATAATTGAGGAAATATTCACTATTATTGACCGATATTGAGAAGTAATCAGCTATCGCACCCCTCGTCCCATATATTCCTACTCTATGCATCAAAACACAAGCATGGTGATTTAAATAAACAGAAACCCCAAACATCTTATATAGAAATCTATCAAATGGAATATGTCCGATGTAGTCCAGTGTTTTCAGTGTGATCATTAGTGAAGACATCTGGCCAGCACATCCTAAATCATGTCCCTGCCAAAAGACACAAGGATGCATATTCTCAATGAATTCTATTAACTTACAAATCCTCTTCTCTCCCTCTCTGTGTGTTTATGAGCAATACTATTGGCATGGCAGAATCCTCACTGTATCTGTTACCTGAGAGAGAGTGGCGTTATGCTGGATGTGTACTCCTGACCCACTAACAAGCATGCTCTCAGGAGACAGGAAGTGGATAATTAGGTGCCTCCCTTGAGTCTAGAAAGATACATTTTAGACCCAGACAGTGCACGGACGGCTCTGCTGGCTGACTCAATTTGCATGTCCCTTTCTAATGGCGTCTGTTGACACGGCTCCAGGGGAACAGGGGAGGGTTGACAGCATGGGATGGCAGAGCTGACAAACAAAAAGCACCCTCACTTTCCATCAATGTAACTTTGGCTGGCTGCGATCGCCCTTCTGCATGCCAAGCAGAGCACATAGGCAGCTGAGGGGAAGGCTGACAAAAATAACTCTGACGTTGAGAGCAAGAGGCTCTGTGTCCGATGTCTGTATTCACTGACACATTCGACAGACGGGAGTGGGAACAAGGTTGTGGCTTCGTCAGGGGAGGGCACTGATAAGAAAGATGGAGGAAGAGAAAAAACCTGGTGCAATAAATCATGTCAGTGACGCATTAGGACATTCATGAGGCAGAGATGAAAGGAAATTGGTATAACTTGCTTATGATCAGTGTGAAAACAGAACCTTTCAGAACAGCTATGAAAGTTTTCTAGTTTGGCACACGGTATTTACTTTGAAACTTTCTGAGTTTCTCAAAATGATTGGCTGAAAAGCGGTTGAAAAAAACGTTGACAAGCTATAGCAGCTGTCACGGCGCAACAGGAATCATCAAATAATTCAGAAAATGCCATTAGAACTGACTTTCAAACTGGATGTATACGAGATGTACCAGGCAATAATCTCACAAGAATGGACATGTAAGCACATTTTGACAGAAAGTAGGGTAACACTGTAAATTTGGATGTTTATACGTATACCAGGTGACAACAAGTACATGTTCAAACAGGAAGAAGATCCTTTAGGTAAGTTTAAAGAAGTCCTGATGTCAAGGCCAGGGCGGACTGGCCATCGGGACGAATCCCGATGGGCCGGTACTGAAGTGGGCCGGTCGGACGATGTGGGCCGGCCGGTAACCGGCAGGGCTCGACATTAAATGGCCCGCTGGCCCGGAAGCACGATTTAGACACCCCTGGCCAGCATAACGTACTTTCCACTTGCCCGCTCGGGCCACTAAAGATATTGCTTTAAAAAAATGTTTCCTGTGGTATTGGTATTTTGACTAGCAATGTAGTTAAATTGTTTCGTTTATCAACGCTACAACATAGCGTTCCGTGAGTCGGTTGTCGTTGTTGGGTGAAAAGCAAACGGCGCTCCTTCACTACAGACTATCACGCTACCTAACCATTCGCCAAAATGTTTTTAATACCAGCGGTAATCGGCCAAGCGCCGTGCAAAAAACTATCTTCAAATAAAAGAAAGTCACCGGAGGAGTTAAAGGAGAGTGACAGGGAGTATGAGAAGAAGAGGGAGAGGAAGTTTCAGCTTGATGGATGGAGTTGGCTTAGTGGTGCAGTGACGCGTCCTAAAACCCTTTTATAATCTATCGATTCGATTTATGATTCGAAAATTATAAAAGTAGGGTAGACATGTGGAGATTATCCGGCTGAACAAAACGTGCATTTATAAAACTGGTTAGTTTTCCACAGACCTTATTTCCAGCTATTTTCCAAAACCCTGTGGAGAAATCCCGTTGCTTTTTGTCGAGGAAACCAGCAGCTTACTTCCTGGTTTTAGGACGCGTCACTGGCTGCACCTCTCAATATGATGCCAACATAAACAAGGTCTTCTGTCGGCTCTGAACATCAATGCCGACCTATGCTGACAAGTATGTGAAGAGTAGACAATATAAAAGGTATTGGCGAAATGTCCCAGCAGTTTAAGATAATGAAGGTTCTAATCTAGCCATTACATGACAGGAAGGCAGAAAGTGCATGAAACAAATAATAATACTCATAATAGCAGCATTTTTTTAACAATGACCACAATATCATTATTTTAATAAACCAAATATGAACAATTGAGGAAAATGAGGAAGAACTGATGATTCAAATGTTGGAGTACAAGTAGTAATGTAGTGCATAAATTACTATTGCAACAAATGTGTTAATTTTCTTCATTATTAGTCGATTTGTTTTTGGACGAAGGCTCCGGGCCAGTGGTTACAATGGTGGGGCCATTGATAATACAAGTCAATTTTACCCTTAATGTCTACCTCTGCGGTAAGTCACTAGCACACCCCCCCGTCCCCCGTCCCCCCGTCGACAATTTACTAGCGGTATTTACTTGCGGCACCGCGTGGGCCGGCGGTACCGAAGTGGGCCGGTCGAGAGTCCCGGGCTGATTTGTAGTCCCAGTCCGCCCCTGGTCATGGCATGAAGCATTGTCTGTGAAATGTACAGACTTGTGTTAGCAGCATAGCTATGCAAGGTGAAGCTAATTTTAACTTAATATACTGCTGGCTGATTTCCTCAATAACAATATTTAATTGTATGTACATTCTTAATCAGTTGTGTATGTAAAATATGACAATGCAAAGTCACTATTCCCACAAAACGAAAGTAGTGGAGTAAAAAGTACAATATCTGCCTCTGTTTCTCAAAATTGTCCACAAAACGAAAGTAGTGAAGTAAAAAGTACAATATCTGCCTCTGTTTCTCAAAATTGTCCTAATGTGCAATACCTGGGAAAATGTAATTGGTTGCATTAAGCACTATGTTTATCAAAATGTCCCTTTTATAGAAATGTGTCCTAGTTTTACAAAAATCTACCCTGATAGCCCTGGAAATATAACCGGATCCACGACTGTTTGAACAAACATTTTGCTGCTTTAGATCTTCAACAGTCCAAATTCACACACAAAGGCATCATCTCCTCCTCTATGATAACAGTTTTGCCCACAAGGTAACATTATTCTACTGGTACAGTGATACTAAATAAAAAAACTATCCATTGTGAAGAACAAATCCCCATACACAATGGTCAAGACAGAGATTTTTTTAATGTTGATTTTTGCTTTTGTCATGTTTCTTTTTGATTGTCTGTTCCATTGAAAAACCCATTTATCGTTTACTTTGATGTCATTTGCCTCAAACTCCCTGAAGAGAACCAAAGGACTGCACACTAAAGTACACAAATAAAAGATTTGACTATCGAGCCTTTCAAATAATTTGAGAGCGTGTTTCATATTTAGTCTAAATGCTTGATAATTTCAATCATTCTGAACTAGTGATCATTTTAGTTTTTCCTGCATAAATTGTTCTCACAGAGTTTTAGGAAACATCATTTGATTCAAATAGATAGGTGGAAAGAGGCATTTGGAGAAACAAAAAAGATCTTTGCTGCCACCTACTGGACACTGCCATTATAACAGCTTCAGCTAACCAAAAAGGTTTTTAATTTTTTATTTCCCACCTCGGAAAATGCTCGCCCGTGTAGAAGCTCATGAGAAGTTGGCGCTCCCTGCAGAGGTGTAGTAGCCCGTACAGTCAGAGGAATATCTCTGGGACAGCAGCACCGTATTCAACCCAAACTCTCCAAAACGATAAGCACCAAATTTCTGTAATGAAAAACAGAAAACGTCTTCAAATAATGAAATACAAAGCCACAATACAAAGCCACAACACCATTATAAAACCTTATTCCCAGATTTAAAAAAAGTAGTCCCAACACTCAATGATTTAGATAGTAAGCACTTTGCTTGAAGAGTCGACCTTGCTCTTAAACTCTGTCACTCACAAACATGGCGTTACCATGGTTACTGTGCAAGTGAGAGTGGTAAGCACCCTTGTGTCATTTTCAGAGAAGATAAAATGAAGGGTTTTGTAATCCAAACAAACATGTTGTCTGCACCACAGTGGAGGGAAGGTGATTTTGAAGCTGTTTTGATCTGCAGATTCAACTGGGTGTCACATTTCAGTTGTCCCACACAAAGAAACCACAAGTGCTGCTCACAAAATAAAATAAAAATCAATCCAAACCCTCCTCTTTGAGCTTTAAAAGGTACGCTCTTCTTCTTTCACATAACAGCTCTAATCAATATACTCTGGAGCAGTACATTTCTCCACCTAATACATTTTTTAGAACCTTATATTTTAGCTTGGTTTGTTAAATGTTAAAAATCTTAAGCCAGTACTGAGGGAATAAACATTTGAAAACCTACAAAGGGACACATATGGCAAATCTTTCTGACAATGTTTGTAATTGTAAGCTGCATTATAACTATTGTTTATATCTTTTTTAAGAAAGGACAATGCACATTAATGAACATGAGCCTTTGAGTCCATCTTGTAAATGTGGCAGATTTAGCCAATAAAGCTAATTTCCATCTGCAGTCCCTGGCAGGTTGATGGCATTAAAAGAAAACAAAAGGAAAGATTGACACTTGAGCACAATGACGGCACATCATTTTTTTTTTTTATTTGTTTGCCTGTCCTTGTTTGTCTACCCTCCCTCATACTGTAAAGCGCCTTTGAGTTGTGAAAAGCGCTATATAAATAAAATGTATTATTATAAGCACAGGCAAACACACTGTACGTTTGTTTTGAGAAGAGCATTATAAATATAGTTTATAAATAAAAAAGATTCCTATTATCGCTATAGGTTTCGACTGAAGAGGGTCTTAATAGTTTGTGATACATGTATATCCAATTAGGGGAGCAAACCGCTTTCTCTTACAATTCAACTGCATACATGTTGTGCACGTGTAGCCGAGACCCTTATGCAATACGATGTTTCCTGTTCCACACCAGAGGACAAAAAACCCACAACAAGAAATAAAAGATGGCTGATTTCTACTTATCAGGTTCAGGGTCTTTGTATTGTGAATGCTTGATCACTGTCACCGCTTATTGTAGAACATAACAGAGCCTTATTTGTAACATCTGTGCTTTTGCTACAGTATCAAGTCAAAATGTCTGCTGTAAATAAACATTTATATAGGCCTTACTATATAAATGTTCCAACTAAAACTGAGTATCATATATTGAAGATAACAGGACTGGAGATTTAAAAACTAAAAAAGTGATTTGAAATAGGGCAACTCTAACTGGCTTCTAAGTGGTGAGCTAATTACATTTTGCAGCTGGTCTGGGAACATAATCATTTAATACCAGCCTGAAATCAAAAGTGAGTCGGCCCTAAAATGAACTCTATTACCCTTTGTGCATGCTAGAGTGGTATTAAAATGTTCCCCTGCAAAAACCTTAATCTCTCTTTTTGAAAGGCCTATTAATAAGCTCTCATATCCAAATGCTACTCCAGAAGCAGTTGAAATGTCAACAGCCTTTAAAAGCATACAAACAGTGTGTTGAATGTTAGCAGTGTTGCAACAGTTGTATGGTGCAAGGTCTAAATAAAGCATTCAGAAGTTTACTTTACCCCTTTTTTTTACAAATTGAACCACAATTACTTTATCTAAATGTCTTTTGAAGAGTACTTTACTGCCAAAACGATCAAGTTCTCATCCCACATTAACTTGAATTAGAGAATAAAACGTTGTTTCTCATGCATACCTGAACGGTGGACGAAGAATCTAAAACATTAGGAAAATGATTGCTGTAGTAAACGGGAGCTGTCTTAAAAAACAACAGCAAAACAACCGCTTACCAACTCTCACACACAAATAATCCAAGTCTCATTTATCCAGTTCACTACTTCCCAAACATGTGCATTTTTAAGTAAACCTTACTTAAACTTACTTTTTTTTTTTACAGTTTTTGCTGTAGTCAAACGTAGTACCAATGAAAAGCAAGAACAACTGTGGGTTTTTTTTATCATGAAATGTTCCTTTTGGGGTTGAAGTGTTTATATCTGGACTATTGACAGGCAATTTTTCATCTGGCCTATAAACAAAACCTTCTAAATCCCCATGTGTAATGGCATCTGGTATTGACATCAGTGAAGCAGTGAGCACAGGTCTGGATGTTTCTAATGCTGCAGTATTTGAAGGTGCAGGAAGGAGTGAGTTTCCTCTAACCTTTAATATGTTTCTGGCGTCAAAAGCCTCTCGTTCACTCATGGTTTGTCTCCCTGGGCCGCCCGCGTCTTCAACTGAAAAACACCAGAGTGTAAAAGGCAAGCTAAACAGTGCAGCACTGAACAAAGAAAACAAATAACTTATGCCATTAAGTTGCTGCTACAGTGGAGCAATAACAAGGTGACAATCGAGGGCATTCAGTTGTGAAACAGGGACTAAGGAGAAGAAGTAAACACTGAATGTTAATTGTCTGGCAAACACGATCAGCAGTGACCTTCCCTTGTGCTGTGTTGTTGGTCAGCGCAGTACAAATTTGAGAACTGGGGCTGGACTTTATCCATGGACAAACTGAATGAAGCCATTGTCAAAATACTTGGAAAGCACGGCCGCTTGGCGCACGTAAACAGAGCTGTAGCCAAACAGAGTTCTGGCTGCCTGTCGGGTGTATTCAGGAATTTGTTGTTGCAGTTGTTAAAGGATTCAGCGTTGTCGTCACTCCAGCACAGGTCAACGCCAGAAGATAATAAGGGGACATTGGCAAATAGGGTGAGGGGAAGAGCTATCAATGTGGTCACACAACAGATCAACAACTACTGGCAAATATACTGCTCGCATGTAATGTCTCTACCTGAGTCCTTTCGGAACAGAGTGTTTATGACGGTGCCGTGCAGCTTCACTCTGTCCCACTCTCTCACCATCAACCCTGCGGAGACAAAGTGCTCCACCAGCCGGTCCGCGATCAGCTGCAACCTGAAGAGCAGAAATACATAAAGAAATATGACGTGTCAATTTTGTCCATGTATTTATTTTTTCACAGGATATTTGTATTTATTGCGTTTGGCTCTGTTCATTTTTCAGCTTCTTTGAGGTTGAATAAAATGTTTCTTGTATCAGAAACATTTACATTTCATGTTTTTTTACTGCAGACAGGTATGTATGTAATAATGCAGTATATAAGTACGCATTTCTATATCATTTATTTTTCTGTCTTTAGCGTAGGTTGTGGGATGTGTGTGGATGTCTGTAAAAAAATGTACTTTTTGTAATATAAAATACGTTATACAATATATATAATACATATGTTTTGTATTACTTTAATTCATTGTTGAATGGTTGATTGTATGTGTCCATCTCTTTGGTATAAAAATTAAAATACATTATTTGATCACAAATATTATTTTCTCCATAGGATTTGTTATTGATCCACTTACTTGTCAGATTTGTCTTTCGCGTTGACTTTGGCATACAATACATCCACCATGCCCGGGTCATCATTCATGTACTCTATGCCCGTCACCTCCAACGTCAGAGGGTTTCCTTCTGTGATATCCCTGATAGCGGACAGCGAAGAAAAAAGAATAGTGACCCACCTGGCACATTTTTCAGACCCTAAATGTTGAGCAAGCAATAAACTGGAATACAATGGTATTTTTGTAATACTGTGTTGGAATATAATCTATTATTTGTGTTGGTTATGCGAGTTCACTTGTTATTCTAACTAATCTAATCATTATTATGTAATCTGCTCCAACCATTCTGTGGCCCAGATTCCCTTTGTTACTACTAAGATACGAATACTTAAAAATGGGTCACAAATGTACACTTTCTTTCTTCTTTAAGGTTCCATTATTTCTTATAACAGGTCGGCCAAGTAGATTAAGCATATGTTACAGTACACTAGGGCTGCTCGATTATGGCAAAATTCATAATCTCGATTATTTGGGTCAATAATTGATATCACGATTATTAAAAACGATTATCCATTTACTTTGAAAACATCAATAATAAATAATAATAAAGAAAATTAAAAAATAATCGCTTTATTTCGATTATGTTGTTTTCATAATCGTTGCAAGCCAAAATCGTAATTGCGATTAAAATGCGATTACCTACAGTACACACCATATTTGTTGGGGACTATTTTCTGCTATGGATTTGGTGCCCTAGTAAGTATTAACAGCAGCGAAATGGTATATTCAGGTTTGACAAAAAATAAACTACAGTCCACACTTTGTTAGTAATGAAGGGACACCAAGTGTGGTTCACTATTTGTGTTTGATGTGCGTTTGTTTCTATGGCATAAAGGAACAACTTATTTCAGGCTTTGGTTACAGCAACAATACTTGTGTGTAGGATCAGCTCATTGCTAGTTTAAATGGGCTTTGTTAACAACATTTTAAATATAATCTGTTCCTAGATTATGCCTTAAAGCAGTATATGTTGTTTTGTTTCCCAACAGTATTCCAAAATAACTGTTTTTTTGTTGTTGTCACAGTCACACAACTTGTTTGGCCCTTACCGGATGAAGTGTTGACACTGTTGGAGGTGTTCACATGCTTTTCTCACTTCTGTCTCATTTAACAGAGCAAGGGTGCCGATTGTCATGTGAAGCTTTGCAGGGTTCTGAAAGATGCTCCCCTCAACTCCATGATCCTACACACAAATGAAAAAAGAGTTGTAAATACAGAATGTATTGAGGATATAATGTGCTGATCTTAGACAAGACACCGCCCTTGCCCCTCATCATTGCAACATGTAGGTTTCCTTCTTCAGTACCTGTGAGCACTGCTTCAACACCTCGTCTTTAAAGGTCAGGAATCCTTCTTGGATTTTGGGATTACTCAAAGGGAATGACAGGAAATGTGTGAAAGGCTGCTTCTTCCGGTAACTCTCAACAAGGAGCTCAACACGTGTGACTGCAGATGAGACTGCAGCTTTATGGGAACCTGTGATAACTGTCAAGCAGAGAAAGTCAATTAAAGAAAATATTTTTGTTTCAGAAAGTGCTCTCTAACGTTGTATTATATAGTTAATTCTCACCAATCTCCCCCTCCACTCCTTGTTTTGGGATGCTGATAGATGTCTTTGTGTCAGACTCCAGGCGTCTCCGTGTCTCTCCTTTTTTTCCAATGATGTATCTGCAGAACAAAAACATTATGCTGCTTATAAACAAAACTTCTTGTGCTTTTCAAATTAGGGATGATACACAACAATCCAAACATGTGCATGTTGTTGATAACAACTCACTTGTAAAGAACACTTGGGACTTCAATGGCACAGCGGTATCCTTTATCAGTCTGTTCAATTAACTTTGTGTCACAGGCTTCATCTTCTTCGAGGTATTCACTCTCTATAACCAAGTTGAAAACACACATTTATATTACATACATTTATATATTTTTGCGTCTTTGATAGGGAATTGTGGCCACAGGCTGACAGCACTGTCTGTGACTAAAAAACAGTTGCTACCACTGACAGGATTCAATTACCTGGTGGCCCCATGTAAGACACATCTTCTTCTTCTTCTTCCTCATAATGTTCCTCCTTAGAGTCCTTAGTGACATTCCTCCGGTATATTCTCCCATTTATATTGATAAGAGCTGGTCGTAAAACGTCCATAATGTAAAGCAGCTAACGTTAGCTCAACCTAAGCTAACCGAACAACCTAAGTAAACCTCAGAACTGCTCGCTAATAAGTTAGCTAAATGCTCAAGTTAGCAGCCAAGTAAATAAGCTTATTTTGCTTTAAACACTTATTTTGCCACGGAATAACTTAACTAGTGAGTTGACACATTGGTTTATGTGCTGTTCGGCAGACAGGGTCCTGGGTTGACGTTTATTAGATCTACAAATGGAAATTAACAATCACTCCTGAGAAATCATCCAGGCGAACCATCCACATCACTGTTAAATCATAGGCACGAATGTCGTAGCGTAAACGTAAAGTGCTGTCCTTGACGTAAAGTCGTGGCAACAGATCTTAACAAACAACAGAACCAACTGCACGGAATCAAAGACGAAACACATTCATAACTGAGACATCGGCAGTACGTTTTATTGTTTTAAAATGGTTGTTATTGCTGTGTTTTATTCAATAGTATTCATGGTAAATGGCAGTTGCCTACATCAGTGCAACAAGAATAGTTAGCTTTCTTGCTAGCCACCTAGCATAGTTGTCGCAGTTAATACATTGATATTTGATTGTACCATTTCTATTTAGATTAGAAAACCTACACAGTTTAGCTATGTCAGGCATGTGTGGCTATGGTGATAACGGTAGCAGTCCATAACTGTGTTCAACAAATGATATGTGTGGTAGCCACAGTAGCATAACAGCTCATTTTCTTGATGTGTTTTTGAAGGTTTTCTGAGGCAATGGCAGCATCTTCCTCGTCCTCCTCTGCGGGAGGGGTCAGCGGCAGCTCGGTGACCGGCTCTGGGTTCAGTGCTTCAGAGCTCATCCCTCCAAGGAAAGTCCTGTACACATATCCTAAAGGTGCAGGGGAAATGATGGAAGGTGAGATAAATGCTGTGTATGTAATTTATTATATGTAATGTCTTGTCTTTTATCTATGTAATGTCTTGTCTTTTATCTGAACCCTGAGTCTGTAATTTTGATTGAAATCCCACTGTTAAATGCATCTGTCTTTACTAGGGTTGGGTATCGTTTGAATTTCCACGATTCTGATTCCGATTCCGATTCTACTTTTCGATTCCGGTTCTTAACGGTTCTCAATTCCGATTCTTTGAGGGGCAGGGTAAAAAAATTATACATGCTTCTTCCACCAAAAAAATTACATTTATTCGAGAAACTTTTACACAGGTTAGTTTACAGTAATATTCACATTAATCAGTCTGTTTATATTCACTGCTATCTAACTGTAACCTGAGAACCACCGAAGCTACAACAGTGCAACAGTCCAACTTTTAAAGAACAGTTCTTGTTGAGAAACACAAGCATCTGCCTTCTCAGGCATACCTGGAAGAAATGTTTGAACATTTTAAAGTAAAATGCTTCAATCTGGTGCACTTTAAGCAGAATTACTAGAGACTAGATCTAGGGGGTACAACTCTAAACACCCATATGAAAAAGATCGGTTTACATTTTAATAATTAAATAAGTATGTTAACATAACCAATAACCCATAGCCAATAACAAATACATGTAACGTATTTTCTGTTTGTTGTTCATTCATATCTTATTTTACTATTTTATTTATGCATATTTTTGTATCTCTCCAATTTAAAATGATATGTCTGGTTTACTGTCCTATAGTTTACATTGGAATGATTTCAAACCTGTTTTATCCCAATAATTATAAAGGAGTGCCTTGGAAATATGTGTTTACATAAATTGTGATCAAAACGTTTGAGACCCACTGAGATAACTTAGACTAAAGTGAACTATCTAAACACTCAGAGTCCTTTACCTCACTGAGCTGTAGTTATCAGCCTGACTGACTGGACAGTCTGGACAGTCTGACTGGAGAGGACTCTCCCTCCACATCATTGTCGAAACATCTTCTTCTTCCGTTAGAGCAGCTAGTATGCTAATAACAACAGCGCCGGTTCCAGTGCACCCTCCTTTTCTCCCTCGCTCGCTACCACGCTCACTCGTACTGTGGCTGTGAGCTGCGGGTGCCAGATAAGCCAACATCCCCCATTTTCATCACTTACAGCGCCCATCGCACAGGGCAAATGAAAAGTGTAACCGGGATGAAAAGGGTGTTACATTTACTTAATTATGAATGTTGTTACATCAAGGCCGAAAATTAGGATAAGCCCCAACGGTCAAAACATTTGTTTTCCCTCCCAGAGCTGTCAGCGCAGCGCCTCCACAGATCTGGCGCCCTAGGCGAACATGGTTACGCTGTAGGAAGTGTAGGTACAACACTACATTTCCCGCCCCGCCGCAGTCTTACAGTAGGCTACGGAGAGCGGCGAGAAACATTTCCTCAGGCATCGAAAAAAGCGGAACCGAAATTCACATTTCTAAATGATGCCGTTGGAATCGAAATATTGGAACCGGTTCCGAACCGGAACCGGTTCTCGCTACCCAACCCTAGTCTTTACCTATCTCTCCTTTTACAACAAGGCAGGGAATATGGGGGTCATACAATGAGATATAGTTAACATATGAGGCTGCATTGATGAACCTGGGCCAAATATGTTAGGGCGTGTTGTGTCAAAAACAACTGGGATTTGAGTCTTGTGCAATTTGTACTATCAGTTCTCAGCATCTGTTAACGGAATGATATACAGTGGGGCAAAAAAGTATTTAGTCAGCCACCAATTGTGCACGTTCTCCTTGAACTTGCACAATTGGTGGCTGACTAAATACTTTTTTGCCCCACTGTACATACGTGCCAAAGTATTTTTTCAGGACAATGCCAGATTCCAAGAAGCCTCTTTTATCCAGCTGTAACAACACAAGTATAATAAATGCAGCTCTTAACTTCAACAACTAAAACTAAAAAGCTGAACCAATACCAAATTTGATAACTTTGTTAAGACATGTAGCATACAGAATTGTTTTTATTCTAGCCCTTGAGGCAGATGGAAAAGTCAAAATAACCTGCAATGTTTTTGTAATGTTGGCTTGTATTTATCTTTTAGAAAGAAACATAGTTTGTTTTTTAAATGCATTAGCCTCATGTCAAACATATTTATTATTATTATTATTATTATTATTATTATTATTAATAATAATGCATTATCAATGTAGGGCTTTAGTATAGTCATAGTATAGTCATCATGTGTCATCTTTTTTGACTAAATTCCCATAAAGTACTGTGAAATATTAATTGTCAAAGTGAGGTATTGGTAACGTTTTTATCATTAGCCTCATTGCCAATGCCACTGACATGGGATTTGTGTATTGGATTGTATCGTAAAAGGCCACCTGGCTCCTCATTCGCTGCCTCTATAGCTCGAAATACAATAATACCAATGGTTTGATTTGCCAAATTGCTCCAGCTTTTCCTCTTTGTTTATTTAAAACCTCTGAATGCTGATAATTCACAATATTTAACTTGAACTTCTCTTTCTTTCTCACATCAGTGAACTATCAGCTGAGCTTCAATTCTGTCTTCACAAGCATAAAACTTCTTTATTTTGTTGTGTTCCCTTTTAGATGGCACTGACAGATTTTTATGCGAGTCTGTATTCAGCTACCAAGTCGCCTCCACACTTAAACAGGTCAAACGTGGTAAGTCAGTAACTGTGTTTATAAAAATTGTGTTCATTTGTCTTGATCCATTAACAAATTGGTACACTAATAAAGTAACAATTATGTGTTCTTCCAGATCAACAAATGTCTCGACTGGAGAAACTTGCGAGCTTGGTGGAGGAGCTGGAAGCAGATGAGTGGCGGTACAAACCAATTGAACAGCTATTGGGATTCACGCCGTCTTAAATAAAGAGACCCAGATGCCTTGATTAATAAATTAGCCAAATAAAAAGAGATGGTTTATTTCAGTTCATAAATTATATTAATTCTTAATGATTTATTTCATATTATAACTGTGGAATATTATCTGGAGATACTGAATGTGAGTTTTATTATTTAACTTTACCTATTGTATGAGTGTTTTGTTTTTTTAAACAACCTGTTATATTTTACCCATACTATAAGAAACCACTGTTATTAAAAATCCCTTTTATTACTGACAAACCAAACAAAAAAACGTTTTTTATGCTAATAAAGTTGTTTTGTCAATCCAATTTGCTTTCTGCATCGGTGTTACAAGAGTTATTATTTTTCCCTTGAAGTGAGGCATTGTGTTTCCACATGGCTGCACTGCAGCTCATACATCTAAAACCTGCTGCCTGCCTTCTCCTCGTCACTGCTCGCTCCAACAGCACTTGGAGCAAAAACAAAGAGGGCTTGTAAATAAAGTCATACTTGGATATTTTTTGTCTTGTGTTTTTTTTGTATAGTTTGTTCCTAACCCACTTTGCTGAGTTAATTCCTGATGAGTAGAAACTAAATCGTCGTGCTTTTGTATGTTCAAAATGTACAGCTTTAGATTTGTTGAACCAAAGTTGGAAACCAACTGATTTTGTCTTTTGTCAGTTTTTGCTCCAATGAGAGCAAAGAAAGGGTGGTGTTTTCCTCAGTGAATGGTTGTTCTCTAACAATTAAGGGGTGGGGACGCACATAATGTACTGTTCTTGCCGCTAAGGCCGGCCCTGAACATTAAGACACACCCATATCTGCAGCTTCCTTCCAAGAGTTCAACTATTTTGTACATAACACTTTCTAGGAAGTTACTTTACAAGTTGTTTGCTCAAACTATTTCCTGGCTTTACATGAGCATCTGAAGACTTCAACTTCAGTCTGACTTCTTTGTGTATGTAAAAGGAACAAACATTTATTTATACTGATGAAACTTCTCCATGACTTAATTCATCACTTCCCCCTTAGAACATTCTGTACCTTCACGTGTTTACGTGTTTACGTGTTTAAGTTCCTCCCAGACTTTACACAGTCCGCCCCACTCTTCGGTAACAGAACAGAAACTGGCTTCTTTCCAAAAATGTAAAATCTTTAAGCAAACATTGAGTGCGTCATGTACAGTGCGGCCCTGGCAGACAGGAACAACAGCAGCAGTTTCTGCTTTGAACCCCTACAAGTGTTCTCTGAATTAGATTGAGTTTCAACCTGGTGCCCTAATTTACTCATCTCTAAAATGTCAGTCCCATGCATTGTTTTTGTAAGCCATAAACCTCTTTAATAACATCAGAACACATTTTGTGACATAGAGGAATAATGAAATAGCACTGACTGAGTAAGCTATTCTTATGCTGCATCCCAATTACTCTGCATGTTTTCATTGTTGTTTTATATATATAGAGGCCAAATGAAAGAAGATGCACATCTTTGCATATAAAATTCATTTATCAGCATATTATCATCAGCTCCTAGTGTTGTATTTTGCAGCTGAATGTGTGTTGTTTGCACCTCTCAGTGGTAGATCCAAAATTCTGATGTAATGCTTTAGCAAAACAGGTGACGTAATGTTCACTGCAACACTCAACCAGATCAGCCTGCATGGATTGTATTCAATGCTATCAATACATGCACTGGATGTGTTTCATTTGTATATACTTATAAAGGATATTGAATAAAGAAAAATATTATATTATCCTTGCAAGCTCAGACATGTCCCTGTATATTTCCACAACACTGGGGTCTGCTATTCATCACCCTAGCCCCCCTTCTCCACCTCTTGTTTTTCTTTCTTCTCTGCTGGCATGTTACCAGGCAAGATACAGATCCGAAGCCGTGCCTCTCTTTTTCATTGGCTGGCTGGATGTAAATAGGCGTGGCCTAGCAGCCTGTATATAACCATTGTTGCGAGGATAAACCGCAGAGCTCGGCAGCTGGTCTTTGAATGAGGAAGTTTAGGGCATAGAACCTACCAGATGGTTGTTTTTGCAGACAATAAGCCTTCAAATACCTTCCTAAAACATCGACAACGGACTTCAACGGCACTGTTGTCAAGTAACCTGTAAGTACTATGTCACCGTTGATTATTTTGTCAGCTTGGTTTCAAATCTAAACAGTTTAACAGTTACTAGCTACCGTTAACAAAGATCTGTCATTCTGTAAACTTGTCATTCAACCTTAACAATCACTGAAAACCCATGTTACTTGTGGGTTAAATTATCCTTTATTTAACTTTTGAGTTGTGTATTTTGTCTCGAGTTTGAGTGTTTATCTGTTGTCTTTGTCTCCTCACTAACAGCTGACCACAGAAGCAGCTGATACTGAATTCTGAAAAGATGCCTGCTCTCTCTTCACCCACTGATATCGGCAGCTCACCCCCGTCCCCAGTGGACAGCAGTCCTAGGAGGCTGTCCTGGGGCAAACTTGTGCAAAGATTGGCTGATTTCAGCACATCTGCCAACAACAGCAGTATTGAGTCTGGGTCCAACAATGGCAGCAGGAGTGATCTCTCAGAATCAGGTAAACAACAGCTGCAATTATTTCTTACAGTCATTCAAATGATCTCTATTCCCATTTTTTCTTTTTGTCATGTTCCCAATTCTTACCCCATTGTTGTTTGCCAACAGGGTCAGATGTATGCGGTGACCTGTCTCCTTGCAATGAAGACCTGTTTTATGATCCAATGGAGGAGACCATTCTGAAAGAAGTAGTGGACCTTATTGCAGGAAGCCTGAAAGAAGCCAAAGACTCTGACTGTGCCTTGAGGTGCTCCAAACTGCTGATCCCTGAGAAACTTCTGGAACACATCGGACAAGAGCTCCTTCACCTGGCAGCTAGTGAGCCCTGCGGCTTAAGAGGGGCTCTCATCGACCTTTGTGTGGAGCAAGAGGCCGTGTGTGAGAGTATGGCTCAGTTATCTGTGGACCCTTACCTTGTCCCCACCTTTCAGCTGACTCTGGTGTTGAGGCTTGAGTCAGGTGGGCTGTGGCCTAAGATCCAAGGACTTTTTAGCACAAAGTCTCCTTCCACTCCAGTAGTGAGACGAGCTATTAAACTTAGCACTGGTTTCCGGGTGATCAAGAAGAAACTTTATTGTTCTGAAGCGCTGCTCATTGAGGAATGTTAAGAAATGTAAGGGACTGTCGATGTTTTATTGTTTTAAAAACGCCCAGTTAAGCTTACAGAAGGGCCTTATTATTATAACTCCATGTTTATGATGCCTTCAGAAGGATGGACATTGACCAGATGTAGCCTATTGTTCTACTGTAAGGAAGTTTATGGTACCTGAAGCAGATTTTGCTTTTTAAACATACGATGTTTAACCATCATATGTGGTTAAGAAAGTCATTTTGCGAGTATTAAAGTGCGTACCTCAGTTTATATTGAAACGTACAATGGCAGCTAGCTATGATTAAAGTCATTGAAGACCATTGTGTTTTTTTCTTTTTATACATGCTAATTAATTGTAATGTACACCAAGTGATGAATTGTACGCCAGGCAAATCATTAGGAACCCTAGTGACTGCTTGAATTCCAGAGTAAAGGCTTACCAGCACTTGCATTGTGCAGTTTCTCTGCAATCTCAAATGTAACTTGATCTTGTATTTGTGTGGACCTGTCCTGCTTTCAACTTTATTTATTTGACATTCAAATACTCATAACATTGCACTGTTTTTGTACTTTCACGACTGCAAATAAATTATTTTTTTTAACAATTCTCTTTTCCTGTTGTCTTACTTTATGAAACTTATCAAAGCCTCATTACATTTCATAAGGCTGACACTTTTATCCAAAGCGACTTACAATAAGTGTAAAAAAACACATGTTCGAACTCTGAACATTATTATTTGGAAACTGAAAAGTCAATATAATGGATCTACTTAGGAGCAAACCTGCAATTGCCATGTATGTCTACTTTTACAGTGACAACATCAATCTTTGCTACCTGGCTTGTGCAAAAAGAGCAATAACAAGTATGAAATCCACTTGATAATATATGTTCTAAAACAATAGATTGTTTTGCAGAACAGTCCTTTTTTGGCAGGCCTTCAGATAAAAGGATCACACTCGCAAACTTACAATAAGTGCAAAAACCATAGATGTTCAAACTCCGAACAACAAGGAAAGTGCAGATCTATTTACTTCAAGCAAGTCATACCAAGTGCTGGCGAACTAGTTACAAGGCCTAAACTAACAATTTAAAGGGCATCCATTAGCCATTTTAGATCCAGATTCAGGCTTCTATGGAAAATTGGGAGGTTTTATATAATGCAGAAATGACTTTCAGTTGGCAAACTATACCAGAATACTAAGATATCAGTTTAAGCAGGGCCGTCCCTGGCCAACTTGAGGCCCCACACAAAGTTAATGAGGCCCTCTGTTTCGCGAGCATCGACGCGGGGGGGGCAAGAGTGAAAAGGTGCATAAGCGCATAGGTGTGCCGCATTTGTAGCTCAGTTGAGGCTCCCTCCGCAAGATGAGGCCCCAGGCCCACGCAGTCTGTGTGATCTACCTGTAGAGAGGGACAGCCCTGAGTTTAAGTGAGGGATAATGGTGTATGTTTCTTGATAAAGTTACATTTCTGGCAAGCCAAAAATAAAAAGCAGAGGGGCAACATCTACCAATAACAGCTGAGTACATCTGTTCTGCGGTGATAGAATTTGACTCTGTATTTCCTGCGCTTCCCTCGTTGCATGTCCCCCAAAATGTGTACGTGCACAGAGCCGTGTTTCCCGTTCCCAGTCCCAGGGCCCTCGAAGTGCATTTAGAGAAATTAGATGTCTTTCAACATGGCACGCTGAAATCCATTTCCGGGTCACTACCGGAGGACAGAGGATTAGAGGAATAGAAATGAGAGAAATGAGAAAGCCCCCTAGTCAGCGGCCCCGCAGAATTTACGAGCTGAATGTGCTGACTGAGCTTTAGTCTTTGTGTTTATTCTGCTCAGAGCGATGCATGACTTCCAACACGTTTTAAGCATTCATATTTATTTTCATCTGGGAGTAAAAACATTGTGGAAAAGTGAGCAAGATTTGCATTATTGTCTTAGTCTAATAAATAATACAAAGCATAAATAGCATAATATAAACTAAAAGGTGTGATAAAAATTTCTTTTTCCAACAGTTGATGTTCATCAAGAGACATAATACTTAAAACCTGTCAAAGTCCCACTCTGTGGGTAGGCACATCTCTCATGCCCTTGGCTTTTATTGTGAAGTGCCATTAAGTTGAAGCATAACATTTTACCCATATGACAGTTAAATAAGCAAAACATAAAAAGGGACATTTCCTTGTTATCTCTCGCACACACTAACACACACGCACACACACACATAGACAAAGATGATAAATCTGAGGTGTTAAAGTGTCTGAAAAAGCTTGGACATGAGTGTATATTCATCAAAGGTTTCACATTATTCCTGCATAGTTTCAGAAATTGCATTTTAAGACAAAACAATAAACCCTCCTTCGTCCCTGCTCTGTAAAATAAAAGAGGAAGTGGTGTCTAATAAACTGTTACATAAATAACATCCCTACTGCACGACTATATGTAACCTCACTATGCTCTGGCTTCATACTGCATTCTTGCATAAACAATAAAGTGACCTCTGCTAACTTCATGGCTCATAACGGGGGCTTGGATGTTTCCCAAACCTCATTCTTGTCAGGATGACAAGCTATTTTAAGTTATTTGTTCCATTTCAAAACATTATATTTATAATATCTTTTAGATTCACAGACTACAATCCACACACGGCTTCAAACCAGTTTGTGTGGGGGGATTCGATGCAGATTGGTGCTGGTTTTTGTTGCTTGTCGAGTCATCATCAGTCTCCAGAAAGCCTCTATTTACAGCCAATCAACTTATGTGTTAATTCTGGAAACCTACAGTAGAGACAAGAAGAACAACAACAACTTACTGTAATTAAACAAAACATCCAGGCAGTCGTTACAAATTGTGTTAATAAAGGAGAGAAAATGTGAAAGAGCTTACTGTTGATGATTATAGCAGCATCAACCATGTAATGAAGCTGTGATCTCTGACAGCTTGGCGCAGCTCGGTGTGCGAGCCCTCTGTGCTCTTTGGTACAGATCGTTGTCTCCAAAATAGCGAGCTCTGTAAAGCATTCCTTCCTCTGCAGGAAACAACAAAAACAATTAATGAGGGGCAATATGTCTTTAATAATTTTCCCAGAACTGATTATGGCAGACACAACAATCGAAATGCATTCCTAAATAAAGAAATCATTTGTTTTTATTGGCAAACATACTCTGTTGCTTCTCCTTCCAGCAATTGTTGCGAAGGTTGGAAATAAAATCATCCTCCACCGTCCGCTCTAAGTTCTTCAGATTCAGTCCAGTGATCTCCCTGGAGAAATGCTCCCCCACATAATATGGCACCTTCAGGCTCATCGTCAGCCTCTTCTGTGTGTAGCCTGCAGACCTGCGTGAAGACAGCACAAAGTGTGGAACAGATTAGACGACCGAACTCAGCACGCAAACATGACATGGCATGGTCTGTTGTTGTTAACATGAGTCATGGCTGATAAACGGCTCACAGAAGTGCATCTAAAACACAAAGGCAGACAACATGGAGGGAGGCTGGACAAATGGAGCCGGCACACCTTTCAAAAGCAGAAGAAGACTGTGATTATTTGGAAGAATAAGAAACTGAAAAGTCGATATAATGGATCTGCTTAGAAGCAAAACACCAGCAAATGCCATGGATGTATAAGTACTTTTTCAGTGACATCATTCTTTGCTATCTGGCTTGTGCAAAAAGTGCAATAACATATAACAAGTATGAAATCGATGATGATATTTGTTCTAAATCAATAGATTTTTTGCAGAACATCAGTTTGTTATTTAACATCCTTATTTGGCAGGCCTTCAGATAAAAGGATCACACTCACGGCCTGTAGCTGAGGCTGTAGGGGGGGCTGTTGACCATGATCTGACTGAGGGCAGACACAATAACCAGGATGAGGATGGGCATGACCTGCACGAACAGAGCGAAGCCCCCCTGCAATGAAAACATCTCAGTGTCAAAACCTCACCGATTTTAATATCTCTGAAAGACCGTTGAATATTGGTAAATGCATAAAAGTGAAATTACTAATAACTCAATGTCTTGTCATGCTGTTTAATAATAGCTTTACATTATGAGCAGTGATGCTAAAACCGAACTCACCTCGCGCGGTCGCTCTCTTCTATCTCGCCTTTGGTTACGCATCCGCCCATTAGCGTACATGCTAGCACTGCCTAGATTAAAGCAGCACACGTAGCACTTAAAAAACACATCATGACAAGGGTTACAATCAAATATTCTTACAGCTTGGCATAAAAGCAGAAAGCAGTGGCACTAACTTGAGGGGTAACCTCCTCCGAAGAACATGTTGAAGAGGTCTTCAGGGGAAATATCCGCCTCAAAGTTTTCATTCTCTGGGCCGCTGCTTGAAGGATTTGTCTTCTCTTCGCCGCATTGATCGTACTGTCGTCTTTTGCTTGCATTACTCAGAACAGCATACGCATTCCCAATAGCTGTTGGAAATTAAATGAATTAAGACGTTTGTTTGAGCATCACAAAACAGGGTGAAAAGACACATTGTGTATCCATGTTTATAGCGTTTGATTAGGATTTCTGCATGACATGTATTTAATTAAATTTTTTTCATGTGGAACTATACCTTTTCCGTATGAATGAAAAGTCATGCTTGTCACCTTTAAAAGCCTCCGTAGCACCTGGAGCGTGATTCTTGTCTGGATGGAATTTCAAAGCAAGTTTTCTGTACGATCTTTTGAGTTCATCCTCTGAAGCGTCCGCCTGGACCCCGAGAATTTGATAGAAGTCTTTACATTGTTTTATCCTGTGTAGAGAGCACATGAGTCTCAGTGTAAGGTGCAGCATCAATGCTAACAATATATCAAACATGTCTTAAATAAAGTATTTAAAGGTCCCATGTCATGGCCCTTTCTACTGATCATAATTCCATTGTTGAGGTCTACTAGAATAGATTTACATTGTTCCAAAATCACATTGGTTTCTCATACAGCATCTCTGTATAGCATGTGTATTCACTCTCTGTCCTAAACGGCTTGTTGGAGCTCCTGCCCCCCGCCCTCCTCCCTGTGAGCCCAGTGTGCTCTGATTGGTCAGCTCGCCCACTCTGTTCTGATGAGTCCACCACCGTTACAGCGGAACATCAGTGATTATGTGTTACAATGGCGTTAGCAACCAGAAAATGACACCAGCAATGACAAACAGATGAGAATGCTGCGTGGGGTCTGGGTGCCGTGTTGGCGGGACGCTGAGGGGCTCGCTGCTGGAGCGGACAGTGTGAGCTGAATTACTGGTGTCATTTCCTGGTTGCTGCGTGGGGTCTGCGAGACAACGTGGAACTCAAAACACACACACACACACACACACACACACACACACACACACACACACACACACACACACACACACACACACACACACACACACACACACACACACACACACACACACACACACACACACACACACACACACACACACACACACACACACACACACACACACACACACACACACACACACACACACACACACACACACACACACACACACACACACACACACACACACACAGGTGAGAAAAGATAAGGCTGTGTGTGTGTGAGGAAGTCCGTAGCTGTTAAGTCACTCACCCCCTAATCCCACCAGGAGCGTCTGCGCTGCGCCGCGGCGTTTTTAGCGATCGCGGTCACTCTAGTCAATGGGTGCTATTCCACCAGACCCGCTGCGCCGCGCTGCGTCGCGGCTCGAAGCGTCCCAGAAGCTCCTCGCCGCAAGGAATTTCTAAAATATATGATGAATCCTATTTTTGACGCGGTGCAGCGCAGGCAGGAAGTGGAACGTTCATCCAACAACTGCGAGGCACACACAACGTTCCACTTCCGCAACGTTTTGAAACGCGCCTGGTGGGTTATGACGCAGGAGGAGGTCGCAGCCGCAGCGCAGCCGCGGCACAGCCGCGGCGCAGACGCTCCTGGTGGGATTAGGGGGTCAGCCCCTTACGTCACTACGACCCAGGAAGAAAAAAATGGAAAAATACAATTCTCCAACGAGGCGTTCTGGGGCAGCATAGACAGGTCTTTTCTGTGTTAGAGTTTTACTCGCTACACGGTGCACTTTGAGGGTTTGTGACTTTGCAGAACATTTACATGCATACAAAGCTACATAACACACAAGGGGACGGGTAATAACCGGAAAAGCATGACATGGGACCTTTAAATAAATACCAGATGTACATGATTATCCGTCTTACCTCCTCACAGAATCCAACTGGTCTGCTGTGTAGGATTTTTCTGAGGGCTTTGCTTCAGGTCTGGTATCGTCACTGTTTGGTTGCCGCTGTCGAGGACCTGATTGTCCATTAAAGTCTGAGTGGCCACCTCTAGGTGTGAAGCCATTCTTTGCTATCATCTCCAGCAGTACTAGAAGGGATTCAAGAACAGGAAATGTTAAAAGATATTCAGACAATAACTCAATATGGGAGCTGAAAAGGCACAGCTGAAGGCTAACACTTGAAGTCAACATTTTCCAAATAACATACGCTGTAATACAAGGCGTGTTTGTTGGATTGATTTTCAGGTTACTAGAACAGTTTTATACTGCAAGAGCCTTAATACAATATGGTCAGTCCCTTTTAGAAACGTACCAATATCTATGTTTTTATTATCTATTGGAGCGACTACTGATTATATCAGTTTATCTGCCTATTACATTCTAAATTCATTTTTTTGGTGTATAAAATGTCAGAAAATAATGCAAAAAGTCCATCCTAGTTTATCAAGTTCAAGGTGATGTCTTGTCTTCTTTTGTCAACTCAAACACAAAGATATTCAGTATTAAATGGTATAAAATTGAGAAAAGCATAAATTCTCCATGTTTAAGAAACAAAATCCTGCGACTTTGCATGAAATATTACTTTAACAATTAATGGATTACTAAAATAGATGGCGACTATTTTTCTGTCGTTCCACTAATCAGTTTGAATAGTTTAACTCTATTATCTGTTTCAATTTGAGATTTGAAAAGCAATAGGACAACATTCTCATTAAAATTGCAAAGGATTTCAATCATATTTCATATTCATTAAAAAACTAAAATATTACACTATCTTTGACCAAATGTCTACATATAGAAACAGACATTTATGTGATAGTCATAACCCCTATAATTAACAGTGGTGCATCATTTAAGGTCCCCAAGAAACGCCTTGGAGCTATTTTATAACATTAATTTACATATTTGTGTGATGATTGAATAGGGTACAACTGTTGGTGTTATAGACACAGGAAATAGGTCAGACAGTAAAAGAAGAAGAAGAAAGCTCACTAAAAGCTGTCATATAAACTCAGTGGTACACTGTAATATAGTTTATTTGACTCGTAAGCCAAATCTCCCAGACTTATATCCAATTCTCTCATACACCTACCAAAACATTTTTTAAACACACTGCTTGACCATTTTGATCAGCCGTACATGGGATACACTAAACCTGTACTCTAACCCAAGTTGTTTGCGGGTAATTAACATATTAAGGATTTACTGCAATTGTTGTGTGTTTAGTTGAGGGCTGAGTATTTGGCCCAATGTATGTCATGTTCAGGCCTAACACTGTGCTGTTTCATATTTGCTATTTCTTGTATGTGAGTATTATGGTATGTCTTAGTTGCTGGAATGACTGGGTCTATGGCATAATGTATATTTTAACCATTAACAGTGAGTGATAATATGAAACTGGCTTAAACCAATCCCAGACTTCCTAAGGTATCTAATAAAAAGCAACTGAAAACACATGACACTTAGCATATCTGTTACATGGTGAGCAGGTGTACATAATATTCCATAACATATAATAGCTAGAGTAAGCGTTTGCGACATTATAACAAAGTAAAGCAGCTAGCTCGTTAGCTACCAAAGGCCCAGCTGCAGCAGACCCGGGAAGCAGGTGATGCTGCAGGTGATGATGCTGCGGTCCTCCCCGGCTGAAGCGCCCTTTACATCGGCCATCTTAAAACTCACCCTTCGCTTTCTCTGTCGGGAACAGTCTCTGCGCCTTCTCCAGGAACCTCTGCGCCTTCTCCGGCTGCTCGTTGCTTAACGCCGCAGTTGCAATGTCGATGCAGCGCTCCGCTTCGTCCCTGTTTACCTCCATTGCAGCAGCAGCAGCGAGCTAACTGGACCTGAAGTAAATACAGGCGCCTGCTGATGGCGTCATGAGGATGCTGCAAATTGATCATTAAGCTTTTTTTCATATATATATATATATATATATATATATATATGTTTTGTATTGATTGAAAATGATACATTAAGGCATATTAAACACAAGAACAATGAATACACCCAAGGACACATTAGATAAATAACACAAATTGCTTTAACAAATAATAGGCCTATAAAAACAAGAAAACAGTTTGGTAAAATTAGAAAGATTATTTATTCTACCATGCAGATCAGTTACTTTCCTGGCATTACAGTAAACTGCTACCAAATCACTTAAAAATCAAGTATACACTTCTACTACTACCAAATAACATTCATGAATTTTGTTTATGATTTTTATTTTGTGGAAATATTCAATTAGTCCACTGTTATATAGCCACCATTGAGTTGTGCCTAAAATCACTTCATCAAAAATGGTCTCATGCTGGTTACACTTACATACTTCTTATGTAGAAATATGCTTTTGGATGATTTTGGTTAATATTTGTTGTGCAAAAATGTGAAAAAATACACTAACATTAGTGTCGTGCAATAGTTTATGAGTGCTACACAAAATCCCTTGACACATTAATGCCATGGTCTACTGTTGTTATACTACACAGACGAGTTAGGAAAATAATCCTTCTGCATATTTATTTTTGGATCATATTAAATATTAAACGGTCTATAAAAACACGTCGTTTGTGATTTGAGAATGTTTTTGAAGTTGAATGTCAAACATATTTCTAACTTTATCTTCGTGTGCCGCATGATTTCTCCACTAGATGGAGGCTGTCTGATCACTTTGCATTTCTACATTACTGTTTAATGTAGGTCATGATAATGAAAAATCATGGATTTGTCAACCCATTTTGAATATGGATCCACTGCTCCACTGGACCATCTCCTACATTCAAATTCGCTAATCTAAATCTGATATTCCTCAATATATTATTATATTTTTGGCACTCATAGTGAGTTGAGCTACTCTAACGTGCTGTTTTCAACGAATGTTTGGGTGTTTTTACTGGCTTTGATATTGATTAACTTGCATGTTTTTACTAGTTTCCCTATGTGTTTATGAGAGGGAGTTGATGGCGTGCCAGAACAAGCAGCCCGTATTTCCCTGCGTGGGTGGGCGGGGGTCCTCTGCCGATTGGTGTACATAAACTTGTTTTTAACAACTCGTAATTCTGCTCGTATCACACTGGTACCTTGTCCATATCGTTAATCCACGCGTGAATGGAAATATGTGTGCAGTTAATTCAATACAGGTCTAGACAGTAGCTGCAGCTCTCCATATGAGGTACATCTGGCAAGAGAATGAATAAAAGGTGAACAGCAGATGATCAGTCAGCCAATCAGAACCCGAGCTTGAGGCGGCATCCGAGCGCTGATTGGCCAGTCGCACCTCGAACTCCAGCTCTTATTGATTCGTTTGCTGCGGAGCTAACGTTCACTCTCCCTTTCTGGGTTACTGTAGTTATATCAGCTACATCTCCCAAACACAACCGCACCGTCTTTTTCTACTCTTCTTCTTCTTCTATTTTGGTGAGTAATTTACCTTCCTTTTATTTGTTCTACAGGTGTAATTGTTGTGTTACGCAACGCAGCAAATGTCGTCTTCCAGTGAAAAGTCAGCAGCTGCAGCAGCATCAACGTTACATGACCATCCTCTTCCTCACCAGCGGCGCCTGCTAGCCTACCGGGGCTAACGAACGACAGATTAAATAACATAATTTGCCGTTGGCTCATCACGAAAACACGGAATTTACGAATTTGTCCCATTTATTTTTTTTACCGCTCAGAACAACACCAAAACGCAGACACAATGACGGAGGCGGAGGCGTTGGAGAAGAAACAGCAGCAGCACAAGGCGAGCAACGGAAATGTTCTTCCAGAGGCCCCCAGAGAAGACGTGTTTGATCACACATACAAAGAGAAAGAAGGCCCCAAACCTCCCTCGGTCATCGTATGGAAAAATGTCTTTATGATGACTCTGTTGCATATAGGAGCCGTGTACGGCATGTGCCTCGTCCCCTCAGCATCTACTTTGACCTTGCTTTGGTGTGAGTAAAACAATCTACCTGTTACATGATTTCTGCGCAGGCTGAGTGTTGAAAGTGACTTTTTTTCTTTTATTTTCCGGTTAGTAGGGTACATAGTGTACACAGGCTCACAAATGTTATGTCACCGCTGGTGCATGCAATAAGGTGGCTCAGGCTGGATAGAGCTGTGCACGCTCCTCCCAGTAGCCTGCATGTAGTGGGATTATAGATGAAGGCATATAGCATCAGAGATTGTAAATCACAGCATGCCTTTTTGAAGCTGCCGATTGTAATGCAGGTGCTTTTCAGGAACATAGACCAATTGACAGACAAACTACTCTTTAAGTAAGGGTCGGGAGCAGCCTTGAGTTTTCTTAAATAATTGTGAGGCATCTAAATCAAGTGAATTCAAGACAAATCTACAGACTCAAATAGACAAAGTCAGGCGAAATATACTTCTGAATGTTTTTATGCTGTTTTGCTTCACAACAGTCAGCTCAACTGTCCAGACAATATGTGTCACTGTCTCACCTCAAGTCAAAGTACAGAAAGTACAAATAAATTGTACTCAAGCAAACTGCATGCTGCTTTTATAGCTTGAAACATTGTATCAAATGCTTCGCTTGTGTGTGTGTTCTGACCTATGGTTCTGACTAATCAAAACCACAGAGGCAGCACTTATGACTAGATTTCCAGTCTTAGAGACATGCAATCATCAAATGGTTTTATCCACCCAGTCATCATCTGATGTGATTGCATCCCCAGAGAGTGGCGCTGGCACATGCTCACTTCATGGTTATCCAAGCTCTTGTACAACTAGAAAAAAATCCCTTACAGCAAGGGCACTATTATATGATCCTCTGGAAACCCAATGTGATCATTTGTATTGTGAAGATCATCTTTGCACACATTCACAAGTATGCTGCGTTTTTTAAAAGAGAAAATGCCTTACAGTGAGGGTGGTATGATTATTTCAGCTTCTGCTCTGTTAAAGGGGATTATCTCCTCTGCAGTTGCAATGATATAACGATGAAACATAGGTGACTCACTCACAATATAACACTTGTTGCAGGGTCATCCTACCACAGTAGCTTTGAATAGAAAATAGATGATGCGTTGACATAACATTGTGCAGTATTTAAATTAGTAGTACTCATTTGTTTTTGTATTTCTCCCCACAGCCCTACTTTGTTTTGTGATAAGTGCTTTAGGAGTTACTGCAGGAGCTCATCGCCTCTGGAGTCACAGATCCTACAAGGCCTCATTACCTCTAAAGATCTTTCTTGGTGTTGCGAACTCAATGGCATTTCAGGTACCTACATCTAACAGATCTGCACAAACACAAACTTAGCATTGTGATAATGGCAGTTTTCACTACTGCCTAAGTGCCAGGTGTTGTCCACAGTGTATGTCATCTCTGTGTTTACTTGAACCCGCAGAATGATATCTATGAGTGGGCTCGAGACCACAGGGTTCACCACAAATATTCCGAGACGGATGCTGACCCTCACAACGCCGTCCGGGGGTTCTTCTTCGCTCACATTGGCTGGCTGATGGTCCGCAAACACCCTGATGTCATCGAGAAGGGACGCAAGCTGGAAGTCCATGACCTGTTGGCTGACAAAGTTGTAATGTTTCAAAGGAAGTAAGTAGCTTCTGTCAATTATTGATTTTTGTCATCAAAATTAAGTCACCTTTACTCATCTGGAAGGCAGTGGGAAAAGAAAACGCACAGTATTGTGTTTGGGAAATATATCAAATGCAGAGCAAACAAATCACAATTAAACTCAACTACAATGTGCCCTCCTCTGCTGCAGACATGTGTCTATGTCTGTAGTTATTCTGGTTTAACTCGTTTAATTACCCACATGTCTTTCGTGCACATTGAGATTGACTCAAGGTTGGCCTCAAAGCAAACTGTCATTTTGCGTAAAAGTAATATTTGAACAGTCTCACGTCTGAAAGGAAGAACATGTGTGCGTTTAATGTCTATGGGGTGCTATGTAAACAACTCCATTCATTCTGCTCTCCGCCCACTCTCAAATCTTCTCAACAGGTATTACAAGGCTTCCGTGCTGCTCATGTGCTTCTTCGTCCCCATGTTTGTGCCTTGGTACCTGTGGGGGGAGTCTCTGTGGGTGGCCTACTTCGTCCCCGCTCTCCTGAGGTACACCTTGGTCCTGAATGCCACCTGGCTGGTGAACAGCGCGGCTCACATGTGGGGAAACAGGCCCTATGATAACCACATCAACCCCAGGGAGAACAAGTTTGTTGCGTTCAGTGCCCTAGGTATGTATTACGCATGAACCTGTACTCTGTGTGACAAAAGAAAACATAACTCAAGAACAAGATAGGAAATTAGGTTGGACTCATGATTTATAATAATACTTCACTAGTTTGTAAGTTACACTTTGATGTATTGTCACCGTAAATTACGCCACTGCATTTCGCGGTTTAGTAGTAATATATGCTCTTGTTACCGATGCACACCTGTCAGTCAGAGTCACTGGTCTAACAGTAATGGCATCTTTAAAATCCCTTTTTAAAAAAATTATGGAATGATGTGAAGAATGCACAAGGAAGTCTGACTGCACTTAGACTGGGCTAGTTATCCTTCTAGCTAACAAAACAACACAACTCCTTCAACATCATTCAGTATTAGCTTTATTTAGTTTTGTTTATTCACCACCGGTTCCTTTACCTTACAGGAGAGGGATTCCACAACTACCACCACACGTTCCCCTTTGACTATGCAACCAGTGAGTTTGGCATCAAATGGAACATTACCACTGGTTTCATCGACACCATGTGCTTCTTGGGCCTGGCCAAAGACCGCAAGAGGGTGTCCCACGAAGTGGTGGCGTCCCGGATACAGCGCACCGGAGACGGAAGCCCCCGGAGTGGCTAGGATCATCGAGTCACGGTCAGCTTCGAAGGCAGAACAACCGAAAAGAAGAAGAAGAAGAAGAAGCTTCACAGTCCTTTGACAGCTATACATTTTTCATCCTTTGAGGATAATAGGTCATCGTCATGAGGGCCCTGACCACATTTTGCTTGTTTTTGTGGTTTTTGTAGCTGTAACTTAACAAATTGTTCAAGATGGATAAAAAAAAAAAAAAAAAAAACACCTTTCGCTAAGCTCTTGGCTTCTATTGTTCAGTCAGACCAAGGTCATGCAAAGATGTTTTAGATTTGAATTAGATGCATTTTCAACTTCATTCTCTGCTGTTTTCGCCACTTCGGTGTGCATCCTTCATTCAAGATCAGTCATGTAGCCGATCATTTTTATGTAAGTATTACTCAAATATTAATCAAAAATAGACGAGACGTGGAGCACTGAAAATATGGAGTTACAATGTTTCAACTGATAAGATACTGATTGGAGGCTGTTTTCTTTACTGCAGTGTACAGCCAGTTTTTACCGTTCTGATATACAGTTAGCTAACTTTTTGAGTGCTTTAAAGATCTGAAAAAAAAGGGATGAGATTTTGAACCATATTTGCTCAAAAGCAGCTTGCTTTAATGAAATATGGCACATGATGGAAGAGTGAGGGAACCCAGACCTTCTTATTATAACTATACTGACAGCAGAGTCATGCAGTGTGTAACCTGGTTTTCTAATGCAGAAAACCAAACCAAATATGTGGAAAGTCAAAGATTAAAACGTACTGTATTTAGTCTGTACAGTCATTGGATCGAGAAAGACAATATAAGTGAGACATTTATCATTATATTAAAACTGCCATTGAATCGTAAATGTACTTAGAACCATGCTATGTTTAAGCAACTTTTTGTGTTTTTTTTATGAATATATCATAGTGCCAATTGTTATTTATAACAATCTCAACGGTCCAATAGAGCACACCTGAGTCAATATTGCTTCTTCACTCAACATCATTGTGGAAGTTTTGTAAAATTGTGGCATCAGTGGCTTTGCTTCCTCTTTTTATCCAACACGCCCCTATTTTAGCCAGAAACATCTGCAGCAGCGATCTCATTGGTCGATGTAGCAGCCAGCCTACATGTGACAGTTCTGGTGTTACAAAACAACATGCCACCCATGCATGATAATATACTGTAGTAGGTGTTGTGGTAAGGTGTTTTATCGGTGACTGTAATGGCAGAGCTTTGTCTATTTTTGTAACGTACTGTGGAGCTGCACCGCTTTTTGGATCATCAGAACTGTTGCCGTGGTGATTTCTGAGACGGGGTCTGGTTTCCCTTTGATGTCCTACAAAGCTAATAGTCATTGCAACATTTCTGATGCATTGATGTTAATGCTCATTTTCAATTCTGGTGTGCGGAATGCTTTTGTTAACTTTTTTATTTATGTATTTATTTAGTTTTTTTCCCCTTTATTGGCTAAATTTTGTTTCCAAAATGTTCTAACTTGAACCTGTTTAATGCACTCCAAGATTTGGCAGGAAAATATATCAAATTTGAGCACCAGTTTAATTTTGTCCCTAAGAGTCAGGAAACAACCTAATGCCTTATGACTTGCATCCATTCCTGATCTTCTTCACGTCCCGTCAGTGAAGACAAAAAGGCTCAAAACAAATCTAACGGAGGTCCATGTTTACAGGCTGAAGCCCCCGATGGAACGTTGTTTTTATTCTGAAAACACATTTACGTTAGGCAAAGGGTCGAATGACAACATCAAAGTACTGTAAACGCAAATAGAGGTTTAGATTAGAAGATACAATTTCTAACGCCCAGTGCAAATGTTCAATCATTTGATTTAACTTGCAACAAATGGGCCCTGATGTGCCAACTCGATCCAACCCGTGACGGCATCTCTGTAAACGGAGGTGCTCCTGTCACGAGGGATATTAAAGCATCATCAGAGCACTTAACAAAACCCGACAATATCACAGCCATGCCAACAACTCCTGCTGCCCAGAAGGTTCAAAAGGTTGTCAGTCTGAATGATAATGTCACATTTCAACTGTATTCTATTCTGAAATAAAAATTCACGATATTTTCAATACACGTAATTCCATTAACAGTTGTTGATCTTCTTTTTTGTTCTCGTTATTGTCTTTCTGATATGAATCAGCATAACAATTGTTGAATTAGTATACTTGTAAAGCTACTTTTTCATGTGATTATTTAAAACATTTGAAGAATATTTTGGAAACAGCTCTTATAAAAAAAAAACATATATATAATAATAAGAGGTGTGTCCTATTTGTCCAGTGGAGTGATACAATGCTCCATTGATTTGGAAGTTAGAGAAGGAACACATTTGCATTTGTTTTGGAATGTAACTGCAACAAACTAAAATATAAACGCATTCCCTCCCAGTCTACACAGCCTGAAATTAAAGATGTAAATAACACTAGTACACAACAGGCTTATTTATCTTACATTTTGTGCACAAGTTGGTTCAAATCCATGTTATTGAGCACAGGCATATCAATCCACCAATTAACCAGCATGCTAATGCACAAAATACATTTATTAAGCACTCTCATCTATGGATTTGTTGGATCTCTCTCTCTCTCTCTCTCTCTCTCTCTCTCTCTCTCTCTCTCTCTCTCTCTCTCTCTCTCTCTCTCTCTCTCTCTCTCTCTCTCTCTCTCTCTCTCTCTCTCTCTCTCTCTCTCTCTCTCTCTCTCTCGGTTCTATTAGAGGGTAACAGGTTGCAGAGAGGCCTATTCTGGCCGGGGAGTGTTTAGACCGTATTCACAGCGTACCTCCTTACCTCTCACCAATTCCAATTAAGGTTCCAGTGGGGACCTTTCTCCCTGTGTGTGCCTCTCCACCTCTGTTCCCTACTTCTTACCTACTACTCTTTTCCCTCAACCTATCCTAAGGGAGTGCATTACATTACATGTCATTTGTTAGACGCTTTTATCCAAAGCGACTTACATAGGCCTACATTCAATACTGTGGACAATCCCCACAGGAACAATATGGGGTGAAGTGTCTTGCCCAGGGACACAACGACATGCTGATTGCAGTGGGACTCGAACTTGCTACCCCCTGATTTCGAAGTCCAGCACTCTACCCACTGAGCCACAGCCGCCCCAGTCAGGGTCGGCTCTAGAACAAATCGAATGGGGGGGCAATAATTTACAAAGGGGGGGCACACACTGCCGTCAACAACCAACGCACCAACGCAAAAACATGCTGTAAAGTCTATTGTCTTTCACACACATTGCAGGGTGTAGTGCTATTGTATAGCGCACCTATGACCTGTGCATACATGCACGGTTGTGGTACGACCACCAAAACAAAAACATATGGACATAGGCCACCATACAAAGTGTGCAAATGTATTTAGTATCCTATCCATGTGAACATGTTTTAGGTGGGGGTCGACCTAATCTCCACTAGGAGGGTCTGGGGGCATGCTCCCCCGGGAAGATTATTTTTAAAATATTGAAGTTAAATGCATCAATCTGGTGCACTTTGAGAGCAACATTAGGAGATCTATGGATACATCTCTCAGCATCCATATGAAACAGAACTGTACACAGATTTACTTTTTCTTTATGGATATTTTACTAATCACTCCCCTTTTAAACTGTATTCTTGTGATATTGGGCTATATAAATAAACATTGATTGATTATATTGATAGGGGGATACGTTTACTTTTAATACTTTAAGTACAACTTGACAGTGACTCCTTGTATCTGTAGCAGGATAAGTTTACATTGCTGTATAACTACTTAACTTAAATAATGGATCTAATTACTTTTGCAACACGTGAAGGGTGCAGATGATAGCTGTATCCATTCACTGTTGAATCTATAAAATGTCAGAAACGAGGTAAAACAAAACGAACTAAAGCAGTGCAAAACAAGATAATCAAGTAACAATTATATAACAGAAAGAAAATCCTCTATGTTGAGAGTGTAGGGCTTTTTTGCTTTATAATTGACCTAAATTATCACCTCCTTATTTAAATGACCGATTGTTTCAGTATTGGGGAACTTTGCTTAACAAAAATGACATTTTGTAACCTCCACAAACCCAACACAAGCAAACAGGCTGAGATAGTCTGATGTAATACAAACTGGCCTCTGGTCAGCACACTGGTCCTACATTCCTCTCTGCCCTGTGCAAACCATTTCACACATCTGCTGAGGGCTTTATTTATCTACAGGAAAAAGCAGAGGACTGCAGTATTAAAAGGTTTGAGTATATTTGACTTTCACACTTCCATCAGACGCAAACCGGAAGTGTTGAGTAGTTAGTGGTAGGAACAAAACATTCCCAAGTGAATAATAGGCAGGAAATAACAGAGGCCTTCCTTTCAATCCGCTCCATCCTTTTGTACTTGACGAACTTCAGCATTTTACCAACACAATGGAAAAAATACTCCTTACTCTCCACTTTTACAAAAACAACCCTATAATATATAAATGTATGGCATTGACCCCAGTGGAGTAAAATAACTAAATGCATTTATTTGAGCACTGTACTTCAGTACAATTATATGGTACTTTACTTGAGTATTTTAATTTGTTGCTACTTTGTACTTCTACTTCACTACAATTCAGGGTTAAATTGTGTACTTTTACTCCACTTCATTTATGTTATACTTTTAGTTAGTTTACACATTTGGATTAATGATGTAAGATATAATCAGCACTTAAATAGCACTTTAATTACACCTGGTGTAAATTCACAAGCTACCCTGCAGCATACACAGCAAAAACTATAGCTGCACCTTTACCAGCTTAGATAAACACATTAATGTCTTAATAATTATAATCAAAACATATAATAAATATTATTCTGAAATGGAACAATATGCATAATGAGTACTTTTACTTTTGGTACTTTAAGTTTATTATGATGCTAATACTTTTGTACTTTTACTTGAGTAACATTTTGAATGCAGGACTTTCAAGTACATTTTTATTTGTGTTGGAAACAACCTTTCTGATTTTAATTTAATTGTAGCTGGATAATGAAGTAGGTCAACATCCAATGGGGGTATGTGTTGGCAGCTGTGCTGTACTAGGTCAGGGTAAGTACACTCAGCACATTGAAGCCTTATTTGCCTCCTGAGGCCACAGCGTCCAATAAAGGAAGCGCAGAGCATGACTCAGGGCGCCGCGGCGGAGTGGTGTGATGTGCGGGGAAGTCGCATTACTGAAATATCACCCCAGACGGACATGACGGCGAGGTTACTCCCGTTCAAAATCCCAAAATATTTAAATCCACGAAACTCACGCGAGCGCAAAGCGTCTGACAATGGGCGGCCAATCAGCAGCGAGGACCTGGCTCAGAATGATGCTCATTGGCCAATGGCGGGAAGGGCACATGCACCACCTGTGCTGGCTTGTAGAATGTCATATTCTCCTCAACAGTGAACTAAATGAATGAGTAGTGACACACCCCTCTGAAGTAAGAGCATATTGTGGTGCATTTCAGTGCGTTTGGTGAGAATGGGAACATGTATTTTCAGCTGAAGTTGCTTACCTGTTGGTTTGGATGCAGAAACATCTACTAAGTGCTGGTAGTACTCATGGTAGTACTAGTAAGTAAGCCTACCATCCATGTTGCAGTGGTGAAGCAGGAAATAAAAAAAATGCATTGCTGCTTATTAAACAGAGAGCCATCTACCGTTCAAATATGGACATTGCAGGATATCAACAAAAACAACAATACTGAAATGTTAAAATGCTGATTCTTGCATTAAAAAGTCACTAAAGCAAAATGAACAACAAAAGAAGTGTTCTTATTTCGAATTATATTACTTTTGAATGTAATAAGTCCATATTTTAAATAATTTGTACACTGTTGGGCAGTTTAATCCATAACAATTGTTCATTATTCTTTTTGGATATTCATTATGTTTTGTGTGTAACATCTCAAGAAACTAAAGCTTTCAAATACATGTATGTTTATTCACTTTATTTTCCTTATCTTGTATGTCAATATGTCCAACATTATATTTGTTATTGACTAACGATGAATTCATAAAACATTATTTTCTCAACCTCTGGTAAATGGATATTATCAAGTTTGAAGAAATCAATCTGAAAACCTTTGAAGTGAAGTTTTATTTGAAAAAGATACCGACATGAGTAAAGTAAGCAACATGGATTGTATAAATATCTGTGCAACCAAAATGAGCACAGAGGCACTTTACTGCCTTCTGCTGCCATGATACACCAAACTATCCAGCTTTACCTCCAGCTACAATCCTTAAAATATCATGTTTTAACCGTTAGTTCATTGTTGGTATCATTGTATGATCTAATAAACAACTAAAGGATAAGACTTAGCCTGGGTAAAAAGAGGAGTAAAAGCATCTATAACAGAGGGTGAAGCACCTATGTCAATTCATATGCAGTTCGACATAAATTAATGTAATTCTAGTTTATGAGCTGCTATGTAAACTAAGCACACTGAAGAAATTATATAGAGAATCAATCTTTCACACAAGCTATCTGAAATAACAGTGCTAAAAGGGCCTGGTTGACACACAAATTGAGATAAACACAAGATAAAAAAGCAACTTGACAATCACCATATGGCAGTCTGCTGCAGTGCTTTGGCCAAAAACAGCCCGTCATGGCACAATCAACCGGACACAATCAGTTACAGCAGGTGAAGAGAACAATCAGTATTTAAGTTACAGCGTTTCCTTGATGTTTGTCGTTAATTGACCTGGTAAAAAGAATATCGGCGTGTTTTCTCCCTTGTACAAACTACACCGACAGGATAGATGTGAGTGCAGCCCACATTTATTCCTGGAGCACTGCATGTATCCTATCAGAAATGATTCAATGAGAAATATGCACATAGTGTAATGTGGATTATGAAAATGCAACTACTTGTACAAACACCGCCTTGATTCAAACTTTGTATATTACATCAACTTTTGAATTTACACAGAATCACAACTTTCAGAATACATTCATTTTTGATCGTATAATTACCACAGCAACATCGACAAATCTCTACAAAAATCCACCTCACCGCCCAAATCAGCCTTCAGGAAGGAATATGTATGGAGTGATGAAGACCACGATCTGCAATATCATCAGTAAGTATTATTCTCATTATCAAAGCAGGTCATAAAGAAATAAATACATATATAACAATATGGTAACACTGAAGTCTGGTTGGTGCCCCCCCCACCTCCAGGGTTTAGACGCCCAGCTTGTTGGCGATGGTCATGAGCACTTTGAGGATGGGCATGAAGGCGGAGATCTCGCTGAAGTTGCTGCTGCTGACCACCTGGGTGTGGACCTCCAGGCCCCGCTGGTAGTTCTGGCTCGCCACGCAGCGGCTGATCTCGTGGAGCCCGTTCAGGATGCTGTGAGAGAGCTAAGAGACAACAAATATTACATGTTACTATGTGGCATCCTAGGTTCATGAAATGTCAGGAAATTGTACAAATATGCTCATAATAAGGTCTGAGTGTTCATGTAGGCATCTTTAAAGGCTTACTTGTCCAGAACTTGAGTTTGTTTTGCCTTTTTGATGAATACACTTTAAATGAAATACTTAAAAGATTATCAAGATGGTTAGTTCAGCAGAAAATATTACATTATTACTCAGAAATAGAAATCAATATTATTTTACAGATGTTCTGACAACTCTTAAGCATCTTTTAAGTAAGTAAATTGGTTAGCAGAGGTGTTTCAAACTGGTAAAGAACTAGTGTTTTTTTCACACACATCAGCACCTGATTGTGACTCACTGGGATGTTTGTTTGACTTTTTGCGACTTGTAAAAAGTCCCCTCGCATTGCAATCGGATGTTCTGGTTGATATCAACATAGCAAACATACAATGTGGTCAATTGCTGCCTTTTACTGTGTCACTGCTGATGCATCGTGACTATAAATGTACAAAAAGGTTTTATGGTTTCTTCTGTCATTAGTCGACATCCTTCATTTTGCAGCCATTAAAAATACGGCAGGAACTCTGAAATATTAATAGTGATTTATTGATTTACAATAATACAATAATGGATCAAAGACAATATCCATCATACATTTTTTTTACTGCACAGGAGTATCATAGGGGGTGGCTTTTAGCGACAACCAACAGCTCTTGTTATGAGATTTTAATAAACTGTTTCACTGAATGAATGTGAAGTTATTTTCTTTAAATTCTAAAATACCAAGAGGATTATCTCTATAGTGTTTAGAAATATTTTAAATAACAGCCTGTCTGGGTTGTCCTTTCAGTTAACCTTGTGTATGTAATCATTCCTTACCGACTGCTCCCTCAGTTTGTCATACAGGTATCCCAAGCGTTTGCCTGCGTCATCAAGTTTCCTCTTTGTTTGCTGAGAAAGAAAGCATCGTTATCCATTTATATCAAACAAGACCCAAATATTATTTTTTATTCAATACAAGCTTTATTAAAAACACAGCAACACTGAGATGCATGCACACACACACACACACACACACACACACACACACACACACACACACACACACACACACACACACACACACACACACACACACACACACACACACACACACACACACACACACACACACACACACACACACACACACACACACACACACACACACACACACACACACACACACACACACACACACACACACACACACACACACACCACACACACACACACACACACACACACACACACACACACACACACACACACACACACACACACACACACACACACACACACAGCTCCACTCACCGGGTCTCCTGCCGCTAGCTGGCAGCGCTGCACCAGGCTGTCGAAGGTGGACCTGAGCACCATGTGTTCAGCGGGGATTTCTTTCTGCTCCACCCGCTCTGCCGGCAGCTGCTGGAGGAGCTGAGGAAAACAAGGACACAAGTATGAGGAGTTAACGTGTTTGCCAGGTGAGAATTCGGGTAACAGCTAATTGTCACACTCACTAACCTGCACGCTGGGCTCCTGGGGGGCTCCGGGGGGGACTTGGGCGTGGTCGCGGGGCTGAGGGGCCTCCACTGGGAATCCCATCACTGGAGCCGTGATGGGGACTGGTGGAGTGTAGTTTTCAGGGACCTGCAGACACGGTAAGACACTTAGAGGTGGAGGAACTATAGCACAAATGGGCTTGATTTTGAACTTTAGTTAGCTTGTAGTTAGCTCGTTGCTAACTGTCGGTCTGCTTTATGGGGTTGAACAGGTGGTGGAATTATCACAGCTTGTTTGCTGTAAACAGCCGCACTCTGAATGATGTTAATGAGCATCTCTAAGGTTTGTCACTCAGGCAACCACTTTCATATTACACCTCGTCATTTAATTCCCTATTCATGATCAAATATTCACAAGTGTAGCTTTAAGAATAAACAACACTTTAAATTGGTTGAATTATTTAAAGATTCCTAGTACTACTGCAACGCCTGCATCAGAGCAGTGATTCTGAAACTGTGGTTCTTGCACCCTGAGGAATACTATGGATAAGTGGAATGGTTGTGGAGTAACTCAGGTGAACTAAATGTAAATAAATTATGATGCGATTTCTTTTATATATATATATATATATATATATATATATATTATTGTTGTGAAAAGTCAGCAAACAGAGACTTTGACATAGATAAAAAACTATTGGTTATGTTCTTTATTCTATAGTTTTAAAGGGTATACAACTTGATTTGACGAAATAGTTGTAGACTGGAAGACTTAATCAAGGAAAGCATACTATTATAAGCAATCACAGAAACTACACAGACTGTGAAAAAAAAATGACCTAAATTAATATCTTCAGAGTTATAAATAAAGTACCTTCTTCTTCCTGGGTCCGCCTCGTACTGCCGGCGGATCATTCCAGCCTTCATGGGGCCCTACGTCAGATGATGAGTAAGAATGTAAATTACTTGAGGCAATTACTGTGCTGACACTCAAGCAGTAAAACACTGTCAGCACAAGACAATTCCTTTGAATTATTTTGAGTTAGTCTACATGGCAAAAACATGTCAATAAGCCACAGATTTCAGCCATTTATGCAGAAACAACTCATGGGCCAATGTTCAGGCAGCAGCCTCATAATCACCTAACATTAACAACAAACCGACGCTGGGTAATTAAATAAATTCCATTTATATATTTTGTGTAGCTTCTGTATACATTGTTTAACATTGTTGTAAAATCTCTCCACTAATAACAATGTAATGACTAAATGAGCTGATAGTAGGGCTGCTCGATTATGGCAAAAATCATAATCTCGATTATTTGGGTCAATAATTGTAATTGCGATTATTAAAATGAGATTATTCATTGACTTTAATTGATTACCCTGAACTTTAAGTATAATTCAACAGAAAAACCAAAAAAAAAAAAAAAAGTAATAATAAAAAAATAATCGTTTTATTTCGATTACGTTGTTTTCGTAATCGTTGCAAGCCATAATCATAATCGCGATTAAAATCCGATTAATTGAGCAGCAGCCCTAGCTGATAGTGTATGATCTGAAATAAAAAACCCTACGCCTATTTTGTTTGAGCCGGCAACATCTTTTTTTTGTTGACTGCATCCTAAACTGACATCAATACAAATAAATGAGGTCACTATGTTTCCCTCAAGCATACAGCAGCACAAGCAAACACCATCCGATACACGGAGTGACCAGAAAAAAAAAAGCATTAACCCTGTGTACTCAGTGCAATTTAATATAAAAGGAATGCAGGGATTTTGTGCTTTTCTGGTCACTCGAGTGTATATTTCGATGCACTCTTGTTCCACATCCATCCCTAACTCTGTCACCTTGATATTCAGACTGGGAATTCAGCCAGGGAAAGAATCCTGCAGGTCAAATGAGGTTTACAGATTAATCATGACCCTCAGCAACAGATCTATCATGTGTCTCTATGAGGGACCAACATGTACCTGTAGGAGGAGGGGCCGAGAAGGGCTTTACAGCAGGAGCTCCGGGGCCTCCTTGTGGGTACCCCGATCCAAGAGGGGCATAGGGACCAGGTGCCATGGGGGGTGCAGGCCCCTGGTTGTGGAGGCCTCCTGGGTACATGGGGACTGGGGCCCCGGGCTGGGAGCTCGGTGAAATGGGGCCCGAGGGTAAAGAGGTAGATGGCATGAAGCTTGTCGGTGGCACCCCGGGACTGGGCATGGGGGGCAGGCCTCTGGGGGCCGATGACGGAGGCGATAGTTGGGGTCCTGATAGGTTAGCAGCTGGCATGGAAGGACCAGGAGGAGGGAAGCCTGAGGGCCCACCGCCCGGCATACGCTGAGGCTGGAATGGCTGATGAGGAAGGAAACCTGGGGAAGGACAGTTACATCAAAAAATAAGTTAAAATAACTGAAAGTAGAGTACAGATAGTCAATGTAAACCCTAAGTAGTGTAAAAACTGCATCAAGACATATCGTTTCAGAATATTTGAAATGGTTTGAAACTCATTTAACACACTACTGATAAACTGCTGACAGTTTGACCATGTCTCTTTTTTTTTCTCTCCACAAGTGTTAAAACACACAGACACATCTCATTCAATCCTTGCATATTTTGTTTTTTTACTGTCTGTTTGTATTAATGTAAACAAATTGAAATGATGGATTATATTTATTGCAGTCATTCTGTTGTTCTCTACTAGTTGCCCAGTTGTTACTGCCTTGCTGTATTTTTCTCTCCCTTTAGAATGTAAAATAAATGTTATTCTCCTAATGTTGTATCGATTTTCCAGTGGTATGAAATTGTGAGGAAATTCTCTAGACAAAGAACCAGAAGACAAGGAGCACACTGATAATTGGAAAGCATCGACAAAGACATTTGCAGACACATTGTAGTGACACAACCTCTGATCTTCTGTCACCCTAAACGGCTCCAATCTCAGAAAGCCGGTAATCAAAACATTCCATCAGAAAAACCAAACCAGTTCTCCAGGCTCCAGAAGAGCTCGGCCTGATAAGATTCACCCTTTGACACATATAATCTAAAGGACAGAATGTTTACAACCTAGCATTAAGCTTATTCAAGAAGTATAAGGAGGTATTCTCTTAACACGGCTAATGAAGAGAGCCTGAGAAACAGACTAATCTCCATACAATAGGGCGGTCTAACCCCTAGGTTAAATGTTTGCTGTCTCTACCGACAGAGGAACATAAACCTAGGCAAGGAGTGGCCAATTGATAAATAAATTCTCCATCAGAAATCGTAAAGGTATTGTATTCAGGGTGATACATTCCAGCATTGTGACTAACCTGGAGCGGGAGCAGGTTGTTGGGGGTAGGGAGGCCTCGAGGCAGGGCGGGTGGAGCTGGGCGGCGGGACGTGAGAAAAAGGCGGGAGGTCAGGCCCGGAGTTGGTTGCCGTTTGTGGAGTATAAAACGACGGCATCGGAGGCTGCTGCTGCTGCTGGGGAGGGGCCTGGGGAGGGGCCTGGGGCTGGTACTGACTCTAGAGTTGGGACATAACAATATGTTTCAAATAAAAGTGCAAACATCCTTAGTTGCATAGGGAAGACGCTCGCAAATTCATTCATACCATCATTTGTGCTTTTGGTGCGGGGGCCTGAGCAGCAGGAGTGGGCTTGGCTGTGGACACATTGGCTCTGTTGAAGGAGTTTGGAGGCTGCTGTCCACCGGCGGCCTCTTCCTGAGCGTGGAAAAGCCTGTCTCTAAGCATCGTAATCCCAGCCTGTGGGGGGGGGGGACAAAATTGCACAAAAGGGTATTTTTCAGAATCTAAAAACAGAGTCAAACTTTGAATTTGGGGTTTGGGAATGAGGTTACTTGCTCTGTGTCTTACCTGGTCTGAGTGCTCCGGCAGGTAGGTCATGGCGGTGGCCAGACTGCCCTCTGCAGCCAGGATGCCGGCGTAGCAGGTCAGCTTCTCGGCCAGGATGGGGCTCTGCACCACCACCTCGCTGTTACGGAGGCGTTCAATTGATTTACGCAGCATCATCACTTTTTCCACCAGATCCTGAAAAATACACAAAAGAAAAAAAAACATGTTAATGTCACGGCAACATTCTTAAGTGCTCTTACCTTAAGGCTACAATGGTGTGTTGCTCGTACACCTAATAAAAACGGTCTTAAAAGGTTCATAATAAACTCACCATGTCACCACAAGCAACCCAAGTTATCACATTTCGTGAGATTCTTGCATGTCTTTGCATGATACAATAATTAACATGAAATCTGTTTTTGCTAGGTTAATATTCTTCTACACCTGTTGATCATTTCCAGATGTGGTTACACAGAAGAATAATGCCCCGGCCACACGAGGACGAAAACGGCTAAACGCATAGGATTAACGCAAACGCAAAAAAGCTTCTGTCCACACGCAATAGTTATCCAGATAGTGTCTGTCCACACGAGACCGCTCCGTTTAGCTCCAACCGCTGGAGAAGCTGCAGTACATATGCCGAGCCTGTACGTGGCGCTGTAACTTCCTCCACAAAAGCAGCGAAGAAGCATGGTTGTCATGGATGCCCTTCTGTTTATTCTCCGCGGTGGGGGCCGAGGGAACCGGGCAGAGTTTCGCCAGTCAACGTGTATTAAAGTTTAAATCTTCCGGACAAAATTATAAAAGTGCCGGTCAAAGGTCTTCTTTGTTATTTATTGAGCTTTAAAACAAATGAATAACTAGATGAATAGAATCTATATAATATAATAATAAAATACACGGAGCCTCTCTTTTTCCTCCCTCTCTTTGGACAGCGTCAGTGTCTCATGCAGCAGCTGATCCACTAATGAGTGGCCCGGCCGACAGTAAAACATATTTATAACTAGTTTAGGCAGTTTGAGAGGTGTCTCCGTCCTGTCAGATTAGACTTCACTCGCGTTTAGGTCCATATCGAGAGAAAGATAAATAATCTGAATTCAGTGTGCAGTTTACTTTGACGCGGGGGTGAGCAGCAGAGGTGGGGAGAGGCGGGGCTATTGCCTCATCATTATCAGAAAATGATCGTATAGGACACACGGAGCCGTTTGACCCCCCAGAGCGTTGCGTATGCCGTTCTATCCACCTTGGGACCCGTTATCGTTTCCGCAGTCGTTTAGTGCCGTATTCGGTCGTCTTCGTGTGGCCGAACGGTCTACAGTATATGACACTAAACAGTAACGCAAACGACCGTTTTCGTCCTCGTGTGGCCGGGGCATAAAACTTCACTTTCCTGCACACATAGCTTAGTGCAACAGTGTAGTTAGAGTACTTTGTATATGCTACACGTATTGGAAACCCTTAACTAAAGGCTATACCTCCAGGCCGAGAGGGGAGGCACAGTCTCTGTGCAGGGCCCAGCACTCCACCAGCTTCTCAATGTTCCCAGAGCAGATGTAGCACAGACAGGCTTGCAGGCAGCGCTTCTCTGTCCTCTCATGCTCCAACCTGCCACCCAGGGTATCTAGCAAGAAGAATTTCAGATTGAAACAATGCCAGACAGAGGGAAGGCTGCATTTAGAACAGGGAGGATCTGTACAACCATAAATGCTATTCAACAAGTTTAAAAAGTACTCCTGAGTTGGTACAGCTACTCTGAAAGTGAGACAGCAGGATGATTGTGCCTCTACATTGGTGAGCAACTTACCACACAGACGGGCAAAATCTTCAGGGTGAGCGTAGGTCAGCAGGGCAGCGAGAGCCTCCTTCCAGTTGTCCAACTCACAGCTCTGCACGATGTCACTCCAGTTCTGGGTCACCACCGATGATATGAGCTGCAGTTTGGGACAGATTTACTTAAATGTCTCCCCTGTGATTGAACCGACTGAAACTGAATTAATCAGACATACTCTTACCATTGAGATGCTGTTCTTTTGGTTCCTTAGGTATGTTTGCTGGGTTTTCTTGAGCAGCTCTTCCCCTCCGCTGATGGACAGCAAGATGGCTTCAGCGTAGCGGCCGTCGTTCAGACACAGATCCACAGCGCCCTCAAAGTTACCCACCAGCAGAGCCTGGCTTATCAGACCATCAGTGTCTTCAAAAGAAACGAAAAAGGTTATTGAAAGATATCGAAACAGAGATATGTGTAAGTCGTGTGATTAATTGTGTGAGCAGATGACGGGCTTTACCACATGATACAGGGATCTGGAAGTTGGAGTTTTCCTTTGGGGTCTGACTGAAGAAGTCTGCCGGTGAAACGGAACTAGGAGTTGCAGCATCACCTTCATCGGCCCTCTGGAAATACAACAAATGGTCATTTTTAGAGTCATGCAAACACTTGTTTTGCAAAAAATTTAAATATTTGAAAATAAACATTATCTGTGCAGACTTTCCGACCTCAGTGGAGAGCTGCTGCATCTTTTGTGCCAGATCTTTGGCATCTACTCCGTGCCCGTTGTGCTGGAAACTCTTCCCAAGGCATTTTGAAATCTGAATAAACACAACACATTTTTTACAGCTCAGACATCAGATAAGGGTCACATGACCATTTATAAAATATATGGCAAATGTCATCTTAAAGCTACATTTAGTAATCGAGGATGCAAATAATGATTGTTTTCATTATCAATAAATCTGCAGAATATTTTCTAGTTTAACAGTTGGTGTTTAAAATGCAAAATAATATGAAAAATATCCATCTCAGTCCCTTTAGTTTTTAATATGATAGAAAACTAAGGAAAGCAAGAAAGGCTCTATATATTTCAGGGACTGAAATCAAAATGTTCTGCCAATTATTTTATGACAAAATACTCTAATCATTTATTGATTGATAAATGGTTGCCAATCAATGAATAGTTGCAGCTCGAAGAGGCAGCATACCTTCCTCTCCAACTCATCTTTGCTGAATCCCAAAAGTCTGAGGAATTTAACACGGGCTTCATCCTCGAAGTTAACCTGTAAACACAGAAAGTGAACATGCTTAAAAAACATTGGACACATCTGACAGATTAATGTAGTGTCACAATATCAGGAGGAGGGGAGGGCCCACCAGAAGGAACTTCCATATGTCCTGCTCAGCGTCGGACTTGGCGCTCTGGATCTTGGCCTGGCAGTAGCTGTTGAAGGAGCCCGACTGCAGCGCCGCCTGCAGCTCCCTGGAACGCTGGAGCAACTCTGTCTCCGTGGTAACCTGGCTCACAAACACTAGTCTGGGGACGGGCTGGGGGCTCTGCACGGGAGCCGTCTTGGGATTCTCAAAGGTTACCAGCTTTCCACCAAACTGAGAAAAAAAACAAAACACCAGATCAGCCATGAAGGGGAAAAACAAATGCTGTTTTAACACCTGGTTAGAAATATTTAATTTTTCACTTACAGCAAAGGAAGCCCCCACTGGCCTGCGCACCCACTTAGGGGGCTTCTTCAAAGGGGAGACAATGGTGTCCTGCACTACAGGCTGAGGAACCTGCAGGGGAGGAAGCACCTGCCCTGTGCCAAAGGGATCCATTGCATCAAATGAGGAAGATATCTGTACAAAAAAAAAGTGAAATGTTAACACAAGCACTTCACAAACTCTGTCCTGTAGAGCTGAAACACATCGTTGAATGACAGGAAGAAAATTGTTTTAAAACTGGATTCAGCAAAACATTTTGGGATCCTCAAAGGTGAAATTGTTGACATAAATCCTACAAAAGAAACACATTTAAATATGTCTACTAGTCATTTAAAGGTGGGGTAGGTAAGTTTGAGAAACCGGCTCTAGATACACTTTTTGTTATATTCCATGGAATGCTCTTAACATCCCGATAGCAATGAATATCTTAAGTGCTTAAAAATATCTTAAGACAAAAAATCCATAAAAAAAATGTCATCTGTGGAATCCGTAATACTGTAAAAAGCACGACCAATCCGGATTGCCGCCCTGTCTGTCAGCCTTCCATCTCGTGCACGCACGAATGTATCTCGTGCTCTCATTGGGCGTGCCGTAATTGGGCGTGCATTGCACGTTCATGTGTGTTGGAGGAGGTGCTCTGTAAGGAAGTCTGAAGGAAGGGGCGGATTCTTTTCGGCTGTGTACTTTCAAATGTTAGTGCACTCGAGCCGGTTTCTGAAACTTACCTACCCCACCTTTAAATGTGTTGTTATAATATTGTTCATTCCTCATTATCAATCCTTGCACACCAGCACCATCTTGTGGAGAAACATTGCAGTGCAGCACACGTCCTAGGATTAAATAAATCGCATATAAGAAGAGCCACTAACCGTATCAGCTGTGCTTTGCTGCTGAGCCTTCAGACTCCCTCCCATCACAGAGTACACGGTGATCCTCCCATCGAATGAGGCAGCTGACAGCAGGGCCGGATTCCTGGGGCACCACTGGATATCGAAACACCACTGGTTTGTTGTTGGAAGCTCGTAAATAACCTGAAATGAAGAAAAATGACATATAAGAATCCAAAGCAGGGACAATAATGAGGCAAGGTCATTCATGCATTACATGGAGGAAGCATCTACCTCTCCAGTGTTTGGATTCCAGCAGAGGATCCTGTTGTCTTTAGCACTACTCAGCAGGAGCTCGGGGTCTGCCTGGCTCCAGGACATGGACAGAATTCCCCTGTAACGAGCAGAAGGTATATACGGTTATGACATAACATGACTATCCATCCATCCATCTTCTCCCGCTTATCCGTGGTCGGGTCGCGGGGGTAGCAGTTCCAGCAGAGAGCCCCAAACTTCCTTTTCCCTGGCGACATCAACCAGCTCTGACTGGGGGATCCCAAGGCGCTCCCAGGCCAGCGAAGAGATATAATCCCTCCACCTGCTCCTAGGTCTACCCCTTGGTCTCCTCCCAGCTGGACGTGCCTGGAACACCTCCCTAGGGAGGCGCCCAGGTGGCATCCTAACTAGGTGCCCGAACCACCTCAACTGGCTCCTTTCGACGCGAAGGAGGAGCGGCTCAACTCCGAGTCCCTCCCTGATGACCGAACTTCTCACCTTATCCCTAAGGGAGACACCAGCCACCCTGCGGAGAAAACCCATCTCGGCCGCTTGTATCCGTATAACATGACTACACAAACTGTTAAAGCCTCACCTTGTGTGGTTCTCAAAGACTTTAAGAGGGGATGTAGCAAAACGGAGGTCCCACATCTGGATGACTGGCATCCGATCATCCTCAGAGGATAACACCAACTGAGTGGCCACCTCAGGGTGCCAGAGCATTCCTGAATAATGCATCTGAAATCACAAACAAACGAGACAATAAACAAAGGTTTAATTTCCAATGGTATGAGCATATGCGATATTGCACAGAAATCATTAATGTTTATATGCGTTTGTTATAGCAATCTAATCGCAAGCCAATAAACAAAAGTTAGAGGGTATGGCTTAGTGATATGAACCATAAAAAGCCAATCAGCTGTTTGACACAGATCCTTTGCTTTGTGTAATTGTACTGGCCAACGGTCAGACTCTGCATTGATTATTGTCCAGTGGGCTGTGAATAACAGCTATACACATGTTCAATCATCTCAAACATGTTAGTATATGGGCTTTATTGATTGAGTCATAAAACTAAAATAATTCTTGCAGTGATTTGGCAGAATGAAACGTTCACCAACCCTGTTGCTGTGGTCACTGATCTTGATGATGGGCTCGTTCTTTCTCAGATCCCAAACAACCGCTTTCCCACTGGGGTTGGCAGAGGCCAGGATGTGCTGTACCTGTCTGTTCCAGGACACAACACTGATGTCTTCAGCAGGCTGAAAGAAGAGGCTGTTACTGTCAAACAACCTTGACTGTGGCTTCCGGTCATAACTCACAGACATGAAACTACAAAGGTAAAGAAACTAGAAGAAAGTGGCTAGTTGTGGTTTCTATTTTTTGTTTTGACTCAAATCTTAAATTTGGTCAGGATGAAAACAAGAAAGTAAACTCATCTCTTCCGACAGACACTAAAGCTATGATCTCTGACAGCACCCACCTGCGTCTTCGCTCCTGGTGTCATTGGACTGCTAAAGTTGTTCAGATCCCAGATATATATCTCTGAATCATTTGCACCTGAAGCGAGGAGATTACTCTGTGAGAGGAAAATTGAGAAGGATTAATGGTTTGTTCTTCAGCACCAGAACAAAGAATCCCTTCTGTATAGACTGCCTATAATGACAGACACATTTGACCACATATATTTACCTGAAACGGGTTGAAATCGAGTGCTCGGATGGGTCCAGTATGTTTGTCAGACTGTCCGATTACTGCCTCTGCACCGGAGCTCATTATGACCTCTGGGTTATATACAGTTAATGTGCCATTTTCACTGCCAGCAACCAGTCTCCCTCCAGTACCATCTTCTCCCATTCCATAATTCACCCAGACAATACTGTGAAACCTATGGAATATATAAAGTATAGCGAGTTGTTTGAAACATATTCATAGCCAGAGTGTAAGTGTTTAGGTGAGCAGTCTTCTGCTTCACATTTGTGTCTAAATCCCACCTAAAATATGAGAAAAAGAGGAATAAAACAGATGGGAAAATAATTACCAAGGATTAAGTGTTTTCATTTGAAATCAGCCATTAATTATTTCCAATTGAGGTGAACACCATATTTGTTTTTCAAACTACACAATACTGAGCATAAGGTAGAAGATAGGCGTCTTATGTGTAGAAAGTGATTTTCTAAAAATAAACTGTGTTACTAGGGTAATCATTTGATCCTGACTAACAACATACTGAAGCTTCCAACTGTATACAGGGCAGGCCTTCATTCTGTTCTAAAAGGCCACATCCCCCCTCACAGTGGTTATTATAGATAGTGGTAGTATCTTATTTGTGTATAATTTACCTGTTTGATGTGGGTAATGACCCTTTGAGCTGCATCTCTAAAGATGGGTCAGAGAAATCCACCTCAAATATCTCCAGGGCTGATGTGGTATTAAAAGAGGCATCCAGCTGCTGTGCTGATGTTCCCAATGCCAGGTGGATAGGGTGGTGTTCGGCATGACTCCACGCCTGGTGGGCAGTCCTCTGGATCTCCTTCAGCCTCATTTTCCTAAGTGTCAAGTCCTGGACAGATGAAGGAACTCCAGTACATCAAGTATAACACATGTATTTCCTAACAATTGCTGTGGGTTAACAATATATATTGTAATACCTTACAATCTGCCTTCACAACTGAAACACCTTCTAGTGTAACTCCAACAGGGTAACACCCTTACTGACAGATTGTCTCCGACTATTTCCTGAAGCTGACGGCTAACATTAACCTACGTTTGCCGATACAGCTAGATTTTACAGGTGTTCCACATGGTTTTATAACCAAAATGTAAGGTCAACTGCAACATGAATTCAATGTGGTTACCGGTGATATAATACATACAATTGTCGCAGAACCACCTATAAGTTATTTCAACACAAGCTAACATGACATGTAGTTAGCTAACGTTAGCATTCCGCACCTCTAAAAATGTTTCATACACGTAGCCTTAGCCATGTTAGTTTTTATAACATGTAACACATAATGTCTGAAGCAACCAAAGCCTCACTCAAAAAGGAAATCTAATTTATTATACATGCCACTACACAAGTAAGAAGTCATGAGCAAACAGCTTAACGTTGCCTACAGTGCCTGGTAGTTTCAGTATATAACCGTAGCCGGTGTTGCTACAGCAATTTAACCAACAGCCACCACCCTTGTTACCATATCAACAGAAACGTTGTGTCTCAGACAAGATTTAGCTCAGCAGCAAAAAGGTAAATATGTCTTTGAGAATAACTCACGTCAACTGTCTTTATTACAGCTTTCCTGCCGGCATCCACAACAAACTGGAGCTAGCTACTTATCAGCCAAGCTAGCAGCTTAGCCGCAGACAGCTTGCGATCAAAGTGCTTTGCCGTGTTGTCACTGAGCTACCGTAGCCGACAAGGATATTTCTCATTTGGTCTTGGCCTTAGTTAACCCCGAGGTTGCCGTTGACCCAAAATATGTATTTTGTAAATATCCTGCATTCACAACAAAGAACCCGATAATCTTCAGATATTCTTTGTCACTTATTAGTCAAGGTTAAATCGTTTGATTGTTGAACTAGTTGCCATCTATTTCGTTACACTGTGCTTGCATTTTGTAATGACAATAAAGTAATCTAATCTATACACAAAAAAACAACACAAAGAGGAATGTAACTTCATAGGAGTTTTTATTCTTGACAGAGATATATATACACAGTTAGACTCATCCAGTCATTATATTTTATAATTTACGACTTCCTCTGGTTGTTTTTCCGGATCTCCTCCGTTCTCCAAGTACAGGTTGTTATAGGGATACTGTTTTGGTGCCTGGAAGAGAGACAAATGCTTTAGTACATGTTGTGTACGTTTTTGGATAAGGAACACTCACCTACAGGTGACACAGCACTGAGAAGAAGATACATTTACACATTAACACTGCTAGACAATTACTATTACATTTTTCATTATCCTCAAACAGTTTAGTTCACATTGATTAAAAGTATTATTGTGCGTGAAATGGAGTAACAGCAAAACAGAGAATGGAAGTAGCCAGGAAAGAGTATATACAGTAAACGGGGCCCTTTATTTGAATGAATATCCACAAGTTAGTTTCTTAGTTTCAAACAATCATACTGTGCATTGTTCTTTTGAACTGAAAAACTTTATTAATTTTATTTTACATATACTAAATTACCAGAAAGTTAGCTATAGTGAGCTATTACTTAGATGGACAACGTGGTATGTAGTGTACCCAACAATTGTGCTGTGTGTTTGTCTAAAAGCAAGTGGACAAAATAATCAAATCATATATATATATATATCAGAGTTCCCGTTAGCCGGTAATTACCGGACTACGACCGGTAAAATATGCTGAAGACCGGCAAATCAAAATCTCTCCGGTCAAAGTGTCCGTTCAAAAATAATTTCCGTTTAGTGCAATACCACATCAGTTGCAACTTGCACCACTTATGTGACAGACGAGAAGAGTATGTGACAGACAAGAATAGTCAATTCTAATGTCTAACACTTAATGTGGAGAAAGATATGCCCTGTATGGGTTGATTGTGCGTTGATCTGTTGGTAATGCCTCGGGGTTCCGGTGGGCATGTAAACAAATGCATAATGCTGCATTTGTGGCCTCACCCAGTTGCATAGCGACACTTGTTGTTTAGGTGTCTTTTAATAAGCAGGTAGTCATATCATTAGCTAGAACTAGCTAGATCTGATCGATATGGACATAAACGCGAGTGAAGTCTAATCTGACGGGAGAGAGAGATCAGCTGCTGCTGACGAGTCGACACGCAGCTCTGCATGATCAGCGGTGAGCGGACAAAACACACACTTCAGGTTAGAATATCACACGTAGCTATTTTAATTACCTCTCAAAATACCGTAACTAGTTATAGATACATTTAGTTTTACTGTCGGGTCACTCATTACTGGATCCGCGAGCTGCATGATACTGACGGGCTGTCAGGAGAGGGAGAGAGCGCTCCGTTTATTATTCCCGTGTTATTGTAGTTACTGTACACTTTTGAATAATGTAGTTAATCTACTATAATTAGTTTAATATTAAATCATATCAATTTGTTTTAAAGCTCAATAAATAACAAAGAAGACCTTTGACCGGCACTTTTCTAATTTTTTCCGGAAGATTTAAACTTTAACGGACATGTTGACCGGCGAAAAACTATTCTAACGGGAACTCTGATATATATATATAAAAATATGTTTTGGTAGTCAACCCAAGCTGACGTGAAATAGGACAGCAAAATGGTTAGGTTATGGTTTATAACCCTTAAATGCATAATGGAATAATAAGTATATATACACATCTAACACAAGATGGACTAAGTAACAGTTGTTTTTAATTTACAGTATATGTCAGATAATTTAAACAGGAAAGCAATTTGAGTTAGTTATATACTTGTTATACGTTTAAACTGCATCTGTTAATTGAAACTTTGGATTGGGAAGCGTAAAACATCAGGTGGTTACGTAACAAAGTGAAAGAAAAAATATTAAATAAGAGCGAGTGGTGAGCTAAAGCCAGGAATCTTCTCACTTTTAAAATGTTGTTTTACGGCTCGATTTTAAATTAGACTTTTTATCTAATTTTTTTCTCCGTAAAGCATCTTTGAGCACCTGATATAGCGCTTGATAATTAAAATGTATTATTATTATTACTTTTAAAGTATTGATTAATAGACAATTCACAGTATCTAGTACAAAAACAAATCACAGCAACAGAATTTACTTACAACAGGCTGGTAAGATGGATATTTCTCCCCAAGGTAGAACATGAACAGCATGAACCCGAGGAAACCAAACAGCTGTTTGCACATGGAGGACCAGGACAAAGTGCTGGGAGACGTATCCACACGGTTCCTGATGTACATGTCGAAATCCCAATGCATCTAAAAATAGACAGAGAACAATCAGTTCTCAAAAGAGCAATCTCAAACTGTAAAAGGGTGTAGTGCCTCTGTACAATCAAGCTGATCTGACAACAACCAAAAGTGATTGTGTCTAAACAGATGAATGATTGAATGATAAACTGCACGGAAACATGTTTTTATTTGATTATTTCTAGAACTGTCAAAATATAAAGTTACAATAGTGTTTTCACAGAGTAAAGACCAAATATGCATGTACCTTCTTCAGAAATTATACAATATTATGCAGGTATTTAGTCTCTTAAGGGCAGCAGCAATGCACAATACATACAATTATGCATTATTAATAGGGATATTTAGTTTGTAAACAATTCATGTAGGAACCATTTCCTTGGTTTATAAAATGTATCATTTTAGAGTACATTGATAGTATGAGATTGTGTGGTGTATATTATGTATTATTTAATTTGAGTGTGTTACTCCTGCAGGTCACCACAATATATACTTTGGAAAAAGATTTCAAAGTAACAGCTAACATATATTTTTGCATTTCTGGGGCACATTTACAGAAGCAACATGAGATTACAAACAGTGGCAGCATCACACTTTACTTATGACAGCACTCAGAAACTACTGATTGAGTTAATTACTCAAGCAAAGGTTCACAATTGTGATGTTTGTTTTGATAAGTGAAACATGTTAATTATTACATATAAACAACATATGTTGCATATTAGGTTTGGCCATTTCTAATAACTTGTAGTCTGTTATACAAGTAGTTTTATGTCGTATCTGAAGGCAATAATGTCATCAGTCTCTTACCGGCTCTCCCCAGTTCCTCCTCAGGTCAGGGTGGTCCCACTGGTACCAGGGGTCCCTCTCCTGCTGAGATGTATCTGGTAGCTTTGGATAATCACCATAGCTACAAAAGCAAAGATGGCAGTTCGTCAACCCACACACTTAATTGCTTTGTTGCTGGCGAATTAGGCATTGGAAATGGTTGGTACCGTACACAGAACAATGGATGAGCTGAACAATACTTTTCAATACCGCAGAAAGACAACACTTTTGAACTTCCATGCATGGCTCTTAAAATAAAGCTTACCCCTCGCCTTGGTCGGTATGTGGTTTATAGTCCTCCACCCTCATATTGTACTTCTTTGCAGCAGCAGCCTTCGCTTCGGGGGTCAACGGGTAGGAACTAGGTAGATCAGCCTTTGAACCACCAGAGGCTAAAACACAGACGATTACATATGTGAATAAACCAAGTCGAAGTAAAAGGAGTTCGCAAGCTAATAAGAATCAAGAAACAACAATCATTGTGCTGAGAATATCGGTAGCCGCACAGCTAGCCTAGGCTAACGTTAGCATGTCAAGGTTACGTTGATTCAAGGCTTTATCCTGTTTACAGTTACATTTGCTGTTTACAGTTTGACCGAAGTCTGTGACACTACTGACCTGCTCTACATCCCGGCAAAAGGGCTGAAAGGCCAGAACCTTTCCCCCTGGAGAGAGCCTGTGCCCAACGTCGGAAACCAACACCAGCCATGTTTACGGACTGCTGCTGTCTGACAGACAGAAGTACGCATGCGCTAAATTGAAGTACGGATCGGCACATGGAACAATTTCAATACATACTAAACAGCTAATCATTCATCTCTTTAACCTGGCAACAATATATTAATATCACAAGTGACAACTTAAGGAACTACTAGAATATGTATTTGATAGTATTTTATTCATCTTATATATGTGTGAGTGGCAGGCACCATCATATTAGAGCAAAGTGTGACAGTGACATGAAAACTCCTCCAGCGGCTGAAGGGAACTTGTTCTCAGAGTGAATGCACTGAAGGCCTGATCCCTCGTTCCTCTTCCCATCAGATCCAGCTCAGGTGCAAGAATGCATTTACTGGGGGATCGTCACTCTGCCGCCAGTGACAAATTGAAGAAAATCAATCAGAGAAGTTCTGCTATGTCCTTCTCCACATTCTCAATGGGGCAATGAAGTTCATACCTGCAGTAAAGGAAAACATTAGTGACATTATTATAGTTATCTATTGTCTAGCCTAATGAAGGGCTGATTGGGTTTCTTACTCACTGTCTATGACCTATAGCTTTACCTTTTGAAGGGCAATCCATCTGCGGTAATTAGGAATTTTTCAAAATTCCACCGTATATCATTGACTTGTATTGGGGACCAGTATAATTTTTTCAAATCTCCAATAACAGGGTTTACATATAGCAACGATTCCTGTGAAGAAAAGGAATAGTGTATGTAAATATATACGGTTTAACTTAAGTGTCATCAGCTAAACGTATTCAGAATCTTTGTAAAACACATAGCCTACCTTTAGATAGGTGAAAAGAGGCTCTTCATTTATCCCATTCACCTCAACCTTTCCAAAGACAGGGAACCTTGGCACAAACACCCCACCAGGTCTCACGTACTTAAGAACGTTGAGGGTTTCATGATTGACCTCTGAAAAACCAAAGTACAACACGTTATTACAAATGAAAACCAAGTGTTTATTCACAACTTTGTGTCAAAGAACTTGTATAACGTGTATAAATTCAATTCAATTCAAAACCTTTATTTATCCAGGTAAAATCCCATTGAGATCAATGATCTCTTTTTCAAGGGAGACCTGCAGCAGTAGGTTCCACAAGAAGACATAAAAACATAAACAACAGAACAACAAAAGGACATCATACAGCAAAATGTACAAGGATTACAATTTACATATTTAACCACATGTACAGGTACCAACAGCATCTGATTTTGTAGCATCCAACCGAGCTTTAAAAACATGTAGTGGTATAGCTTGGTAATTTTCCATTCTTTTTGCAGACTGTTCCATGTTAGTGGAGCTGCACATCTAAAAGCTTTCTTCCCGACAGTCCTAGCACTTGGCACATTTAATAAAACCACAGCATGCGATCTCAGGCAATAAGTACTTTCAATTTGCAGAGAGATCAGAGAGCAGATATAAGATGGTAGTTTGTCCAACATGGCTTTGTAAATGAAAAAGTACCAGTGACTGAGCCTCCGTACAGTAAGTGATGGCAAAACCGCCTTGGTATACAGGGTACAGTGATGCGTAAGTGCTTTACAATTGAAATGAAATTAATCAAGGTAAAAATACTGTTAAAATAAAAGTGAGCGAGTAGTATTTATAGTAACATGAAATGGACATCTTTAAGTATTATATGCGTGACGACATTTCCGTTAAAACTATATGGCAGTTGGGTAAATGTACAAAGTTAAAAAAGAGTACCTCATTCCTGTTGATACAGTATAATATACCAGTTAAAAAATCTGTTATTTCTGACTCTTTTCAAAAGCTTCAGTGTACTCACCAGGTGACTGAAGGCCGAACTGGTTGCTGGGGAATGCCAGTACAGTAAAGTTAAGGTCGCCATACATTTCCATCAGTGCATTCAGTCGGTGGTACTAAGGGAAAAGGACACCAAATCAGAGGCCATTGATACAAATGAGTGCACAGGTTATGTGTTATGAGATGTTGTGATCTGCGTGTAATCAATCAGAGCTCTTGAAGAATATTACCTCCTCTATTGTTGACCCTCAGAAGGTAGCAACATTGATGACGAGAAGCACTTTACCCCTGTAGTTACTGAGCGGAACCTGCTGTCCATCCAGGGTCTCCACAGAGAAATCATAGATTGATTTATTCTCCATGCTCGTACTTTAGCTTGTATATGGGATTGTAGTCAGTCAAGAGTGAGTATTCACCCGGCTGTCCTGTTGGCTCATCTCATTCACTGAAACATAACTCATGGGTCAGCAATTGTTCAGCATGACTGACTTCATTGTTCTCCTGGGCAGAGGTGAGCTGTTCAGCATACGTGTCCCAGGAAAAGAGGCTGATAATGTGGTGACAGCTAATTGGCCTTGGGAAGTTACAAATTACAAATATATGATTTTGGCAACATCCTTTTCTCTTTAGAACTGACACTTACAGAAAAAAAGTTCAACATTAAGAGTACGATTGGGCTGTTCGTACATTTATATTTTCATTTGTTGTGCAGCTTTATTATAACTAAAATTGCTGCAAAGAGAAAACTGCAGTGTATTTATGTGTTTAATTCTTCCTAAGATTTGTAAGCAGTTATTTAGAATAATAAGCTGCTTATGTTGTTTCGTAAATAAAGGAGTTCCTTACAATCAACTTGACCAAACATTTATGATTCTAGGAGGTATCCATGAAACATGTATTTGTATCAATAGCAAATATGTTAATTACTTTAACATGACCATTGATGTAAACCCGGAAATTAAAGCAACTGCTGCGTTTATGTTTATCGTAGACGCTTAAATCCATGACTATATTGGATCTAAGTAATCTAAATACCAGTTCTCTGACATTTAATACAAATACTTGTATTTGTAAATGACCAAACATGTACTCTTTAAAATTATGATGGCAGTTGGTGTTTTAGTTAACAAGTGTGGTGGCGTAAAATGTGACTACTTTGCATTACTTATTGGTTATGGAGCGATAACAACATATATGTGCGGTTGTATCATTCTTTAATATCAAATCCTGGCTTTCATCTTCCTTTAATACTTCCTTTGTTAGTATCACAACAAGGTTTTTGGAAAGATTTTGGGTCATTACTATCCTAAAGTAAAGTATTCCGACAGCCCCTGAATGCAGCATTGGGTTTGGGCTACACCTCAAACGCTTTCAAGATGCTAAATGAAAATACGTTATTTTGGCATCTATGTGAAGAACAACAACTGATCACAAACTCTGTATAGCACTGGTGACTCAGAATGGATGAAGAAGCTCAGATGCAAACGTAAGTGTCTTTTAAAAAGAGAGTTGTGTGTTTAAAAAGCAGCTGGATTGGTAGCCCCGGCAAGCTAGCCTCTCAGCTAACAGTGATAGCGACAACAACCACAGGGATGTACCATAGCTGGCTGTTGCTCTCATTTACCTATTTTTGGCAGCATGCTTTAATTATAAATAACCGTGACAAGGATGATTTAACATTACTTATTGCGATATTATTTTATTGTAATTATTCTTAATTTAGTACACGTTTATTAACATTTATGTGTGGTTAATATGAGTGTTGTGAGCGTTGCATGCAGTGTCAAAGTTCAGCTGTAAAGCAAGGTTTGCATTTCTTCAGCAGATGCCATATTTTGGACTTGCCCTGGGAGGATGTTCTTGTTCCACATATTTTATGCTTTCTGCCTCTGCAACACCTTGTGAGCCTGCAGAGGGTGAGCAGGCAGTTCCACAGCCTCATCCAGGTGTATCTGACCAACTGCAGGACTTTTGATCTGTCCTCGGTAAGTCCTGATAGTTTTACAGTAAATATACATTGAGGAGCATGTTGTGGAAGTCTAATTCTATACATAATGGGAAGCAGAAATTGTAAATTTTACTTAAGTTTTGTTTACAACTTTACTTATTCTTTTACATATTAAAAATATTAATACACACAAAAAAAATCCACTAATGTATTCAGATATATTATTACATTTTAAGCTACAGGGCAGTATATCAAGTAATTAAACTCTCAAACTTTAAAACTGGATGAACAAAATAATATATAATAATAAATAAGTATATTCTGGAAATACAATGTATAAAGTTCTTCTGCAGTTCTGCGTGGTCAGTACTTTTGGTACTTTTAAGTATATGTTGTTGCTGATGCTTTTGTACTTCTACTTAACTAAGAGTTTTGAAAGCAGGGATTTTACCTCAGAGTATTTCTACACTGTGGTATTAGCAGTTATGCTATTGTATATTATAAGTAAAATATGTGAAAACTTCTTCCACCAATGCTCTGTTGGGATGTTTTCAGATTGGACCATCAGTTCCCAAGGAAGCGTTTTGCTCCATGTTAAAGGACAACAAAGTCCTCCACAGCCTGTGTCTTTCCAGTTGTTCTGAATGGGTGACAGACAAGGAGCTGCTGCCAGTTATCGGCCAGAACCAGCACCTACAGAGAGTGGACATGAGCAGCTGTGTTGGTCTCACCCGTCACTCCCTGGTGGCTGTGTCCTTGAGCTGCATGCACCTCCAGCACCTCGGCCTGGCGCACTGCGAGTGGGTGGACAGCCTGTCGCTGCGCAGCCTGGCGGACCACTGCGGGGGTCTGCAGTCGATCAACATCACGGCCTGCCGCCAGCTCAAGGACGACGCCATCTGCTACATGGCCAAGAAGTGCTTGAAGTTGAGGTCTTTATCCCTGGCAGTCAACGCCAATGTCACTGACGAGTCGGTGGAGGAGGTGGCCAAAAACTGCAGGGGCCTGGAGCAGCTGGACCTGACAGGCTGCCTGCGGGTCAGGAACCAGTCCATCAGGTATATCATCTCTTATTTTCAAGTGTAATCCAGATTTGTGCCATCCCTGCCCACACTGTTACATGCACCACCTCTCTTGATCCTCTGCATGCTGTGCTCACAGGACTCTTGCCGAGTACTGCCCGAAGCTGCAGTCCCTGAAGGTGAATCACTGTCACAATGTGACAGAGTCCAGCCTGGACCCTCTACGGAAGCGCAATGTAGTGATAGATGTTGAGCCGCCCCTACAGAGGGCTCTGGTGCTTCTTCAGGATGTGCTGGGGTTTGCTCCCTTTATCAATCTCCAGATATAGGCAAAGGGCCATCTATCCGTCCAACACAGGTAGGTAATATGAGCAGCATATCTACTGTATGAGTTTGTGACATGTTCATATCCAAGACTGAGTTAGAACTCTCCCACAATGTATTTATAACGAGTCTATTTGTAGCAGATACTGGTGGTGATCGCATTTGCCTTCTTGTTTCAGGTATCTTCTCTCTCAGCTGCATCACATGTGCACGTGAGTTGTTCTAAGAAACGTCAAGATGTTTTACACTCAAGTTTAAAAATAATGTGGACAAAGAATCTCAGTGGAATGTGATCAAAGATGCATATTGAGGATGAAGCTGAAAATAAGTCTACCTTTGAAAAGACTGAAGAAAGCCATGTACTTTTAAGAATTGATGTCTCATGTCCAAAAGATGTCACTGCACTTTCATTTAGTGTTTTCATAATGTGGCTTTATAGAGAAGCATATATAGCCATAGTAAAGTGAATTGTTTTGTTGTTTTTTTAACCAAAGTTTACTTTGACCATATGACATTGTAAGAAACAATTATTTTATGTTTCATTTAAGAGCATTACAAATGTTTAAGTTTAATTAAACATTTCATTTTGCATGTTTATGACGGTTTAAAGGATAAATTCACCCAGATCACGCAGAAAACATTTTCTCACTTACGATGTTATGTGTCCAGGTTTTTATTATCTGCACCACTGAGTCTTCTGCTTTTACCACAATACAGTGAATATAAATGCAATGTTGTTAGTGGTGCTGTCTAGTGTCTTCCAGAAACGATCCACAGACTTCTCTGTGAACCCTTTTTAATTGTTTCCTAATGCAAACTATGTTGCTCTCAGTAACACCAAAACTATCTGCATGGCTAAATGCAGAGATTTGTGAGAGAAATGTTTTCAAAATGTGGTGATGCGGGTGAAGTACCCCTTAGAACCATACCGTTAATCAACCCATTTATTTTCTTTTAATTAAGAATGGGTTTTTATTAAGAAACATTCCCGTTTAACACTTGAAATGTATTTTGTAAAAAGTACCTAAATTGCTGTTGCCTAACAAGGCACTTGGAGGATGTAAGAAATATTAAATTCCAAAATATCATCAGAATGGACTGTTGTCAATATACTACTATATAAATCTTTTTCAGTGTAACATCTGGATGCACAAGCCATCCGTTTCTCCTATAATGTCGAATCCAACACCTCAAAGAACAAATCTAAAACCAATGCTCTCTTTTGTTTTCAAATTTAGAATTTTTCAAATAGCTTTTTTTTAAGGAAACACGCGGGCAGAGCCTTGTGTTGCTTAAAACTACCAACTCTACTGATTTCATGTAACAAATAAAATAAAACATAGAATTATATAATCACATTTATAAAGAGAGGTGTTACTGTGGCTCCCTTTTCAACACATGTAAGAAAAGTAAGTGTTGTTTCTCAAAGACCAAAAAAGTTAGTTTTTCTTAGCAATAATTTTGTGTTTTCAACAAGAAAATAGTGACTAATTAGTCCTACTTTTTTAATTTGAGCTTTCTTAATAGATGAAAATGAAGAAAAAAATGGCCCATAACTTTTAACTTTCTCCTGTAATTCCTTTTAATTCCAAGTGTAAGAGGTTACTGTCAAAACATTGCAGTGGTGGAGCTAAAGATGGCTCTTTATCTGTGTTGTGACACAAGGTGGCAGCAATGAGTCAGGAAATGTGTCTATTTCAATTCTGTTTGAGAGGTTGCATGACTTCCACACTACATTACATTACATTACTACTACATTCAAGAAGTAGTAGTTTACAATGTTAAATAGGTCCGAGCACAGTATCACCTGTGTATAAAAATACTTTGAATGTCTTTTTCTAATATTTAAAGAAGAAGTGTTCAAAATTAATGTTTGGTGGATTGTGAATATAAACAGCTTTACGATTGTTTAACACCTGATGCAGTGAATGCACAATAAGAATGAATGCTTCCCCTTGTTAAAAATCCATGGTACAGTTTCCTCTGGTGGTCTGATTGGCCGATATATTGTAACTCTCCTCTGCGACAGCACAACAGGTCTATTTTCCACTTGATGGCATGGTTTACCCCATCTGCTGCGTGCTGTCCACAAAGCTGCGTTTGCACCAACAGAGAGTTGTGTTTGGAGGGCTTCAGGGATCGACCAGCGTCCTTCTGTTAGCTGTGCTCATCATCATATTGTACCGCTGTGCCTCCGAAGACACATCACAGTGTCATTAGTTATAAAGTCAGTCTTGAAATTTCATTTCTTACAGCATATCATGCAGTAAACACTCTTTTAAACAAAAATGAGCAAGTTTTCCCTCTCATTCTTAAGTGTCGTTAGCATCATGACCTCTTTTAAATAATACATGATGCAAGATGGATATTATCCTTGTAGCATAATGCATGGAGAATTTCAATTTACTGTAAGATAGGCTTTTTGAAATAGACAAATAACGGCTTTCATCTTTATTAATTAGAATAAATAACATCTTTAGTGTGCAGTGGCTGGCCCTGTTGCTGCTCAGCAGTCAGCGGGTTAAAAACGTTTCAGACTCCATTCATCATATAGGACCTCAATTAGCATTGATCTGCAGGGGGGAAAGAAACATAGCTGCGTTATTATATACCGTGGAGCAATTTCTGTTCCAGTGATTGAGTGTATGGGGGGATTTCTCAAACATAGCCCGCCTTACATATTTTGTCTTCCTGTCAATAATCTGGCACTTGTCTAAATTATTGATCAATAGCAACTGATCATTTTATACCCAGGCACAACAATGAAGTTGGTCCTTTTTTTTTATTCTGCATGCAGTTTTAGCTCCCGGCAGCGTGTAATATACTGTACTTATTACAACAAAGAATAAATCTGGGTTTAATCTCTGGCTGCTTTTAAAGTCCTCTCTGACAGAATAAGTTACTGATGCAGTGCAGAGGCATCGTGAGAGTCACTCATGTGTGTTGTGGCGGCTGGTTCACATTAAAAACATAGCAATCCTTTTCAAAACAAAGATTTATCATGGTAGACATTTTGATTTCAACGAGTAGGGAAATGTACAATAACATTAGCTGCAATGGCTGTTTTAAGTGTCCTAGATAGGGCTGTGGGAAAGGGGCTAGATTCTATATTTTCATTCATAAAAGTAATTCCCTCCCCTGCATTATTAATATGTTATGTGGAACCTATTATGTTTTGTGCTAGCAAATAAAACTGTAAACAATTACAACTTTTACATTTGTGGGAAGTTGGTTTCCAAATAAATATGGTTGCCTCTCTTTTATCAATATTAAAACAGCATTATGGCAATATTGTGTTTCTAAAGCATGTTTTCCTTCTTTAAAATAGCTATTGGCCTTATATGTACAGGTCAACTACCATTTGTCGTCCGTCACAAAGCATCACAGTCAAACAAGAGACCTCAATGTCAATTTTACCTCAGGCAAACTGTAAATATTATCTAATTTAGGTTGGAAACCAAAGAAATTAATGAATTTTTGGGAGCAATTTTCATTAGCCAACTGAATAATAAAGAATTATCCAACACTTTTAAGTTATCTATATTAATGTTATCTATATTAATTTAACTCCAGAATGTGTAAAAACAGATCCTGTTAAAGAAACTAATCAGTTTAGGCCACCTTTCCTTAATTAAAAGGAGTTCATATAAGGTGGAGAGAGAATTACCGTAGCTTCAGATGGGCCCAAAACTGTGTCAGAGATTCTGTTCATTTTCATATTTTTAATTAACAGACTTCACCTCCCGTCTTCCATCAGTGCATGAGTCTTTCTTTCATTTATTTGATGTAGTTTATCTCCTCCAACCATTCATACACAACCTTATTGGATCCTGCGACTTAGGGATCGGTCCTTTGGCCACCAGAGAAGCATAACTAATGACAACATTACAGTGGCTTTGTGAGCGTGGCCATCAAAATGTCGATCAACCAAGCAAGAAATAATGTTGGGTTTTAACATCAGCATGAATAAACATGTAGAACCTGGTTTCAATTTAGGAAGATTTTGAAGTTGTTGATTAACACAAGAACAATCTACCTCTTCAAGGTTCATATGTGTGTCATGGATGTGAGGCTTTAATGAAAAAAACACTGTGGTGATTCAGGGCAGGAGCAGTTGTGTTCTCTGAGTGAATGACATTGCCACACAAGACGTCTTCAGGGTGCTGTCTAATTGAAGCGACATTTGAAGCTTTTCGAGGACTCGTAACTCAGAGCCATTAGCATCTTCCTAATTACCACTGGCCCCACACCGGACAGGAAACACACGGTAAACTAGCTCTGGCTGGTTACTCACATAGTTTATGAATGAATAGAATCCAGTGACTCACAACTATTCAATGCTTTGGTGAAGAATGTGTTGGCCCAGTTCTTATTTGGGAAAATAAACATTTCTGTGTTCTCATGATATTTGACATATTTTCCATAATTTGAGATTGACAATAGTTACTCAAATTCTTTTTGGGACAGTTTTGTCAGTTGGCAATCTCTCTCATGCAGAAGCCGTTAATGAATTGTTTAGTTGGTCAAGAGAACCTTAAGGAATCCTCATTATCGTTTAATTTGTCAAGCAAATATGTCAATGGTCCAGCTTTTAAGATGGGAGGATTTTCAGCTATTTTTGTTAAGAGTAACTGTTAATCCTACACAAAACAAAATGAAATGTTGACTCTAATTAAATGTATTTAGTCAACAGATTCCACATACAGTAACTATAGTAGGTTAGTTAAAAGCAATCATTTGTTTGAACTTAATATTATTGCTTTCAACGAACCTATTACGGTACATACATTTAATTAAAGTCAACGGTTCACTTTTTTCAGTGAGTATATTTTGGTTTTGGAGCTTAGTTTACTGGTAACTGCACGCCCCCTGTCTGAGAATCACTGTGGGATGCTATTGGCTAAGGGAAGATCATCACTGGGAACTTTGACTGCACAATTGCATTTTTATAACAGCAAGTCACTGTGATATAGTTTCTTTAGATTGACTGCATTGAACAGTGATAACTTTAGCAGTGTGCTGTTGTGGGATTAAAGTAACCTTACAATACATTGCAAAGTTAAAACTTGTACTTCCTGTACAATAGCCCCCCTGTATTGACTCATTATTAAATACAGTAAAGTATTATATTGTGGAATATCACAGATCAAGCCTGTGAAGTGATTATAGTATAATTTATTCAGATGTATTAGAGGTCAATCTTGGGATATCCCGTAAATAATTAAGTAAAATAATGTACATTCTAAAAAGCTAATAATTCACTTCGAACTTTTAACAATGAATCCGTTACCACTTTAAACGTTTCCACCACTTACTCTTAGCTTTTGAGGATGTGACCTTCCTCCCGCCAGTGTCACACTCTGACTTCAAGCCTTCGGACACCCAGGCTCGAGTCCAGCCCAATCCTCAACACTTAGAGGCCACATTTCTGTATCTATACGCTCAATTTGCCTGCAATATAAACACACTGATTTACCCAATAGAGAATATGTACAGTGGGGCAAAAAAGTATTTAGTCAGCCACCAATTGTGCAAGTTTTCCCACTTAAAAAGATGAGAGAGGCCTGTCATTTTCATCCTAGGTATACCTCAACTATGAGAGACAAAATGAGAAAAAGAAAATCACATTGTCTGATTTTTAAAGAATTTATTTGCAAATTATGGTGGAAAATAAGTATTTGGTCAATAACAAAAGTTCATATCAATACTTTGTTATATACCCTTTGTTGGCAATGACAGAGGTCAAACGTTTTCTGTAAGTCTTCACAAGGTTTTCACACACTGTTGCTGGTATTTTGGCCCATTCCTCCATGCAGATCTCCTCTAGAGCAGTGATGTTTTGGGGCTATCGCTGGGCAACACGGACTTTCAACTCTCTCCAAAGATTTTCTATGGCGTTGAGATCTGGAGACTGGCTAGGCCACTCCAGGACCTTGAAATGCTTCTTACGAAGCCACTCCTTCGTTGCCCGGGCGGTGTGTTTGGGATCATTGTCATGCTGAAAGACCCAGCCACGTTTCATCTTCAATGCCCTTGCTGATGGAAGGAGGTTGTCACTCAAAATCTCACAATACATGGCCCCATTCATTCTTTCCTTTACACGGATCAGTCGTCCTGGTCCCTTTGCAGAAAAACAGCCCCAAAGCACGATGTTTCCACCCCCATGTTTCACAGTAGGTATGGTGTTCTTTGGATGCAACTCAGCATTCTTTCTCCTCCAAACACGTCTAGTTGAGTTTTTACCAAAAAGTTCTATTTTGGTTTCATCTGACCATATGACATTCTCCCAATCCTCTTCTGGATCATCTAAATGCTCTCTAGCCAACTTCAGACGGGCCTGGACATGTACTGGCTTAAGCAGGGGGACACGTCTGGCACTGCAGGATTTGAGTCCCTGGTGGCGTAGTGTGTTACTGATGGTAGCCTTTGTTACTTTGGTCCCAGCTCTCGCAGGTCATTGACTAGGTCCCCCCGTGTGGGTCTGGGATTTTTGCTCACCGTTCTTGTGATCATTTTGACCCCACGGGGTGAGATCTTGCGTGGAGCCCCAGATCGAGGGAGATTATCAGTGGTCTTGTATGTCTTCCATTTTCTAATAATTGCTCCCACAGTTGATTTCTTCACACCAAGCTGCTTACCTATTGCAGATTCAGTCTTCCCAGCCTGGTGCAGGTCTACAATTTTGTTTCTGGTGTCCTTTACTCTTTGGTCTTGGCCATAGTGGAGTTTGGAGTGTGACTGTTTGAGGTTGTGGACAGGTGTCTTTTATACTGATAACGAGTTCAAACAGGTGCCATTAATACAGTTAACAAGTGGAGGACAGAGGAGGCTCTTAAAGAAGAAGTTACAGGTCTGTGAGAGCCAGAAATCTTGTTTGTTTGTAGGTGACCAAATACTTATTTTACCGAGGAATTTACAAATCCCACAATATGATTTCCTGGATTCTTTCCCCCCATTCTGTCTCTCATAGTTGAAGTGTACCTAGGATGAAAATTACAGGCCTCTCTCATCTTTTTAAGTGGGAGAACTTGCACAATTGGTGGCTGACTAAATACTTGTTTGCCCCACTGTATACAATAAGCGTGACAAGGATCCGTCCTGGCAGGAGCATTTTGCCCTCTGACTGATCTGGGCTGCTAAATTGTGAGTAACTGTGTTGAACTTGTGTCCTCCAGCCAGCAGAGATCAGAGTTCAGCGTTCTGCCGTAATCACAGATCACATCTTGTTATGCTTAGTGGACACTGAGAGATGCTGGAGGCTGTCTCATTTACTTTGTATGGAGATTCAAATCTGATTAAGGACAAATAGGGAGAACTCTGAATTCACTGCACAGTGCTTGGAGACATTGTGCTCCTTACTGGCACATTTCACATCATAGAATATAGAGGGAATGTGTGAATATGATTATTTTGGGATATAGTTTGAAGCCATGTTTTGATGCATTTCACCTTATATATTGAAAAAATTGAAACAAAAGTTGCCCCCTTTGTCTCATTTCTTCTCAGCTGCTTCACAGTCCAGAACACGAGGAAGCTCCTATTTGACAAACGGAGAACAAACAGCAAAATATGTGTTTAGTACATGTCTCAGCCTGTAGATTAATGACATTAACGAAGTTTCCATTAGCACAGCGATCGGGGGAAGACAGAGGCGTCCATGCGTAAATCCACATGACTGAATCACTGATAAGAGAAAATGAAACACATCTCTATGGGCCAGGAAACGCCACTCCAAATTAGCCCGCGGCCCAATTTGTTGTTACTTCATTAACCAACCAGCATCTGTAGAGCAGGGGAGGGAAGTTGTGACCCATCCTTTGCCTAAAAAAAAAAATCTTCATATGCCTTCACTGGGCCTTTTTGAAAAAGAGGTTCCCTTTGCAGAAAGGCAGCCGGGAGAGGATCAGCATGGGACAGGAGCTTCCCCAGGCAGTGTTGTGCTCAAGAAGAGTTTCTTCCCCATCATAGAATCATATGTAGCATGTTGATGTACTACAAGACAGTTTCATTTAGCTCAGGTCGACATGTGAGAGCTCATATTTTCCCCTCCCAACCTGATGATTTGTTGCATAAGCTCAATGCTGATAATTCCTCTTTGCAGTCCATTGTGTCATGGCTCATTCAGTAGTTATTAGATGACCTTAAGTTTTCATATCTTTACCCTTTTCAGAGTATTTTCGAGTCCCTGGAGTATAGAGTTTCAGATCATGGAAGATTAATTAAGGCCTGTGTTGCTGCCGAATGCATTTTTGCAATGTTCATGTGCTCACTGCTGAAATTGTGCTGTTAAAACATTTGAAATTTCTGTTTTGGAACAGAGGCTCATAGACAGAAAATATGTAAAGCTTTTTAATTCAAAAGTTATGTTTTAAATGTACACCTTTTGAGTAGAGGAATATATATTTCTTTGGCGATTTTCCTCTGTTTCAAAATATACTAGGAGACGTTTCAACATAGTGTTTAATTATGCTCTTATATGTAGCCTACATATGTATGTATGTATGTATTATGGTGTAAACAAATCCCTTGGAATTTTATTAACAAAAAACTAATGTATGAACCAGAATAAATGAAAAGCGTACGCTGTATAGCGGCAGCACATCAGACCTGCAGTGGATCAGTGGAGCTTCAGGTATAGCTGAGGGGCCTTCCTGCTCTTATCTGCTGATGGAGCTGGCTGTCTGGGATGGCTAGTTTCTTATCTTCCATGGCCCGCTAATATCCACAGGGGACCAACACCGTTTGGCACCCTGAAATCCTTTTTCCTCCACCGGATGGGAATTCAGCCTGGGTGGATCACAGGGGGCTGGAGACATGGATGCCATATGGCCTCTTTTTTTATTCTCTGTGGAGTTTGGGCCTTTGGGATGCCCAACATCTAAATGTACACTAGAGATTTTGAAAATATGTGCCGTGACAAAGGCATTTTGGTAGTGTGTGTTGTTGTTTGTGGTTACTGGCACATAACTTAGATTCATTTGCATTTTCCAGCTGCAGAGTTGATTGTTTATGTATAACGCAAAAGTGTTATCAATGCAGCGATTCTTCTTTTTAAATCCAGTGGTCTGATTAAGCTTCGCTTTTTAAGATAGATCTGAGAACAAAAGAATACATTTACAATCAAAACCACACACCAGGAGTGTAATACAACATCACAAACACAATTAAACAATATTAATTCATGTGGCAGGATGTCAATGTTAGGCAGATACAACAGTGAGTTACATACAAACAACATTATAAAGATAATCAGACTGCAAGGAATCTGGGTGTGATCCTAGATAACAACCTGTCCTTCACTGCAAACATCGCTGCTACAACCCGCTGCTGCAGATACACTCTCTACAACATCAGGAAGATACGTCCCCAGCTGACCCAGAAAGCGACCCAGCTTCTGGTCCAGGCTTTCGTCACCTCACGCCTAGACTACGGCAACTCCCTCCTGGCTGGTCTACCTGCATGTGCCATCCGACCTCTGCAGCTCATCCAGAATGCAGCGGCTCGTCTGGTCTTCAACCTTCCTAAATTCTCCCACACCACGCCGCTCCTCCGCTCACTTCACTGGCTTCCGGTAACTGCTAGAATTCACTTCAAGACACTGGTACTTGCGTACCATGCTGCAAATGGATCTGGCCCTTCCTACATCCAGGACATGGTTAAACTGTACACCCCAGCATGTGCACTCCGCTCTGCATCAACCAAACAGCTCGCTGCACCCTCGCTGCGAGGGGGACCCAAGTTCCCATCAGCAAAAACACGTGGGTTTGCTATCCTGGCTCCAAAATGGTGGAATGAGCTCCCCATTGAAATCAGGACAGCAGAAAGCTTACACACCTTCCGGCGCAGACTGAAAACTCATCTCTTTCGACTCCACCTCGAGCGATAGAACTATTCACAAAGCACTTATATACTAATAAAGGACTGGCTTATCTATAGCCAGTTGAGTAGCACTTGAAATACTTGGCTCTATGAAACCTGATGTACTTATATGATTCTGTTTTCTTCAAGGTTGTGTCTTCCTGGTCGAATGTACTTATTGTAAGTCGCTTTGGATAAAAGCGTCAGCTAAATGCAATGTAATGTAATAACACAAATAAATCGAAACATCAGATTAGACAAAAATATGATTTTTTTTTTATATACAAGAATAAAACAAATCGCACACCTTAAAACAATACAATCTGTCAAAAATCATAGAAACAAACCATGACTCAATTTAATAGAAGACCATATTTTTCACTAAAATGTGTAAACACAGTCAAAGTATGGTTATATCTTTCATGATTGACTGACAGGGCTATTTAAGGGGAAACAATGAAATAAGGGTGCAATACTGTATGTGGCCAGCTGAGGACATGCTTTCCCCAGAATGGGAACATATAGCTTGTTGTAGGTCGTCTCACCTACAAACTGTATTCCATCCACAAGAATAGACTCTAATGTATGGTCATTACAAGTACAGCAAAATGCAGTTTACCATCTACCCAGATAGTGCCAACTGTAGCTAATATGCATATAAACAAATGTGCAGAATGGTATAGAGATGTGATGCTACTAAATAAGCAGGGCAATATACTTCAATATGAATCAATGCAGCGCTAATGTGTCAGTAATGCAACATTTGTGGACAACAACCACGCAAGCAGTATAACTAGTACGTTTTATATTATTAATAGCAAGCAGGTATGTGATGCATACAGAGTATAGAATATAGAAAAATTATAAGCACCTATTGGTTAATGTATCATACACATAATATGAATTACTATACAATCAATACATTTAGCTCTGTCGACTTATAGGTGGTGTTTTTTTATATTTTTTAATAATTGCCACCCAGATCCTCCCTTGGAGTAGATGAGGGCTTTGGAAAGCTGACCCCACACTCTTAAATAGCCAACTTTTCCCACACAGGTGTAATCCACAGCGAGCCCGCCGCAGCACATTATGCTCATGATGCAGACTGAGAGACCTCCATCGAACTTTCTTTATGAACTAGATTGAGGACAATCTTCCTGCTGAAAGGTGGTCTACCTGGAAGGCTGGGGCTGCCTGCCAGCTGCATGTCATTTCTATCAAATGTGGCCGGGGTCTGTCAATTAAGAAAACACAGGGCAATCTGTGGCTGCTGAAAGAGATCCCCTTGGCTTGCTCCCAGGCTGAGAGACGGCCTTTTGTTCCCAGGCATGTCTCACATACTTTCAGAGCCCAGATAAGCTCAGGCTTCATGAAGCCCTGCTTTATATTTGCCCACTGTAATGTCTCTGTGGGGTCAGGGAATATGGGGAAGCATTGTCGGAGAAAAGGTAATATCCCCCCTCCCACACACACATTATGGGGTCAGGAATAGAAGCCACAGGTTAGGTGGTCCCCCGAGGCCTGGCTGGGGGACTTTTTCACAGAATGATCCCCTCCTCTCCATGTGCCCACCCTCGATCATTTTCTACCCTTTTCATGCCTGTAAACTGCACAGCAAGCATGCAGCTTCAGCCGTTTCCTCAAATCGCATGAACAGGTACGCTATTCCTGGATCTGTCCATGTGGGGGGGGAGGGACTTTGTTTTAGTACCAGCCGGACCACCCACAGTCAGGTAAACAGGTACATCAAGGTGGGTGAAATCCAAGAAGAGGGGGAAGGGGAGGTCTGAGGGGACGGGGACCTCTCCATGACTTGGCGTCGTAGTTTATCATAAAATACGTCTATGTATAGAAGGCTGAAAAGGCAAATACCAGAAATTCTTTGTACAAGCTACTCTTACCTGTATCAGGTGTATTTCTGATTTAGACTGAGAAAATTTGTATAGGATGTTTGTTTATTAAGCATGGACCTTTTTCAAAATAGTTGTATTCATTTATTTTAATCACACCATAACAAACAATCAAGTTATTTAAATGTTCAGGTTTGTAAGTATACATTTGAGTTCTTAAACAGTCATTTGAATAATTGTTTAAAAGCCAAGAAGATAAGAGAAAGTTTAATATCCAGTCCAGGCATGGTTCAAACGAATATGAGATATCGTGGCTTACATTATATGGGCAGAAGTATGTGGACAGACACATTAGAATACTTTTAAACTGAGGCATGGAAATGTTAGGGCTCACAATATGTTTTGTTCTGAAAAACCAACATACTAACAATTTATAATAATAGCTAGTAAATGAACTATATTATGTGGTGTTGGACATTTGGTGGAATAGCAGTCCAAAACGTGCCTTTGCACACTGTGATGACCAGTTTCACAACTTGTTTTTTTACATTTCATAGATCTAAAATGTATCAAATTGAGAGAATGAACTGCATCCATTTTAAAACTGTTCATTAGACTGCTTTATTATCAACACATCCGTTTCCAATGTCATTGATGCTATTTTTGGCTGTGCCTGTGTACAAAATCTTGGGGGGGAAATGAAGAATGGAGACTTATATAGCAGCATATAATTGCTATATTTGGGGAATTAGATGTTTAACAATCATATATGGATGTTATGTTGAGGTGTCTACATATTGTTTACAATTTAACTTATGGCAGGTATGTGCATTTTCATTATTAACTTGTTTTATTTCTTTACAAGAGGACATGTTAATATGGCAATGGATGTAGAATTGTATTAATATGTACAGTTATTTGCATTATTCCGTATTTTTCTCTAAAATGTAGCCTACATAGTCATTTCTTCCGCCATTGTCAGCAAATTGCCCATGCAGGAGTGAGGTATTTAACGTCCAGCCTGGGTGTGGTTCCATTAGATAGCTTTAAGACCATGCTGAGTGCTCTTGAAAATTAGTTTTTTGGCAACTTCCTAGGATGCACAGTCTCCCAGAAAGCCACCAAGGCTTTGTCAAGACTGCGCTGGTTTAAGCTTGCAGCTTTTCAAGCCTCCCATTATGCCTGACTCAGTCGGGCAGAAAGCAAAAGAGCCTTTTCTGCAGTCATGTGGGCATACTGGTATTATACACAGTTCAGTATTAGATATTTGTGAGTCATATAAACAGAAGGGAGTGCACTGAGGCTTCTTGAAGAAAAAAAAAACTTTATAATTGGGGAGTTATATAAGTGCCTAAATCCTCCTCCAGGGATTTAATTTTTCCCCCATTGTGTGTTTGGAAAAGCAGGAAGACCTCACAGCAGAGGTGACAAATCCTCTGACATAGAAATCACTGCAGTACAGTTTCAGGACTGTAAATGAAGTCTCTTAGTCTTCACGTGAGATACATTTAACTGCCTCCTTTATTTAAATGTTCAAATATTTACCTATAACTAGCCAAATACATGCACTGCTAGATTACGTCTTTATATGCATGCCAAAACACAGACATTTCGGATGTTTAACCAAAAGCAGAAACTATGTTCTTATTTAAATATTGACCAAAATCAACCAAAGATAAACTATATTTATCCATTACAACCTATCCGGAAATTGTCCCACATTTTGAGTCTGCTTTTAGACATTCAGGTCCATTTAGCCTCATGCACCCTTGTGTAGATTTGTTATGGTTCTCTTCTTCTGTTCTGTAGCCTCCCCCAATTATAAACTGTATAGATTTCCCCATGGTGAGTCCCTGTCCTCTCTTCACATCTTCAGTGTGTGCACGTGTGTGTGTCTGTGTGCTGGTTGTGTGTGTGCGTGTGTGCATGCATGTGTGGCTCCCTGTTGGCCCAGATGCTGGGGTGTGTACAGTGTGTAAATCTGGGGCTCGTCGGGTCGCTCAGGCATGACCTGGCCTGTGTCGGGCCTTGTCTTCTGAGTGCCTCCAGCAGTGTTCCCCTCCTCAGCCCCGACCAGCCAGCCTCACAAACAAGGATTTGGGTCATCTTTACCCCCACCCTGCATCACCCTTAGCTGGGAGTCACTGCCTCTGACGATCCGTGGACGTGGAGTTTAGGATGTTTACCAGTACTCTTTGCACAAAAATGTCAATAACTAGTTTTCTCCTACTCTAAATCCCCGAAATTAAAGCGGGAACAACATTCGTAGCCTATTTGAATCCAAAATTCTCACTTCAAAATCCTGAAAAGTTATAGTACCACTGTGCTGTCTGTTGCCTAAACACTAGTTAAGACTAAATTCGAAACAAAATTAAAGTATTTTTATTTTATGATTTGTGTAACCTTACTTGAAACATGACTAAAATATAAACTTGACATTAACCATACTATAGTTGTCATGTGCAGAACTGTCCACAGGTTGCCATAGGATGTAAACACTAAAGCTATACATGGATAACTGTCATAGAACATAATCTTGTTTTTTCATAACCATTCAGTATCAACATCCATGCTGTAATTTCTTTGTTGTGCCAACATGTTTTATATGCTGTTCCTCATCCAGCTGTGTTGATGTTAGCAGTGCAGTCACAGAAACGTTCCTCCATCCTCAGTGACAGGTAACAGAATACAAACAGTAACTGTGTGCTGCTATTGGCAGAGGCAACTCAGAAAATGTAATGGGTTCAACTCTTTTTTTGTGTTGTTGTGTTTGAAGAATAATAATAGTTTGGGGGTTAGGCTTAAAGGGACATTTATCTTCAAAATCAAGAATACATGTTGTTCCTGTTTTGGTGTGAGATGTTGGAGATGTGAGCCTTATCTCAGATGTGTCTGCTTTCGTGAAAAAAAGGAAATATCAGCAGCAGTTTCATAATATTGGCTTAAAGTTACCTAACATTACATCTATTACATTTAAAGTGAAATGTCGCTTTAAATCTAACCTCAGATAAAGTGATGAATGAACAACATACTGTAGTTTGTGTTAATGTATTTTTATGTGTGCATTGTCTACAATTTATTTATTTAGCCTTTTTATTTCCTTACAGGCACTCCCTCACTTCTACAAATACCATCACCCCACTTGCACTTAAGGGAGTGCAAAGGCCTGTCCTAGAACAGGCGTACCAGTACAACATTTACATGGTGTCTCTGAAATCAGATTATGTATGGGTTCAATTGACTTAATGGATTTGAAGAGACTAGATCCTATTAATGAATAGGCTGCCCTACGGCACTGCCCCAGCCAATAGCAAGCTAATCTGGCATGCAAATTAAATCCTGCCTCAATATGCCTGCCTGTTTAATGCGATCCATTACACAGTTTCACTTATTTATATATACTATTATAAAAGAATAGGCTTATAAAAAAACCGAGGGGGTGGGGGGGGGGGTTTGTTCTACAAATGGTGCTGTGCTGGCTTGATTCCCTGTGCAGGGGCCCCGGGGCCAGAGGAGGGAGCAGTGATATTCACTGCCAGTCGCTGACGGTGAGGCTGCCTGTACTGTGGACAATATAGAATGACTCTCACAGCTATACTGTCAATGTTCAACCCACCTTTATGCATCACCTTATTCAATTTCCCCTTACAGTTTTCTCTTTTATTATATATTTGTTTTGTGATTTACATTGCATGACATGAAGCTTTTTTCTGTAAGGTTATATAATGCATCATGAGTAAATATTTTTGATTTGATCTGTTTTCTGTTTATCAATCGTTTGATTTCCTGTAAAAAAAATTCTCTCCAGATTCACCACTTTCAGCCCACTGTCCTGCGGCGAGATAAATGATTTGTAGGCTTAGTGCGGAGTTTATTCAGAGTCATAATCTGGCACATGATCACGCTGAAGGCTGAGCGGGACGTCTGCTGAGTAAATCCAGCGCTTCCAGCCTCTTCAGTTCTGCCAGGCTCTTCATGCCTGGTTACCTAAGAGCCTGCTTTGTTAGTGTCAGAGGTAATGGGGGTCAGGGAGAGGCCAGATTTCACCTGACCCTTCCTGAAATATGGCAGCCAGGTTTTACTTATGTTTCCAGCTGGGGAAAAAGCTGGGAGGAATGTAGCGGGTTTAGTAAGATTATTGTCAACATCTGATAAGGGTTTTTTCTACTGATGAGGTTGCTCTGCAAGTAATATATCAGTCAATCTTCTGCATTGTATTGCCTCACATATTCCCTTGCAGCCTATAGGCTCATGTAGCACAAGCCTTACTGAGAATCAATGTCTGATTCAATCTGGTTCAACCACTTCAGAGCAGACTTCAGCACAACTGGCTTTTTTTGAGCAAAATTGAATAAGACGTGAATTGAATATTTTCTGTTTATCTGACACAGGTTCCCTGACAAATATAAATAAATAAAACCTTCCCAATGCAGGTATATGCTTGAGTGTGTGCACCTCATTTCAAGCACAATTAACTTGAAATGGAGTGCTGCAGGATCAATAGTCCCCATTTGATCAAGGGGGGTCTGTCACTCCATGGAAATGGCACACATATGGTAATACAGCCAGCTTAACAACAATTTAGAGGATTTACTGTTGCCGTTTTCAGGCCAACATGAATAACAAACAGTGGGCCACACTTGGGAGCCATCTTCTTTTTTCTCAGCTTCAATTAATCTTAAAGAGAGATGCTATTTAAGGCTAATGAACACAGGGTAAAACTAATGCATATTGATACCAGGAGGTGAAAGCATCAGATTGTCTGTAATATTCAGAGGCATATAGGAGGGGAGTCATGTTGAAGAATCCGTCGCTATAGGGAGTCTGCCCAGAGTATAGCTTGCCTCAGAACACAACATAAAAAGATAAATGAACACTGAATGACCCTGACGTAGCCCTGTTCCTTCCTCATATAAATAACAAAAAGCAGAGCGAATAAAGCAGACTGTGCCAGGGCCAATTCCCCAACGGGTGCTTATATGAAATTCAACTTTCAGGCGTTCTCCCTGCTCAGAATGTGGCATTTATTTGCAGGACTCTGTTTCAATTTAAAGGGAATGGCAGTTGAAGGAGGCACAGGGGACAGTGTCTCATCACCACCACTTACCACTCTTATAGGCCTGCTGCCGGGGAGGAAAACCTCAGCAGGCAGCTCCACTTAAACAGTGAAGACCTCCACCAGTCAATGTAATGTGCAAGGCTCTGATAGCCTCATATTCTCAATCCTGTTTGGGTGTGGGGGTGTTTGTTCGGGTGCACGTGTGTGTGCGCGTGTGTGCTCGTAGCAAACAGAGAGGGTTTGTTATTTTTAATGGTGCACTTGTTTTTGGAATGGTTGATGCATGATAGAGTTTTTCATATTTGGGCTTTCTCCACAACTAAGAAGAATTAGATGCAAAAAAAAGGTTTCATCTTGTTTGAGAGAATTGATTTGTTAAGAATTATGGTGTGAAGTGTACATTAAATTAAGAAAATGCATTTGGGGAAGGACATTTGAAGAAATACGCTTATTTGCTTTCTTGCCTCGAGTTAAAAAAGAATATCAATACCACTCTCTTACCTGTCTGTTGAATATAAGGCTACCACCTGCAGCGGGTTAGCTTAGCTTAGCACAAACACTGGTACAGTGGGAAACAGCTAGCATGCCTCTGTACAACTGTAACAAAATCTGCCTCCCAGCCCCTTTCAGCTCCTTCCAGCTCCCTATATAAGGGTTACATCTTTAGCTTTGAACACATGACTCGGTATACACTATCGTCATCATACAACTATACATAAAGGATATCCCATTATTTAAAATCTTTGAATTGTCTCTTTCTTTTATATCATATTTCAAAAGAAAACACATGTGTTTAAGGGAGCATTTTAATGGTGATGTCCTACAAATATGAGATGGGACCTTAAAGAGAACATCCTATAGGTCACATGATGCTGAAAAAACCAAATTAATTATCTTGTAGTTTCACCCCAGGAGTCGCTGAGAAACCAGACTAACTAAAACAGTATGACTTCCTGCCCAAGGACGTTCCCGGGACTGATCTTGAAAAGACGGCATACGGACGTTCCTCGCCCAAAGGGTTAATGCTGATGAAAAACAAACAAACATGTCCATAAATAGGTGCTTTCCCTGGAAGAGAGACTTTATATGCTACGAGCTCATTTGAAATTCAGCGGAATGTCTCACACAATGGTCGAACATACAGGGCTGACGACGGGGGGTAAATTAGAGCTTGGAGATGAATTATCAAACAATTAAAAAAAAAAAGCGGGGCTGAGCCAAAGGGAAACAGAGCACAGATGATATTGGCAATGGTTTGTGAGATGCTGTTATCTTTTTGGGAAAAGTCTGACTGTCTTCTGATTTAGATTTTGCCTGCTGTAATGCAGCGTGTCACGAGTTGTTTGAAGCCCAAACAGTAGGAAAATGAATGATTTATTTGAAAATCTATTTCTAAGCAATCAACAAATCAAATATGAAGTCACATGAGCAAACAGAGAGACCAGTGAAATGGCAAAGGATGTGTCCATCCCCCACTCTCACTCCACCCTGCGCTCTGTGTTCCAGCGATATTCATTTTGATTTCAATTAAAGATCCTGAGTGTGACTCTCGGAGAGAAATTGCCTTCCTTTAATTAGGTAGTCTAAGTTCATGGAAGCAATTGTTGTTTTCCCAGCACTTTCAATTTGATGAGCCAAGGACTCCCATTTTTATAGCTATGAATGAATATGGTTTCATACCCCTCAGGTTCCTTGTCCTGCTAACTATCTTGCAAGCAAACAGAGAATATTACTTGTGTGTTTCTCATTAGTCGCTGCTGTGTGTGTGTGTGTGTGTGTGTGTGTGTGTGTGTGTGTGTGTGTGTGTGTGTGTGTGTGTGTGTGTGTGGTCTAGCATTAATATACTTGTGGGGACCTACATCTGTTTACATAGTCACGTGTGGGGACTGGCTTCCCTTATGGGGACAAATTGGAGGTCCCCATGAGGGGAATCATTAATTTTAGGGTGAAGACTTGGTTAGGATTAGAGTTAGGGTTAGTAAGGTTAAGGTTAAGGGTTAGAGTTAGGCATGTGTTGGTTATGGTTAAGGTTAGGATAAGTCTCCAGGAAATGCATGTAAGTCAATGTAATGTCCCCTGAAGTGACGTATACATGGTATGTGTGTGTGTGTGTGTGTGTGTGTGTGTGTGTGTGTGTGTGTGTGTGTGTGTGTGTGTGTGTGTGTGTGTGTGTGTGTGTGTGTGTGTGTGTGTGTGTGTGCAGGTGGACTCCTCCATCTGTGATGAAGAGGTCAGTAGCTGGCTCAGACCACATGGTGCGGTGCAGGCCGCTGCCCGCTGGTCAATAATCTATTACAGGACATCCCTCCTCCTCCTCTATGTGACTAATGCACTGCACAGAGATGCTCTCTCAGAGGTTAATGCAGCTCGGCTGACCCCGGCCCCCTCTGACAAACACTGTCAATGCTCAATTCAGAAAAGCTCTTCCTCAGCCAAATATCAGGACAGTCTAACTCCAAAGATTGCTTGAGGGGTGTTCAGGGATTCACAAGTCCAGTCATTTGTCAGTCTAGCTAAAGTACATTTGCTTTCAGAAATGATCCAGTAATCCCTCTTTCAAAATGCAAAGCTGAATCTCTTGCTATACGCCACATCCAAACCTAAAACTTTAGTAACAATCAATATTTTGTAATGCTTTAAAGAATAGTTGTAAGCTATTTATAAAAACGTATTTGCCAGACTGTCTGTGACACTTGATTCTTCTGTTTAGCGTTTAGTTTCATAATCCTCTAATGGACCATTTGACCTCTGACCTTTTCATTAGACTTGATGGATTACCGTAAGGACCTTTAATTAATGACTTGTTAGCATGACTAATTATGGCTTTCTCACTTTTGCTGTTGGCTTATTAGAAAGTGAGAAACTCAACCCTTTATTAACAACTTTATTAATGGCTCAACAGACTGAGATTTTTCACAATCTGGCAGTGCAAATATTTTTTGTTATTAATGACTGGTTATACTGTATAATACATTACACAATTATTAATTAAACGTGAGTAAATCCATTAGTTATAACCTAAAAGCGACTTATAAGGGGTCATTTATTATAAAGCTGTGTCTTAATGCAGCTAGCAGTTAGCTCAATGGGAAAACAACGGAGAACTGTAACAAATATTAAGTATTCATAATAATAATTTAAAATACATGATCTTGGTTGCATGTTTATAATATGTCTGATCATCTGAATTTAGGTGACAGCATGCATGTTGGTGAGTACAATGTTTCCATAAGAAATAACATAATAACATTTTAGAATAACCATTTATTTGAGTGCATTTGTATCCATATTAGATGTAGCACTTAGGAATTGAATCCCTTTTTATACATACAGTAGTCCACCAATTTCAGGTCACAGAAAAAATAATTAGACAAGATAACATACACAACTTAAACATACTCATCATATTTGATGTCATAAAACTGGTCTTCAGTCAATGAAAAACATGATTAGGTGAATTGAGCTCGTGTGACTGACTTAAACACTTTACAGCTCGATCATAACACTCTTTGGATCCTTGTCCTATAGGGGCATATGGATGTAAACAGCCTCAAATTAAAGTTAAACGTCAGCACTTTAACCTCACAGTCATTGTTTCATTTCAAATCCAATGTGTACAGAGTGCAGAGCCGACGAAAGGAAATCCACATCACTGTCCTGACTGCACTGTACCTGTCAGATATTACGTGACTGCACTCTGCTGGGATTGTATCTGTGTTTGGGTCTGTAAACTTTGAGGCACCTCTTGATAGTAACGCAGAACATCATGTTATTGTGACAACCCTCACTTTGGATCAATGTATGCCACAAATACTTAACTCGCGTTCACTCAAGCATTGCCTTTGGCCTTGTTCTTCTATTTACTTTTCTCCAACCTCTCCCTTTCTTTGACAGTTAAATAAGCAGCAATTATTTGTCACATACTTACAAAAACCCACACAAATATGGCTTTTAATCTAGTTTTGCATTTTGCACTGTAGTTATGGGCCTCGTTAATGAATCAGATCATGCTTTGTGAACATTACACACTGTATTCATTGTGCATATAACATAAAGGCAGTGTCTCTTTGTTTCACTGCTGTTTTACCATATCACCTGCTGCCTCTCCAAGAAGATGGTCTGAGTTGTGGTGAAGACCGCGGGCCGGCCTCATGTCTGCGTGAGGAGCAGAAGGAAATTAGCCGCACCTGAATGACAAGGCAAAGGCTCCGACCCCCAGAGGGACTGTGATCTACACACAAACTCCCTTTTAATAGACTTACACCTCATTTGGCCTCTAAAGCTTGTTGAAGGGTCCCAGAGGACGGGGAGGGGGAGGCGGGCCCCTCAGAGGTCAGCCCCGCTGCTCGCTGTAAACCAGCTGCAGTGAAAGGGAGAGCTTGATTAGATGGCCATTCACACCCAGAAGGGGACCGCAGGGGAGGGACAATGCAACATTTTCCTTGCGAAACAACAGGGACATTTTGTCTGGCCTGTCGTGAGAAATATCTGTTGTGTTGTGGACGACTGTTGGAAAAGCTCACATGCACCGAGGGATCATGAATGGAAACTGGTGCTATGTATCTGTGAAGAATACGTCAAAGATAACGAGAAACAACCACCGTTCCTGAAATTCTCATACAGCTAAACTGCTTTCTTAATTACATTTAGATTAAAAAAGCTATGGCCTTGTCAGCATAATATCTAAAGATCACTGATAACCACAATATATCTTGTTTGTATAATCTGTAAAAAGAAAATATTTTTTTTTATCTCTTATTCTTTCGTGTTCGTGTTTGTACTGTTTTTGGATGGATTAAAGAAACAAGATATAATATGTTCATGATAAAGCTTCAGATGGTCTGGTAGTCAAGTTGTGTTCCCGATACCGAGCGAGGTCTTCAGTCTTTGTGCTAAGCTAAGTTTGCCAGCTGCAGGTGGCTTCAGCTGTACTAACACTGCTTTCAATCTTCTAACTATTCTAGGAATTTAAGGGGTTCAAAGACTTCTGGAAGTATGATTCCCTTTGGATTAAAGCAGAAATTATATTTTTGAAACTAATTAGAAACACAATTAGCAAATGTATTCAACATCCATAGAACCTAATATCTGATTCCCAGCCAGATCACATGCATTCAACCTTGCAGTCATTAAATGAAATACACATTTAATATATGAAGCATTCAAATATTAATTGATTTATTGGTTGAGAAAGTGAAAATGTCCTCTCAGCAAATGCTGTTTTTAAAAAGAAAATGCCCTAGTTGACATTCATGCATTCTACTCCTTCTCTACATGTGACCCTGCTTCCCACTGCTTCTCATGCTAACACTGGTCTGCAGTGTATTTCAGCAGCTAAGGGCCTCAATTCACTGTAATAATACCATGTTCTCTGTCTGAGCTTCATACATAATATGAATTCATTTTGGCTCATTTGAGCATCAAGGGTTCTCAGCTTCCTGTAATTGGAAAGATGAACCCTGTGATTTGGACAATGGCAGAGAATAATGAGTAAGGTGAGTATAAACCCTTTTTTATAGAGAGAGAGAATAGTGCAGGTTTTAAATAGCTGATTGAAAATTGTTATTACACAATGTTAAAGCTGCCATTTAAATGGTTGGAAATGAAATGAAATAAAATCAACATTGACAAATCATTTATTTTGGAAGATATAAAATACATACAATGTCTTAAAAATTATTTTCATGGTGTTACATTTTGGTTGGGTTACTAACAATGGACTCAATAGCTACTATAATTATGGAAATGTGATTCCAGTGACACATGGTGACGAACTGGGAATTCATTGTGTTTTTGTGCCTGGATCAATGCTCTCACTGTCTTTCTTTAAACTTCATTCAATGACATTTAAAAACATTGATGGTTAATTATTTCTGAGGAGGCTTTTTTGCATAGCTCCTGTTTCCCCGGGTTAATTCAGAAGCATTCCCCTCTCTTCCCTGGGGTATAGAGTTTGCATTTTAAGTGAGGCACAGCACAGACACTCAGCAGCATCTTAACTTCCTAAGTTGAAGTGTGGCTGGGGTTAAGTGGTCCCTTTGCTCACAGCACCTATCTCAGCCCAAACATGACAGCTGGGGACTTGACTGTTGCTATGGAAATCAACCCCCCTCCTCCCCCTCCTCGCCCCCTGTCCTCCCCCCACCCGAGAGCATGGAAATGCTCCAGACTGCTCATTTGAGACCATACAAGTCCTCCTCCGTCTCCTTGTGTTAACAAGTCAACTTTTCTGTTGTTCTGCCCTGTTTCAAACGGGGTTTATTGCAATGGAAAATGGCTTGGGGTGCAATCGGGTGCTTAACGGTGCTCAGCTCGGCTTTGCAGCTGGAAAATGTCCTAGAATGGGCTCCAGTAAACTGGCGAGAGACTGAGACTGATAAATTGCTTGCTTAACAGTCGTCCTCATTTTTAAATAACCATGATAGGAATATTGCATGCACATACTTCTAATTGGAAATATCTTTAATGTGATGCTTTTTTCATCAGGTTAATGTTGGTATATGAAAAGGCATAATCCTGGTGATTTTCATCAGCAGCCTTTTTATGATTCTATTTAAGTACAACAGTGTCTTTAATTGCCTATGTCGGTGTCTGTCATTCAAGAGCACGATTCAAATCCCCAATGTGCACATTTTGAACAGGATGATGAGTAAGGGTCAACAAAAGCTGATTTCATTTAATACTGAAGACAAGAACCTGTAATGGATGAAAACCTTTTATTTTGTTGAATTTTGTATTGCTGTTTTCAGCTGAATATAGGACACAAATTGTATATTGTATATGTATTTATTTAAACCACTCCTGTTGATAACTGTATCCTAACTGAGGGATGTGTATAATTCTGATATCTTCCACCTGCATGGTGTCAGGACATTTTCCTATAAAGAAACTAAACAAGTTATAAGAAGTTTATGAGACTATACAGTACCAACAAGATGACATTTCCAAACCTGCCATTTGAAATATTTTATGCGAAGGCTTTAATTTTGAAAGTTTAAACCATTTGAATTGTTGTAATGTTACGATGATCCTGTCACCACACAACATCAAGAGTAAGGCTTGATACAGAAGAAAGCTTTTAGGAAAATAATCAGTTACCCATTTAAAGATTAAAACGTGTGGTGTGATCACTGTTTATAACCCGAGTAGCTGCCTTAAACGAAGTGCTGGAGGAGCTCCATAGCATCGCCACCATAAATAATTATCTTCTATACATTTCATCACTCCCACTCCTTTCCTGTCTCGATCAATCCTGAGCCGAGGAGCCTTGCATGCTGCTGTAAAATGACTAGAAGCTGATGGATACAGTCCCCAGCAGAGCATGTGACCTGTCTCCATCAGCGCTTATGGCACCACATTTAATCTAAATGTAGTTCTTGACAACAGGAGGATCCTCGCTTGTGTGGGACATTTGCAGTTGGAAATGTAGGCTATTATATGTTCTTACATATATGTTTGTTATTCTGTAAATGGCCACTTTACAACAATTGTTTTCCCGTTATGAAGGTCAACAACTGTTTGATTTGATCATCAAAAAAAGTTCAGTTCAGGTTTTAGTGTTCATTGATTTACTCGCTCATCTTTTTTGAGTTGTGGAAGTTGTGTTGGCTGTGAGTATGCAGGTGGGAGCTAACCAATCCTGTGCCAGCTCTTCTCCACTCAGCTCCTTTCTCCAGGGCAAAACGCTGGCCTGCTGAGAGCACACATGAGCGGTCCACGGAGGAAGGGCCGGGATCCCGACAGCTCCAAACCCCCCCACCAACATCTCATTGCTCTTGCAGTGTGTTGGCACTGTGAAGGGTAAACTGGGCTGATCTGTGGGACAGGCGGGGAGGGCACCAGAGAGCAGCCTTCCCACCGGAGCCCAGGACCAGCACGCTCAGATTAGAGGAAATTTGTTCCACAATATTGTGGCCTCCTGCTTTCCAAGGCTGGGCCCGCACAGACGGCAGAGGCAGGGATTTGGGCGGTGGCCAAGCCTTTTCGTCGGGCTTCTCGTTCGCACCACATGTGCCAAGCTCGACTCCCTGCTGATCCTTCTAGCTTTATAGCCTCCCTGCCTGATGGAACAAATGCTACATCGCAAAAAATAAACGTATCTCATTTGGATGACAACACATTCCCCCAGGTTATAATGTTGCACCATTTTGAAAAGGCAGACAGGGTCAATTGTACATTTCCAGCTCAACTAGGGAGTCTTTTGCTGTGAAAATGCTTGTCTCGCCACATGCCTGACAGCGAATTTGGAACAATTTGCCTTATTGACTCCCTTGATGTTTGGTATTCCCCTTGAATGGAGCTAAATATACAATATATATTCTTTACAGATATTTCACTTCTTCTTTTTGTTTAAAGAAAAAGAGTTGTTTTAGATTGCGTATGTTTCAATCTGTTACATCAGCCACTGATTTCTTTTTCAGAGGGAGGATGCGTGACATGATTGATGACCTTAGTAGATTATCCCCAATACAAAAGCCATCATTGAACAGCAGGGCTGCCATTGTGTGTGGGATGCCTCCCATTGATTTAAGTAGTATATTTTCATGATCTATAAAGAGGCCAGCTGGAGAGAAAATTGTTTGCTCTCCAACATTTAGTGTCTATAAGCCATCACACTCGTGATTAGAAAATGATTATCACACTTTGATCTCCTTTATTCTTTTAAGCTTACATCCTTGTGCTTAGTTAATTAGTCACAACCAACTGAATTAAGTTCAATTAACACAGAATTACAAAAACACATTGTCTCATTTGCTCTTTCTTTTTATTAGCTTAAGATATAGATGTCTTTTCTTATAAACCTTTTTAATTCCATTGCCATGCAGTACACGACTATGCCTCTCAGTTTTTTTCACGGTGCATCACGTTTGATTACACGGACGTGCAGGAGGTAATATGTTAAAACACAGTGGATACTTCCTTTACATTCATACTTAGTCTCACTTTGAGTATAGCATATTCGTTCCTATTTGTAATAAAGTATGATTATTGTCTAAATTCCTGTTGATTATATTTATTATTTAATTAATCACCAAAACATGGGTCACCTAGCATCACCCAACAGAAGGCAGAGAAACAAGCATATCCACTGGGTTGTCATGTTTCCATCACTGCCAATCGAGGTGGACCCGATAAATACCGTCACTATAGAGAGTCATTTGTCCAGGTAATAAATCCTGATTGTAACCATTCCTACTTTTTGTTCAGTGGCTTTAGATATCCTCAACCCTACAAAGGAGATGAATATTATTTCCTTTGTCACACTCAGAATAGGTAAACAACACTATCTCCTTTAAGATATGCTAATACAACAGTTCAATATTGTGATTTGAAGGAGTTCAATATGATTTAACAGAGGAGCAGCAGTATGTCCACTGTGTTAACAGCGTCTAGATCCTTTCTTCTGGTCTCTTCAGCCAGTCCTCCCATTCATTCCTGAACAACTCTCTAATAGACCTCTTCTGTCCACCGAGGAGCTATTAACCACAGATTTGTTTTCATCTCTCTGACAAGCTTAGAGAGGAGTGTGCTTACCACACAAAAGAGCCCAAAAGAGCCATGAAACAAATATGTGAGTAGAAGACTAGAGGATATCATTATATACAAATCAGTTCTCTCCTGGGATGGAGCTGGCCCGTCCTTTGGCTAAGAATTGGACTGTCTTAATTGCTTTATAACTTAGCCGTGTGCTTCCCAGCAATCAAGTGGCTTCCATTTAATTCAAGTGCCACCAAGATGGGGAGAAAGTGGCCTCTCCCTGGCACTGGAGCATAATAGACAGTGGAGAGTGAGGATACACCCTCCAAATTGGAAAACACTGGACCATAGATTAACAGAAATGAACACTATTAGCCTGGCGATGAAGAAATGATTTCCCCCCTCAGGTGTTTTGTATGGAACCGTCAGACTGCGGCTATGATGACAACTATGGATGATCCAAATCTTATTTTAGTTGACCCTCGTGAATAGTCAAGAGCCAAGGGATTCAGACCGTGTTTGAGTATCAATTTACAGTTTTGTCAAAACATAATTCTAATTAAAGAAAACATATTAATTAAAGGAGGTATCTCATTAACAGATATGGTTATCATGCAAGTCTACAGGGAAATACTTTTTACCCAGGGATAATTTTACCTATAAAATTAATTTTCCACTTTTTATTATTAACCTTATTACTCCAGGTAAATGAGACATTTACATTTTAACTGAACAAACAGACTTAATGACAAAAAGAAATCACCGATAGGATATACAGACTGCAAATCCCTTTTACATGTAAGAAGACAAACAAAATGGCACTACATGAACCTGGCCACAACATATTGGTATTAGGTCTCCCACGGCCAAGTTCATGGAAACAATACACAGAAAACACTAAAACCATTGAGCTAACATTCAAATCAAAGTTGCAAAGTTGTTGACATTGTGTTCTGTGCGGTATAATTACTCTACAGCAAATTGCACAAAACCAATATGTGACAAGAGCATTTCCTGTGGTGCCCTTTATACAAGTTATAGTTTTACAGACAAAGACTAACAGAATGTGTGGCTTAAAAAATAGTTAACATTAGCATGCTAACCAATAGCTTCCACTCTCCCACTGATAACTGGTTGGACTGAGAGGGATTTAGATTTTACAGCTTGATCAGTATAGTTCCTTTTCTGTAAATGGATCTTAAATCTCTGTTTGTTTAAAGCTGGTGTTATGGTTAATGGTTTAAAAGACTGAGGAAGGCCTCCTAAAAACATTCAAAGCAGCACTAGCACTCAGATGTCAGTCAACCGCTGATAAAACAGCTACAAAAAAAGAGAATTATGCACAGTTGCTGCAGTATCAATGTAGTTAAATGAAACAAATTCAAAATACCTGTTTCCTGGCAGAAGTCTAAGGTTTTTTCTAAAGGTTTTTTGTTTATTATAATAACAGCAGACATCTGCAGACATGAGACTGTTCACTGATCTTGATCAGCAAGGGCTGTTCTCTCACTTCTGCAGCGCTGGAGATGGAAGTGAATGACAGGTGCATGAAATAAAATCCCTCATCACAGAGAGCCTGTATTTTTTTTTTTAAACGTGGCATCTATATATTCTAACAACACTTCAACGCTTTTAGTTTTTAAGAAAGTTCACTGGTCTTGTGTCCACATGTTTCTTTTCCTCATGTTCAAGTCCACCCAAGTCTTCCTCCACTTCCCTTCAGGTTAATCAGGTGTAATTTGAAATCCAAAATTCCTGACAGTACATTTTCTGATGGTATTGCCTGTGTGTTCTGCATGGCTGTTTGGATCAAAGACTGGTTATCTCTTCTATTGAGCTGTTCTAACCTCTGTCCACTCTCATTACAGACAGGCACTGGTGAATTTCCTAAGCAATCAGGAGCAACGTTCCTGGGCAGGTATAGACTACGACACTTTAACGAGTTAAAATGCAAAGCCAAGTAGAACATTAAATCAGAGTGAATGAGACAACCCACAGCCAAAGTCATCAGGCCTCTGGAAAAAACAAGAGACAGTGGGTGACATGTTTGTACATAAATACAACACAGGAAAGCAGATGAAGTTTGTAGTTCAAAGTTGTACATTGACAAAGTTCTATTTTTCATTCAGTCCCAACTTTTCCAATACATTTTTTTAAATTGTTTTATATTGATTTATTTATAGAAGGACGATGCACACAAAAACATTAATCTCAGCAAAGAGAAGAGATGCAATATGCTGGCATAAAAATGTTTTGACATAAAAAAAAGTTTTTCTTGAGTTAAAAGTTGTCCTTTGAAACCTAACTCAGTCCAAAACAACCAGATTTGAGTTTGTAGACTTATTGTGAACTATCTTTTGTCATATTAAAGATAGGAAATTCATATTTGGTAGTTTAAAAAGGTGCTTGCAGAGAACAATTTAATTCATTCTGAGTTGTAGTATCCCATAATGATCTATAAGCTGTTGCAGAGGCTTTTCCACCCTGACAGATTTCTAAAAGCCTTGACGGAAACACTGAGTACTTGTAATTAGTTGACATGAACTCTTGTCTTGGCTGAAGCCCCGATAAAAGAACCAGCCAGCATCATGAATTTGGGTTATGCATGGTATTCAGGCTAAACTGTGGGTTTTTCGGTGGGGTGAGGTGTGAGGTGAGGGTAGATCTGAGGGTTTTGACGCTGAGACGCACCAGCTGTGTTTATAGATTCCCCCTGCACCTGCTGGGGTTACGGAGCAAGTGCACTGAGGGATTAAGCACTGGGGCTCTGGGAAGAGAACAAGGAACAACATATTCATGTTAAGGAAGCATGTCAACACCTTCCTCGTGCCTTTACTTTTGTTGCTGGTTGCTATGCAGGTTTCAAACTAATCTGTGCCACTTTTTTGTTGTTGCTGTTAATCAAATATGCACAGCTGAAGAGGAGATGTTCTAACTTGCGGAATCTCTGCAGGAGACATTAGGAGTGTGATTGGGAAGATAAAAGCTTTTAGACGTTTACATTTAGCATCCATAGACATTTAAGTTTTGCTGGAGTGTGCTAGTTCTTGATTACAATGTTGACATTTTACTTGGAATTAACCTGATTAATGTCATTGAGCGTAAAAACCCATAGCTCAGCATTTCTCATGATCACAGGAGATGGATTAAGAAAGAAGGCTTTCAAATTGAATATACCTCTCCCTGCTCAGCCTGCTAATTGTGCCATTTACCACTACTTGAGTCACTGACCGACGCTATTTAGTCAAACTAATGATGATGCACAGCGCAAGCCATCTCTTGATAATTAAACGAAAGCTCCATCTCTTTTTCTGTATTAGCTTTTTTTGGTGAATTAACAGGTGCATGCAAATACATATCGAGCTGCGGTCACTTTGCTCCTTTAAATCACTTGTGGCATTGTTAGCTGGGAAATGACTTTTTCTGAATCTATTCTCTGTCACTTGTTATTGATTACGTAAGGAAGAACTGTTAACATTCTCATTTTTGTTTGTTTTGCCAGGTAAGCATTTTTATTAGCACACATCATCAGTTTAAGACTTTCTCATTTACCAAGACTGTTTCCGGTGTCTGCTTTCAGTGATTAGTAACTCATTCACATTCATTGTTCCTGTTGTTATTGGTCTTAGAATAATTGTAAGGTTCTATTTGTGATTATTTACCCATTTATACACTGTGTTTACTCTGGATCATGGCTATGATATTTCACTTAGCTTAACCAGCTTTAAGTTGTCAGACTAAACTGAGCCAAACTTGACCCAGCATGTGACAGGTCAGAAAACTGCCATATGAATAGTTTTACATTACATTACATTACATTACATTGCATCTAGCTGACGCTTTTATCCAAAGCGACTTACAATAAGTGCGTTCGACCAACAAAATACAAACTTGAAGAAAACAGAATCATATAAGTACAACAGGTTTCATAGAGCAAAAAACATTTCAAGTGCTACTCAACTGGCTTTAGATAAGCCAGCCCTTTATTAGTATATAAGTGCTTTGTTAATAGTTCTATCGCTTGAAGTGGAGTCGAAAGAGATGAGTTTTCAGTCTGTGCCGGAAGATGTGCAAGCTTTCTGCTGTCCTGATTTCAATGGGGAGCTCATTCCACCATTTTGGAGCCAGGATAGCAAACCCACGTGTTTTTGCTGATGGGAACTTGGGTCCCCCTCGCAGCGAGGGTGCAGCGAGTCGTTTGGTTGATGCAGAGCGTAGAGCACGCGCTGGGGTGTACGGTTTAACCATGTCCTGGATGTAGGAAGGGCCAGATCCATTCGCAGCATGGTATGCAAGTACCATTGTCTTGAAGTGGATTCTAGCAGTTACCGGAAGCCAGTGAAGTGAGCGGAGGAGCGGCGTGGTGTGGGAGAATTTAGGAAGGTTGAAGACCAGACGAGCCGCTGCATTCTGGATGAGCTGCAGAGGTCGGATGGCACATGCAGGTAGACCAGACAGGAGGGAGTTGCAGTAGTCTAGGCGTGAGATGACGAGAGCCTGGACCAGAAACTGCGTCACTTTCTGGGTCAGCTGGGGACGTATCCTCCATTTTAATGGTCTTATTGGTAATTTTCGACAAAAGATACATGGTTTTGTTTCATTCTGCCGTAAAGCCACCTATAACATGTATCCACAGACTTTACTAACAGACTTTGATTAATTTTGTCATTTGGGTATACAGACTTGTAAATAAATATTTTCCTTCCAAAGATCTGTAAGTGATTTCTTCTCAACATATCTGTGTCATCTCAGGAAGGACCCTTGCAGGTGTATCTACTTCATGGTTGTTTGGAAATTCAGGCTCCATCCAGATAGGGGGAAGACAAATCCTCTCTACTGTAATGCTTTCCCTTTTCCGGCCTGATTGACTCTGATATCACCAGTGCCTCTTAAATAAAATGCCCATGTGTCCCTGTAAACACACAGCATTTGTTCTGAGGCAGAGTGGCTCTGCAGAGCTCCTCTCCGGCAGCACTGAGCCTGACCGAGCCAGGGAATAAGTAAATGAATAAATAGGCTGATGTTGAATTTTCCCCTCACTTGCCTCCACTGACACAAATAGGATCTACAGTAATTTATAATGCTGTTAGAGAGGCGGCTCTCTCTCTAACCGCGGTGTCTGTCACCTCGCGTGCAGGAGGCCTCTCAGTGCCAGAGTGGAGGACCTGCAGCACCCAGACATCCTGCTTTGCTATTCAACACACACGGCCCAAAGGCTAAGTGACATCAAGCCTCATTATTGTCATCACATGCCACATTTGTAACTGGTTAGCGAGCAAATTGTGATAAAATAGGCTGATGCCCCTTTGGAGCGTCTCTGGCTGCACAAGCTGGACTTTCTCTAATGTTCTCAGTGTGGAAGAAAAAGAGGGCGAGAGGTGCTTTTTTGTGGCAGAAATACAGGATTTCTTCAGTCTTACATGACTACTTAACAGACTGCTGGCATGTCATGGGGCCTAAAATAACTCTGGAACAAGAAATAGTGAGCTGAAGTTACTTTTATCACCCCAAAATGATGAAAAATATAGAAGAATTCAGTTGGATGTACAATGCTTGAATTCCCTATTACACCAGAGGCTGTTCAGTCTCTGATATGAGCCCTGCATTGCATGACATATCTATGCTGGCTCTGGTGAGATTCTGCACATGTTAATGTACTAGTCCCTCAGTCGTACATTTTTTTTTTCAATCCACACACGGAAATAATGAGGAGGAAAATCTCTTGCTTACATCAACCTCAAATTGGTGAAATGAAAATCTGTCTTAAACAAAGGGAAAGACCCCCATGGCGTCTGGGTCTACAGTCTCTGTCACATATTCCTTGGAGGTTTCATGTGACAAAACACAGAAAGTTGCTTTGTCCCTCCTCTTGTCACGTTACACCCCTTACCCATAGTTTTTTCCCCTTCCTGTTGTCTGGCTGTCTGTGCTGTCAGCCCATAGCCTGGCACCTGCTCTCATGTTCCTAATTAGTCTCATTTAATTAATTATATACTGCAGCACATCTCCTTATTTCTGTCTTCCTCTGGATTTCATCTCCTTTGTTTCAAACTTGCAGAGATCAGGTCTCAGAAAGGTGCTGATGCTCAGTTTGTGGTCAGTTAGAGTGTGGATTTACCATGGATGATCAACTCCCAACAAGGTGTTTATTTAAAGTATTGTGACTCCCGAGACAAGGGGAGGATTGGTTGAGAAAACATTTAACTTTAAGAGGAGGTTTCTATCTGTTTTATAAAAGTGCTTTGTAATGCTGCTATGCCAGGCAAAGTTCTGTTGTGGATTGCTGTGTCGTCTTAGTAAGGTACACCTGATGGCATTGGAGGCTTTGCAGCTGCCACTTCATCCTCCTGTTACACCAGGATGCATGATGTGCTAAAGAAAAGGTTTCATCAAATATTTACCACCTGATTGACATGACACAAAAGGGAAAGATCAAACCTTTGACTGAATAGGTCAACCACAGACTCATTGAGTTTCCAGCGGAGAAAACACAACCTTAACAGCCGGAGGAGGACAGTTGCACTGCACCTTCTTATCTGTGGAAAGAAGTTTATTTCCTCACACAGAGCTCTCTTTCTGGTTGACCATGCTCAACATTAGGATAGGAAGCACTGTGTGCCAGTGAATAATTTCTCAGATTACCTTTTAAAACGTTTTAAAGTACAATTTAGGCCACGATTAACAGATAGAATGAGCTGGTTGTAAAATGGCAATTGTTTATGGTTTATTAGGCTACAATTAACAGTGAGGTGTAAGGTCTCTCTGTTAAGGGGAAAATACTTTATACTGTAATGAAGAAAATAAAGGAGGCATACATGCGGAAACATGATGTGACTTCCAATGTAACCATATTTACATCATAGGTCAAAACAACAAACATATTTTTCCCAAACACTTTGTTTTACCATGAAAATGCATTTTGTTCGGATATTTTAAAACATATAACGACTATAACTAAACTTTACAAAAGCATTAGCCCACACTGCATTGTTTTGTTGTTATGATTTAGGGATTAATAGGGGTGGATTTAACAAAAAATTACCTACTACTGTAGTTAGTTACTGTAATTACATATTTTTTGTGCACTCCAAATCAGTAATTGTTGTAATATTTTACCTTGGCATAGTTTAAAAAACAAACCCCAAAATAAAACATTTACCTAAATATTAAGCAGCGATTAAATGCACCACCCAGCGAGCATGCTAAAGTGACGCAAATCAAGCGAGTTCAAAGTCATTCTACAGAAAAGGTGGAATCTGGGTGATACAAATCTGCTGAAATATATTCCTTCTAAACACATCTAAAACCTGTTAAATAGCAATAACTAACTCTTAACTTGATGAATCCACAACAAGGAGAGCTTAAAGTATTTTTATTATTTGTATACATTATACACAGCTTATTTATATAGGAACGTCACTGGTGTTACGTGTTACCAGGAAGAAGAGTAACACCAGTGACGGTAACACCAGTGACAATTTGGAGAAAACACTACCAAAATGGCTGCAATGTGTCAGACCAAATATGGCTTCAGTCAATATCAAAATCGTTTAACTCTTCAATACAATACATTTTCCCATTCAAATGTTCACCCCTAGGGCTATGCAATGAGTAACACTAATGCCAGACTTGAAAGACGCACGTAAAATTTGAAGATAAAATGACACCTTAAACAAAGTAACCCCTAGTTTCCACCGGGTCCGTCTGCGTCGCGTAACGGCTGCGCCGCGGTTTTGGTCCGGCCTCGTATCTGACTTTCCTTATGTCCACTGCACTGCCTCAAATGATCTCTTGTTAGAGGAGGCACTTCAGAGACAGTACATTACTTCAAAAATAAAAGCGTTTTGTGTAGCAGTAACACCAATGACGTAATTTTGGGTGACTAACATTTATTGGATATTATTAATAATAATTTGCGTTTTTTGTTACAATTTCAGTGTTATATTTAATGTATGTAATGTTATGTAAATATCAATGAGATTTATTTATTGAAAAAAATAATTATTATATTTAAATATTATAAAACATATATTTTAATGAAAACTATAGGCTCCACTTCCATGTATGATCAAAGTGACAGGGCAGTTCCTTGAACTTGGCATTTTAAATAAATAGCAATTTATGTATAAAACAATTTTTTTATTTAGTACCATTGCAAAGGCAATCTCTATTTATTCAACATATATAATGAACGTGAGTATTAGGTCAACGTCATGTATTTTGGTGTCTGCAAAAGTAAGTGACAGTACTTCCACCTTTTCTGTAGAATGACCTTGAACGTTGCGTGAACGGTTCATGTTGGGTGTGGCTAACATGCTATCAAGCTAACATGCGAAAATGTCGTGGAACATGCCCAGGGTGGATCCTCCAGGTGACTTTTACATGGTCACAGAGGAAATGTTTACTTCTAAGATTTGTGTGAATAGTTTATGCTGTTTTAGAGACTTCACAGCCTAATTCGGCTTAACTTGTTGGAAAACGTAGAAGAGTGCAGAGGAGTTTCGCAGGACTTCGCGGTGGACAGACCATGGGACAGACCCTATGACAGACACAAGGCCCTTCACACAGGTGAGTAGCAGCTAGCTAGCTACTTTCAATGTTGTGCTACATGTTGTGCTAAGTCTGTGCAGCTCTGTTTTTGTTGTATTGTTTGTTGTTGTGGCTGCAGCCTTGTGCATTGTGTGTTGATGTTACATGTAGTATGTGGTCTACTTAAACGTTGTTTATCTCGGTGTTGTCTCATCAATATTTAGTTATGTTATTTTCCTATTCATTCTGGTAGGCCTACAGTAAAGAAGGCTGGATAATTGATTATCAGTTGTAGGCCTACGCACAGACTGCAAAATCCCTTCCCTAATGTAGTAAGCTGTTTGTTTAGACATAGCCTAAATGTGTCTATCTTCATGAATTGCAGTATCATGTAACATTATCATAATTTAAGTCTAAATTGTGTTTTTTACTCTCTCCTTTTTGAAAATGTAACGGGTAACTAAGCTACTTTTAACTTTGGTATAGGTATTTTTTACACAAGCAGCTGTAATTGTAATGAAGTAAAGGTCTTTTAAGTAATAATAATTGTACTTGAGCATAGTATTGTGGTACTCCTTTTATATATATATATATATATATATATAAGGTACATTCTTGTAAAAACTCTCAAGTAGTATTTGATTACTCACAACATTGGGAATAATTCAGTACATTAGTTTGTATCTGTTGTTCTAAATCACAGAAGGCATTTTAGATCAATGGTTCCCAACACATCAGGTTTGCTTGAACACTCTACAACTGAATCACATTAAAAAAAAAACTGTATTTGATGCATTTTTTTCTATAGTATTCTTGGAAGGGTGATTATGTTTGTGTTGTTTTCTTGTCAAGAGGTCTTGAGAGTGACCTGACTCCCCTTTCACTGCTGACAGCTGACAGCTGACAGCACAGACCAGATATTGTTTCCTCTACAATCGAGTACTTAAAATGTCCAACCAGGATCACACTTCCAAACAAACCTGAGCACAAACATTTAATTTTAAATTGTTTTCAAATAGTACAACAGTCACAACATAAATATTTGTCTGCTCTGTGAATAATTACATTTACACTCTCCTGCTTTGATTGGGGTTTGTTTCTTAAGGACCTGTTTATGGAGAGGAAATGACAAGAAGTCGAGTTGACAGGCCTGGAGTGAGACAGTTAAATGCCCCTTGCTGCTCTGGATAATTAATAAATAAAGTACCAGGGGAGTCCTGTCATGGCTTCCTCTATGACAGGGGCTGTCTCCAGTGCGCTAAAGCATTAAATGACCAATTCCTGTCAGGCTAACTTCCACTGCACTCCCATGGCACCCTCTCCCTCATTCTCCCTCTCTCTCTCCCTCACACACACACACACACACACACACACACACACACACACACACACACACACACACACACACACACACACACACACACACACACACACACACACACACACACACACACACACACACACACACACACACACACACACACACACACACACACACACACACACACACACACACACACACACACACACACACACACACACACACACACACACACACACACACACACACACACACACACACACACACACACACACACACACACACACACACACACACACACACACACACACACACACACACTGTCTCTCTGTCTTCCAACGAGAGCTACTTTGCTCTCTTTGCTCTGAGTTTTTCAGCGACTGATGGCTCTAGTTCATTTCTGCTGAATTAATTGGTCCCTGAATGAATTCTGTTGACAGGGCAATTCATCATGTGTTTGGCCTGACAGTGACTGGGGTGTTGGGAGTGTGGTGGGGGAGGTTGAGGGTGAGGGGGGCTGCAGGAGGAGCTGGGGTTATAGGGGGGATGGAAAGGATGGGGGTTGATGATTCTGCCCTCTCTTCTACCAGCTTCTATTATTCCCTCTTCTGTGACCAGGAATAGCCTGCATCATATTTTGCGTTGCCTCCTCACTTTTCTGTGAATATTTCCCAGCTCCCCCTGGTTGCAAACAAACACGCCTGGCTGACAGATCCAGCTGATTAGGGAGCGCTTCTGTCTGCTTTGGAGGATATCCTCATTACTGGCCAGTCAGGTAGCAAGCCCCGTTAGCCCGGGACCACCGGCGCCTGTGTATGTGGGACCTGACACGTTCACCAAGAGACGTGCATTGCATTAGGCTTTAATTGCATCATGTATCACACAATAGCCATTAGGGTAATTATTTACTGGTGAAGGGTAAATGAGCTTTGGCTCCGGGCAGAGCCAGTCAGCCTCGTTTCGGCAGTGGTGTGGCGCTCACCTATACGGTAACAAATCTAATCGCTGGTCATTTGCTTCATTTGGAAATATCCTGTCCAATCTCTATGTAGCCCCCTCTTTTTTCTCCCCTTTTTTCTCACACTCTTTCAGTTGAGCAGCGCACTTATTAGGTCCAATCAATCAATGCTCACTCATTAGGAACCTCCCCTCAAGTATCCTCTGGATGGCCTCACACAGCAAGAGTCAAAAATTACCTCATAATTGCTGCTCAGGCATCATAACAAGCTAGGCTGCCCCGGTGACACGGCCATACAAACAGGTCTTACACAGGAATTGATGGATACTGGAGAATGGTATTATATATTGCCATATCCAATTAGATACAGCACATAAAGCAGCAGATCCATTCCCTCTTTTCGCAACGTCCAAACCACCACTCGGATATAAAGACGTGAAATGCATTTTCATATTTTCTCCTCACCCCCCTCCCCTCCCCTCGGCTTGGTGTGTCACTGCAAATGATAACATCCTGAGGATTTATTGTACATTTGACACACCAGTAACCAAATTATAATTCAGTTGCTGCGGCATATTCATAGAACGACTGTACAAATCGCACATAGAGAGTGTTCAGTCAGCATGTATTAGTGCGGAGCGGATCCAAAGGTCAACAGTTAGCTCCGACACTGTGGTTTGAAGTGATGCATGATGAGCTTCACCGTTTTACTGTGTTACCGGAAAAAAGAGCACTTTCTTAGTATTGTCAGAACTATATTTGAACACAGCTCCTACCACATGTGGAGCTCCAGCATGTCCCCGATTTCTCTTTATTTAATGATGAACAGTATTGAACGGATGATAAATCGATCCATATGTACACTTTTATTTTGCTGTGCAACTTTTGAGACGTAGTTATTCAGCTTCCTCATGAGCAATCTACAGAATGAAGTCTTCACATTAAGATAATTACTGCTCATCCAGCCAGGAGTAATAACATTTATGTCACCGTTTGATATAGAACAAGTTTAGTTTGGAATAGAATAATAATCATAGCTTCGCAGCCTGTTTCATGAATAACATGTACAATAAATCAATATTTCAGCACTCCCGTTAAATTAAATCGCTAGTTTTTCATCTAAATAAAAATGTCTTCATATAATACTCTGCTAAGCTTTTGAACTTTTTTAAGATCAAATACGCCTTACATTTTTGTCATTCAGAGACACTCAATGTTATGTCTTGTTCTTTTACTGTTGATATTTGATTTAAACTGAGTTTTTGATGAGCAAAGATAGTGACAGCTGCCGATTAGAGCCAATCAGATCATCCCACCGCTCCTGTGTGTGGGTGTGTATAGAGTAAGAAAATAAAATATATATTCCAGAGGATGCTGTTGTCATCTGGCATGCTGAAGTCAATTTGAGCTTGATTGACAGATACATCCAAGTTCACAGTTTATTGGTTTCGGAGGAGAGAGCCAGATATGCCAATTTAGACAGGAAAGTGACAAAGAAGTTTCCATCTAAATAGAATAATTCTGCTTCTGGGAATTCTCAGCTGGGGAGAGGAAAGAGTCTAGCTCCCTTTTTCCCCCCTTCTCCTCCTTTTAACAAGGGCTGTGAATGACAAACATATACGACGGTTAGGGGCTGACAGAACATCCGCTTCTGATGCTTCACAGGGGAGCTATGAAATAAACAACAGGCAGAGAAATTGAATTACAAAGCAAAAAGGGGGTCTCTCCTCGTGGACCCAGAGGCATCAGAGTGCACCAAAAAACAGCTCAGCTCAGTTTTAGAGGAGCTTGTTTTTCTCTTTTTATGCCTTTGAAAATTAGAAAGAATGTGATAGAATGATGGAAACTCACTATATATCTCTGTAAAAAACCATCATATTTTCGTTTGGTATCATACCCCTCTTATCCATGCACGACCACAGATCAAACTCGCCTTTTCCCATTAAAACAAGTTTGAAAATAGAGTTCGGACCAATAAATGAGTGTCTGAATCAACAACTGAACAGCTCAACAACTGTACTATATATTCCCATTTTGTCTGACATCCTTTCTAATGTACACGCAGCGTTATCGTGTGCGCCAGCAGCCCAAATCCTTTGCAAATCACACAGCGCTAATCAGGACACTGTCCACTTGTTGTAAATCAATAATGATATAACTAAGTCATACAAGGCAGCAGCGACGGAGGGATTACTGAGCGAAGAAAGAGTGAAATAAGCTCTAAGAGGGATTCCATGCATAAATCTCTCCCTGCAACTTAGCACAAATTGAATTCAGGCACACTGCTAGAAAAATTAATTCAGCTTTACAAAGCGAGGAGAGGTTAAACACTTGATGTGCTGCTCAGTGATCCGAGTCATGGAGAAAACATTTAGAGGCATTCTCACTGAAGCCCCTCTGTGCACCATGGGATCTGAAACCTGAAACATAAATACATTTATCCAAAAAGAGTCTCATTAGGCACCTGAATTCCTTCTGCCATTGTTTACTTAAACTTCTGTTTTACCCATCAAGTTGTTTGTCGGCTCATGACCTTTTTATGGATGTCAAATATTCAACATGGCTACACTTGCACTGCTTTTATTTGATTGTTTGAGAATGTATGGGCAGTAGGCACACACTTACACACTATGTAGTTGTTTTTTAAATGGGAGTTTACATTAGTGAGATCATTCGGCGTCAATTGTGGTTTCTGGCATCTGTTTTATTTGACTGGGGAACCTTATTCGTCAAATATCAAATACATTCTTTTGAACTTTTCTTTTTAAGATCACTATGAAGATATTCTGTGACACTTCCTTTTCACCGTTATGTTGAACTGTTCTCTTATTACTTGTGCCATAACTTCCAATTACTTCTCCTATCAAGCATCTGAAATGTTGTATAAAGAGTTATATGCTTCAATATCAGTGTTTCCCCTACCATTGTCTTGGGGGGGCGCTGCTCCCTGCCAACGGAGCCCAGCGCCCCCCCTGAAATTCTAGGTTTAATACATTTAAAAAAAAAAAAAGTATATATATATATAGCACCAAATTGCAACTAATCTATATCTACTGTCACTTTTCACATTGAACATGTGCTCTTTTATGAAATAAACTAAATGCTTTCATTTTAAGTTTTGAGTTTAGTGTTTTTGACCCTAAGAAACACTGATGCATCAATAACAATAATCCACAGCTCCTCTCTCTGCTCACCCCCCCCCCCCCCCCCCCCCCGCTCAGGCAGCACCCCCCCAAAGCAGTAAACCTAGGGGAAACACTGAATATATAAAACTACTTGTATCATTGTATCATTTTTTTTTTTTAATATATGAAGCTTTTTGGGTAGCATGTTAAACATGTCAGTGCGAACCCTATTACAGCTACATTGTATTCTGTGGGACAGCAGATTCATATTTATTAAATGACCCATGGATTTTAAACTAAGTCACTTTATCTGTCAAATAAATGTAGTTTGACAAAAAGTACCGTACTTTTCGGACTATACAGTAAGCCGCGACTTTTTTCCCCATTTTTTTTGTACAGCTAACGGCCACTAGGGAACCTCCTAAATCTATGGATTTTACAGGTAACATTAACCACCTTTAACTCTATGGGCTCTATGACCGGTCCGCGTCCGCCACCTTTAAGGGGCGGGCTCCAGCAGGAAAAGCTGGAGGCCGGAAAAGAGTGAGACAGGTAGCGCGCCAAAGTAAAAGTGGAACCGAGAGACAGAACGAGAGCAAGACAGACGGACAATTTAGCTGCTGCGGCTTAAATGCAGGTGCGCTTTATAGTCCGAAAAGTACGGTACACTGTTTCCCTCTTATAACATTACATGAGTAAATATAATGTGTACTGTCAGAACCATTACAGAATAATTGTATGTTAGATGCTTTTTGCATTTCATAAGACGGGGTTCAATTTAAGACAGGGGACTTTTAAAGCCCGTTTGGAAGTTTTGTTTAGGTTTCGTTTTTGTATTCAAGTCAACATTCGAACCACAAATAAGGTATATTTTCATTGATAGTATCGATCAGTCTTTATTCTATCAACTAATCATTTGAGCATTAAACAAGAAAGTCAGAAACACCATGCAACTCCTTTTGCGTAAAAGATTTCAGACACTTTTATTATTGTACAAGTGAGACCAGCATAATGAAAGTGATAATACCCATGAACATGAAAGACAATTTTTCTGACTGTATTTACAGAGAAGTGTCTTCACATCACACACACAAAATCCTTCTACGAAAATGAACAATTTGTAAATAACATAACAATTAAATAAACTCCACCTACCTTTAGGTTTACAGCTGAATATGCATAATGATGACCATCTCTGCACTGCATAGAATTTATACATATACTTTTCCTCATGAACAACGTGGGTTTCCCTAATAATAATAATAATAATATTCATAATAATAATAATAATACTGCTCTCATGATGCATATAGGCGGCCTGTAAATAAACACTAACAAGAACTAAGTCTTTGGCAAATGCAAATACATTCACTTGACAGATGAAGAAACCATCATTCCAGCGTGATTTAAAGAAGTAACTCGGCCTGAAACATGAAGTTAGGAGGGAACATGTTTAAGGCATTTAGCTGAAATCGTCGCCCTGCTTTTTGACGTTATTAGAGTCGTCAGAATGAATGCTTGGGAAATCAAACTTGACAAATGACACTGGTGTGACTTGGGATGGCTGTTATATCCTTTTTCTGTGGTTGAATGCCAAAGACTTAATCAACTTAAATAGAAATGTAAGCGGTGAGAACATAGTAGTGCACGTCAAGGCAGTGACATGATGGGCCTTGAATTACAGGAAAACGTGAGAAGTGCCTTTTCAGACTGAGACTTATTAGACTTACAGCCAATTTCATGAAAGAGAGCAAATATGCATCGTCATTTTTCTGCATAATAACGCTCCAGTGTTGCAAAGCTCCAACATAGTGCAAAATTAACAAAAAACACAAATGTTTTGCCTGATGACATTTTGTATCCTGACAAATAAGAAATAGGAACACACTAGCCAAGCAGTCCGCAGTTTAGTCGTTTACGAATTATAAAAATGAAATAAAAAAATCATTTTAAGAATATATTTACTAGTTTCTTGAAATCTTGCAAATAGCGGGCCATGGTGATATATTGTCATGGCTCCCTCTATTTTCAAATGGATGTTTCTTTATTTACTTCATTTTCATTTTTACATCTTGATTGTGTATCACAGAGAACATGTCCTAATCTTCTCATGGCATCAAAAAGGATCGATTTACTCATGCTGGATGTTTGGTCGGTGACTGCTTAGATGGATCAAAACAACGTTAGCCTGCCACAGCCTGCGTGTGCGGCTGCTGATCTCCTCTGATCTCATTGCGCTGCCATCTGAATCGGAGTGGGAGACGAATGGTAACAGGAAAGAAAAAGGCTGCTGCTACATTTTAAGCTCTGGACAGCGTCCCTGCTGAGAGCCGTCAAGAAAAGGAATGTTCAGTATTGATCCGTGATGGGATGAACCTGTGCCACGGGGAAACAAAACCAGAGACCTTTGTTTTTAGTCTTTTTTTCTTCTTTTTTTCTTCCTGCAATTAGCCACAGTTTTCAGCATGTGTGTCGGGTGATTTTATTTTAGAGTCTCTGATGATCTTCTTGTAGGTATCTTTTTGGCTTTAAGTGTCCAAAAAAAGCTGCGAGGAGAGAAGTCGTCTGGAATCCCCCCCCCCAAAAAAATTTAGTTTCTCATCGTGAGCCGGGAAGATTTTATGCGCAGTTTCTCAGTGTCCAGTGGACCATGCTTCCACCATGGGTCCTGCAGGTTGATTTGGTTCCCATGGGAACTAGTGACGGTCATAGGCAGTGGCAGCAGTGGGAGGGGCGGAGCCTCTGGATGCGGCACTATAATAATAAGGGGAACCTGAAATGAATAGAAGAACAAACCATTTGTAACAACAAAACATACATTCACCAAATGCATTAACAGTATTGGTATTTTCATTGTAAATACGCTGCATTTTTACAAATTTTCCATGCTAGAAAACTCAAAATTGTTGTAGTTATTTGACAGTTTGCTAAGTCTCGCTCCCTTACTTCGTTACTTTTGCTATTCCTAAGCTTTACTGTCTTTAAAGCGGTTTACAATGAGGCCCATTTATCACTTTAACATTTCTTTTGTGTAATAATTAGTCTTTAATTTAGAGTCAAACTAAAGCAGGTTTTTCCAAATTCTAGCCAACGCCCCTCAGTTTTAAAGCCTGAAATGACAACTTTTCCTGGCAATTTTGATTAGCTGCTAGCTAGTTGCCAATAATGCTAGCCTCATGATGCCTGATAACTGGCCAGCTTTTAATGTTTTCAGGTGACTTGTTTAAGGATGAGAATATTATCGGAGTGAATATAATTATGCACTTTAGAGCTACATGATATACAGAATGTTTTAACTTTCAGCAGTGCAAGAGAAAATGGACATATCTAAAATCTAATGAAGAGTTAGAGCGTTAGCTTCAACTCTGATAGCATCCAGGACTACCCACAGCTGCTTTATTTATTAAGCTTGTTAGCAGGGCATGCTAACAAGCTGCTCAGGCCAGATCAGTTAATGGTGTTTAATGCATTCCTTGGCTTAGACGGTGCTAAGTTGCTAGCCAGAAATTGGACAATTGCTCTTTGGGGGAGGGGTCAATTAGTCCAGTATCTTTCTTTCTCTACTCACTTAGTAATGCTGGGTTACTGAATCGCCAGGCGTCATTGTAGGATGTGTACTGTGGGTGACTGTAGGGGTTCCCCGAAAACTCACTCCCTGCAAAACAAAACAACAAATCAATTAGCATTTCATTGCATCAAACCATTACCCCGTTCACTTGCAGTCATTTCTCGTCATTCAAAACAGGATGCAATTTGAGGGGCAAAATGATAGTCATCGATGTGCAACCAGTCAAGCAAGTAATTTATTTCTTTTTCATTTCACTTAAGTTATGCAACACTGAACAATACAGGATGTGACACTGACGGCGGCTTTCCTTGTCCCATTTATGGATATCTACCCATTCTTCTTCCTCCACTATATTCCAAACCCGTCTAATAAATACAGAGTGGTAATAAACAGTTTCATGCATACATTTTTGATATGCTGCAATAAATCCTGCATCCTTTCTTAAAGAGATTTTTTACATCTCCAATCCGAACCCCTCTGGTCTGAGCTGTGGTGTTTGGTAGAATTTCATTGCAGAGGAAACTAACTTGGAGCATGTCAGTGAGCGCTGCTGGTTCAACACGTTTCTTTCTTTTACGAGATAATAAAGGCTAGATTTGATATTAAGCTGGTGAGAAATGGCTTTGCTTTAACAGTGTTTTGCGCCTGTCACTAAATCTTAGTGGTCGTGTATAGGATGAATGGGTTGTAACACAAAACCACAAGCCATAGGATTAAGGCCCTCATCTTCTGCTTTGTGCCACATAGGAACAAATGGAAAGTTAAAGTATGTTTGACTTGACGCTTTTCCACCAACTGATTTAACAGTTTTATGAGTCAACATCCCAAAGCAAATCCAGACAGCCACAGGGTGCTACCACATCTTCCATTGTTGTTCCTGGTTAGTGTTAAATTGACAGAAATGGTCTCTCTATTTTCAAAATAGCTTTTCATAACATGGGCAGAAAGAAAAACTTGAACACTAAGAGTCCCCACCATTTATTTTGACTTTAATTCATGAAAACATATATTAACAATGTTTAGAAAACGGGAATAAAAAAAACATTCGTACAAATCTAACTGTTTTTAATTCTTTGAACATCAGAAACTGAACTAAATGTACCTTTGTTGTATTGAAGTAGCAGAAAAATGTGATATCCTGAAAAATATCAGTATCTATATGAAGTATAAAGATGTATGTATCTTTGTAATTTTTTATTTTTTAAGGATGATCTGCTACCAGTGGACCAAAACAAATGGCGCAGTTAATGTAACCCCCTTGGCTGAGGAGATAACAAAACTCGTCTTCGCAGCCCTTCATGAAGGAGAAGGAGTAACAGCCAGAGCCAGTGATGGGCTGTGTGATTGGTAAATGATATGCAAACACCGGACACACTCCACTGGTTTCCCTCATCCTAGTGGTTTAATCACATCAAAGCAAAATGCCGGCTGTGGTTTGGTGAAAATGTGTGCTTGGTGACGCTGGAGCTGAAGAAGCCCAGCACCAAATCTGAATCCCTGGCAGTGAAACACAAGCCTGACCTCCTCCGAGAGACAGAGATTTGAATATTTACCGTGCTCACATGCCTCTGCCTTTTGACCCTTAACTGTTTGCTGTGAGACTGAACTGCAGGTTAAGTAGAGGAGAGGAAGGGGATGTGCTCTGGAGCGCAGACGCTGAGGAGGGCTGGTATTGCGTTTTATCGACGACCAGTACAAACGGGAAGATAATGAGCCAATAAGAAAGAGAAAAAGCAGGAAGGAAGGGAGAACCACTGTCCTCTCCTCGGTCTCTGATCACTTATTCAGCCCGTCTAATCCAATCATACACATAGAGCTAATATAAGGATGTGTGCGCCTCTTGTTCTGCAGGTCAATTTATATCGCAACTGTTAAATAGCCCCCCTAATGACAATATTAATCCATGTGATGTTGTCTCTCACTTACCAGGAACCATTCCGGCGAGCGTGGAGGTCGGATAGCTGCCCTGGCCCGTGGGGGGAACGTGGGGGGGGTACCCAGGTAGGGTTGTGTTGGACATATCTCGACCTGGAGAGACAAAGAGAAACAAAAACAAAACAAAAACCACTTCATCAGTGCTTTCAAGTTTACAAATATGTGACTAGAAGCATTTAAATACTTTGGCTCAAGTATTGTAATGGGAAAGGTCAATACAGCATTGAAAAGATAAGGCCTGCATTATTATAACTGCTGTGAATATCCCAAATTCTCAGCATGGAGATTGGTCCCTTTCAGATTTTAGATATATTATTTTGCAGAGATGGACCTATAACTACACATATGTAGCTACTTCTATACACATTTGTTATATTTGATTGATATTATTATCATATTTATTCTGATTCAGTAAAGTAAATATAGTTTTGTAATAGCTGCCAAATAAAAGCGGCTTCTGAAATGTCGTGGAGAGGTACCTCCAAACTTCTACTACTTGAATACAGTACTTGAGTAAATGTGCTTAGTTACTGTCTAGCTCTGCAATTAGTGTTTGATTTCAAAATGCAAACCAGCTCATGCTGTTTTAAAACCAGGAAATGATGATATTACTATACACATCATGACTCATCACCACCACCTCAAGTCAGTCAGCACAAGAACATTATTTTCCCATCATTTAAGAGATGGTTTCAAAGAACCTAGTTTTGTCCAAACCGTTACTGAACACCAGAAAGCATCAGTCCGCCCCTCTAACTTTAAAATGGGACAACAACAACAACAACAGCTGCTGCTTTGAGCCCGCTGAATACTGGTCACATAAACATCCCTCCTCATTACTCCGTTCAAACTTTTTTTTCTAAATATGGCGGCCTCTCTTTCTCTGTACAGTGGGAGCACACTGGCCCCTCTGCGGAGCGGGACCCGTCCGGCTGCAGATATTCAGCTATGTAATTGAGAGTGACGGTTGGGCTGTCCTCGCTGGCCACGGGGACGTTGGGACAAAACGACACGTAACCCAAATCTGCAAAGGGGCCGGGGTAGAAGAGGCCCCTGTTATATTGTCAGCTGTGAGGGCCACTTGGACTCGAGGGGGAAATAATCTCCCAATGGAGCTTTAATGAGGGACTACTAGTGGAAGAAAACTGTCCATGTTGTTGCATTAACCAACAAACTGTTTAAGGAACATTTTTTATCACAATATTAACACAAATATTATTATATGTCTCTTGTTCTTCATGACAAGCATGTCGCTGAGTCACGGTCTAAAGGGAGTTTTCTTTTTCATTTAACAACGATTTTGCTTCTATATTTCTACTAAATCATACCTGTAATAATATGAATACATTGTATGGCAGTTGCTTAACTCTATTTATGTTGTTTGAATTGATTGTTTTAACAGTATTTTTTGGCTCCCCTCTTGACCAATCATCTCTTAAAATCCACATTTTGATCAATTTTGATCCACAAGTTATGCAACATATAGAACTCTCTTAAATAATATTTATCTATCTGAATATGGAAAACTGGCCCTTGCTGCTAATCAACATCACTAATGAGAGCATAAACTACAGGCTAATATAGATATTGACTGAAAAATCCAATTCATACATGTGCAATATCATGAGAAACGCATCTGTTTAATTGAGGGTGAGCGAATGGGCCCTCTGGGTATTTAAGTACCTGCTACTACAGGCTGCCAGGCATACTGGCTGCAGTGGGGGCCTGAGGGGGGGGGGGGGGTGGGGCGGCTGGGATATGGGGACGGCTGGCGAATCTGGTGAAGAGGCAGGGTGGCAGCCTGGAGGTGCACCAGACCCAGGCCTGGGGAGGGGGAGGGGGGAGGAAGGAAGTGGGGGTAGGAGGATGTAAAGGAGCCAAAAGAAGCCTTCTACTGATTTTGTTTGGTAAAAACATTCACCAACACAATATTAAATAACAACAACATGACTTGCTTTCAAGGCTGTTGTCATTTAAGTAGTTATTTTAGTAATAGTATTTTGTTTATTTTAGATGATCCCATTGATGGCAATGAAGTGCATTTATTAAAGTATAGTTAGGTACTTTAATTTACTACTTCTACTGTGTCACATTTATACAATATTTACTCCATTTAATCTTTTCAACATCTGCTGGCATATTTAAATGTTGTGTACAAAATAATTGTAAGATTTGCTATAATATGACATACTGCTATTAACTGTTTAAACTACTAAACGATATTCGAAGCGTTAAAATTAGCTCCACCCTGACTCGCTACTTCATAAAAAAGCTGCTTAAATCTTAAAGCACTTACCATAAAAATGGAATAATTTACTATATACTGTATATAATATTATGCTCTCTTAAATGGGTCATTCTGCATAATGGGTGTCCCTGAAACTCAAGTACGTTTTGCTCATAAAACTTCAGCAGATCAGACATATATTTTAATTCTGGGTGTGTAATGATGTTTTTTTCAATTCATTGCAGTAATTACTTAAGTAAATGATCTGAATAGTACTTCCATTACTAAAAATACTACACCGAAACTATCTTTTAGTCCTGATCTAAGAGTTGTTATTGGATGCTTACTTAAAACAAGTGCCAAAAGAAAGCACTTATTTGCAAATCTCAGCACTGATGGCTGTTTTGTATGAAGCCTGCTGAGATGTGACTTTTGGTTAAAGCACCGAGACTGGAGGGCTGCGGAGTTAAAGAGCTTTACAGAGAAGAGTGAGGTCATGCCGGACATTTCATTTATAATAAGAATTAGTCAGCCACAAGCCAGTGCACATAAGTCAAAGGGAGCCGTGGGAGTACTGTAGGTGGGGGGTCCAGCGGGGGTGAGGCCATTGTGTGTGTAGACATTGGTAACTATTGTCTAACTGTCTCAGCAAACACTGACCCAATCTTTTCTTCATTATGTTTAATACAAGTAAATACGCTTATCTCTTTATTACCTTTCTTCAAAGAGATGAAATACATTATGAGCACCAGATCCCTGCCTTTCAGTCTTAAAGGGAACATCTGGTTTGATCGCTTTCAAATATGACTGAAATGCAATAAATGCTGCTTTTACCAACACAAATAAATCATTTCCGATAGGGAACCAATCACCTGTTTTCCTCTTCATATACTGATTCCGATTGGCTGACACTGATACCATTGCTACATTTATTTCCCTGGTGGAACTGAACAATGCTGAGGTTGTAACCACAAATAACTTTTACATTTTCAAAGGGAGACTATCATATGCCTAGTTCCATTCATTTTTGTGCAGATTTTAATGATATCTTTTGCAAGTTTTTGTCAAATTCATAATTAAGGTGAAGGGCTAGGGAACTATATGGGTCAGTGACTTCTATCAGATCAATAGAATCAATTCTTTAAGACTTCAATATTAATTCTAACTCTAAATGGTAACAATAAAACAAAGTGGTTTTCTGTTTCATTTTTGGTAGTAGTGAAAATCTCCATGTATTTTGATTAACGTACAGTAGGAGCCCTTTAATGTGCAAATATACCAAAGCAAAAGATTGAACACGTGGAAAATGTTTTCTTGAAGGTTAGTTTTGCCCAATAGAAAATGAGTCTATTGCCATTAACATCAGTCTATTTTTCTCTGTTGACTGCGATAATAATAATGATCAGCGTCCCTGTTGAATGCAGTGTTGTTGTATTCCAGGATAGCGTTGGCAGTGACTGCCAGCAGCTCTGTGCCTGTTGCTTTATGTCCCCTTTAAAGCCCTCTTTCTGTGAGGCGCCAGTTCTGAGAACTCTCTGTACAGCAATGATAGCCTCATTAGCTGCTTCCAGCCTTTGTTGTTTTTACAACAGAGATGTGTGTCTAGATTCTCATTAAAAGATGCGCTTCTTTATATTGTCTGCTTCCTGTCAGTCCCCTTAGATTGAACGCCAGCAAATCAAGCTATTTATTTGGCTGTGCCCTCTTATTCTTTCCCTGCGAGAATCAATTCAAAGAGTTTTTTGGTTTGCTGTTAGAAAACCCTGTTGATTCCTGTCTTCCTTTGAAGTGACTCGTAATAGCTGCTGCTGAGCGCGGAAAAACAGTCATTCCTGCTTTTAGTGAGCCAGGAAATATAAGATTTTTAAGATTGTTTGAATGCTTTTTGAAAATAAATATATTTACTACACCGAGTGGCTGAAAGCATCAAACTGTTCAAACTATTTTGTCAACACTTGAATATACTGCGAGAAGATTGATGAGTTTTATCTCAACTCACAGTAACGTGACAAGAAACTACGATGTGCTTTTTTGCATTGCTGTCATCCCCGTTTCTTAAAACACGAACGAAAAATAAGACGACCTTCTTTTTATTTGGCACAGAAACAAAGTCATTTGTGAATGACTCTTTTGCTTGCAAGAGTATTACATTTAGCATGACAGGGACACCTTCATGTTTTGCTACAACAACAACCAAAAATCTTTGACCTCCAGTTTTCTAGGCTATATGCAGAACGGGGCAATTTATCACAAGCCAAAAAATCTCAGCACCCTAATTAATTACAACTAAGTAAAGAATGTTTGGAGAGCCAAATTGCTTTAATTCCCCGAACACCGGCTGAAAGTCATTCATTATCAAATGTGTGCTCAAAGGTTAGTTTGCTTTTGTGAAGACGAAATAAGCATTAATTTAGTTCCCCCCTGTAGGAAGACGGGCGACCGCTTTGTCACGAGGCCACGCGTCACTTACGGCAGGCTCGCTTTCTGATCTTTGCTCGCTGCTCACTGGACAACAACAGGTCCTGGTACTTCCTGTGTAGAGCACCCTGAGAGCACTCACTCACCCTAATTGAATGCTAAGTGTGGATGGTTTTATTTGCTGGGTGAAGTTTTGTTTAGAGACCTGACAGGAGTGTACAGGAGCAGCTGCTTGAGGAGGGGAAGTGTCATTGACACGGGGGTCTTTAAGCCTTTGGAGGCCTTCATTAACAGGCCCAGCAGGGAATATGTTTAAAGAGTCTTGAGTATGCAGTCACTGAGTGGAGATGTGTAAAACTCCCACTGAGTGCTCTAGGGACTCTGCTCAGTGCTCGGAGATGGCTCTTCAGCCTGAAGCACCATCGAGAAAACAGGTGGGCTCCGACTAATTTCAGGAAATACTGAAACTCTCTATAGAAATAGTGGACAATTGGCCGTATCGAGGCCATCTCTCCATTTATTTCTGAAAATACACAAAAAAGTTTCGAGCTCCTCCTTCTGCTTTTCATAAATTCACCCACAGCTCACACCATTTGAATTTTAAGCAGTTCGAATGAACAATAATAAGAAGCACTTGAGATGAAATCCATCTCTCGAAGGGAATTCATCAAAGAAATTACTTCCCATATCAACAATAGAAATTACCTCACAATATGCAATTGTCCTATCCACATATTCATGGAACCCGTTGGTGTTTTTATGGGGTAAGAGGGACTATTTAGCAGGTAATGCAGCATTAATGTGGAGGAGAGGGAGAGAGAAAAAAACGGTTTTAATGGAAGTGGCTTCTTGCCTCTGAATTTCGATGATGTGCACAATGCCCTTAAATCCCTTTCTTATTTGAGTGTGCTTTGCAGGTACTTTTGAGCCTTAATAGGATAAGCAGAGGACACAAAATATTTCTATCTCGGAAGTCTTTCAGCTCACTGAGAATCCCGATCTCTGGCAATGAGCACTTCATGAATCATTCATTTTTAATAGATTATGCAAATTCCAGGACATAAAATCAACAAGATCAATAACTGCAGGCGTTTTAATTGGTGTTGGAAAACATTTTAAGGATGAACGTAATCTCCAGTTCTCTCCCCCGTAAAGACACAATTAGTTTGAAATTGGATCTGGGCCTAAATACTGCAGATCATTTACTACTTTTTGCATGGCTTAAAATTCCTCTGGTGGGCTTATCGCTGGCAACTAAACTGTAATACTCAGCCATTAGTGAGACCACACACCTGAATATATCCTAATATCCACACAGGAAGCCACTGAGGGAAAACCAAGCAGAGGAGCCACAAAACAAATACTAATTACAAGAGGAAGTGATGTTTGTTCCATTAGTTTGACCTCCTTATTTCTCTGCCTGCCACCAGAAAAAGGTATTTACAAACACAAAAGCAAGTGATATGTGTTTCATGTGCAGACACACACACCGGTATGCATACAATCCCATCTTTCTTCCTCTACATGTCTCTTTGCACCTGTAAAGCAGTAAGGAGACCCTCTCTGCAGAGACCATCTGAAATATCCCAGGTGCAAACAAAGCCGCCTGCATTCTACGGGGCCATCAGCGCACAAAGGACAAACACACACCTTTCTTCTCAGGAGGCCTGCCTTACAGGGAAATCTACCTCCCACATATTAATGAGAAAAGGGTCCTTTCTCTTCTCATAAGTCTGCTTGGCTATCATTTGAGAAGGGGGGGCTGAAGCAATTTGCAATCACCCTGTCCTCCCCCACGCAGAACTCCTCGCCTTTGATGGCTGCTGCATAATTATATGAATTTTAATAAAAGCTCTGTATATTAATCTCAGGCCCCTGACAGTCATCGTAAACTTTCAGTAAACTTAACCTTCTTCTTGGTAATAACACGGCAACAACGAAACAATATTTCAATTAGCCAGGCAGTCATTAACTGTGACAAGGAAAGGAGACGGCAAGAAGGGGGGGGGGGGAGAGGAGGGCGAAATAAATGATCATGGTGTTAGAGTTAGGCGGCAGAAATGCCAGAGCGTATTTACCGAGGCACATTACTCGTGCTTTGAGACACACAAACTGTCTCCCGGCGAACAAATCACAGGAGCAACACAGCAGCAGCCAACAAGCAGTCAGTCCTGCATGGTGGCCTTTATTCTTTTTTTGGTGCGAGACCTTGCTCTGATCCACAGTCATAGTTCTGATGTGCTGACACCCAAAGGTCCTTGTCCAGCGGTGACTGAACAGCCCCCCCACTGCCCCACCCCACAATCTCTCTTATCACCCTGCTTGCTCAGCAAAGACGCAGACAGAGGACAGCTGCTCAGCTTTTATCACACCATCGTACCACCTATTCAGCTCAGAGTGAAATGGTATTAAAAAAGTATTCACACTTAACTTTTTGGTTTGCTTTTTTTTTTTATTTTCACACATGTTTTGGTCAATTGCACAGGCAGTGTTAGTTGTTTTTCTCATTCTTTTACATACTTCAAACCCCCTCAGCTGAAGCAGTGGCTCGGCAGCATAAAGGCGTACTGTATGGCACTTGATCTTACCTACGGGGTAGCTTTGCGACACGCTGGGGCCCAGGTCTGGGTTGACGCTAGAGGATAAACTGGGCTTGACTTCGTCCAGCCTGGAATTCAGGCCAGGGAGCGAGTACTCATTAGCCTGGGAAAAGGACAGTTGAATCATTACACAACCAAACAATACCAAGATGGAAATCCTCCCTTCTCCTCCTCCATTAAGCACTCCACACAGGCCTGTGCGAGTATACATTTGTATGAGAGCATTGTGTGTGTGTGTGCGCATGAGTGTGTGTATGTGTGAGTGTGTGTTCAAGCTGCAGGGTGGCAGTTCAAGCATATCATGAATGTATTTTGGTATTGTCTGAGAGGAAGTGGGATTTTGAGATGAGTGAAAAGCCAAGGCGTCAGCTGGCCCTTTGTGCTTGACTGCAGTCCTTCCCCTGATCAGCCAAGGGAGAAAGCAGTTCTGCTTTGTTACAGGCTCACCATGTGGCCCTGTTTCAGAGACACTATTCACCTTTTTTCTGCTTTTTGCTTATAATTTGGAGTCTAAACCACCTTTTTTAAATTTCATTACCTCTTATCTCTGAATAGAATCACTTGTAAAACTTGCACTTTTTGTGACCATTTAGCAGTTTGCCTCTTGTGTGCGGTCAGAGGTTGAATAAAGGAGTAGTTCACTCAACTCACAAACAAAACACTGTATTTGTAATGCGAGCAATGCAAGTAATATGTGTCTGTCTTTAGAGCTCGGCCTCTGAACATTTGATCTGAACCCCCTTTAACGTTGGTGCGTGTCGTTTGTGCTGCTTCATTTTTTAAGTTTACAAAACCTTGACATTTTAGAGGAAAAAAACGTATCATTCAAAAGTCCAATTTGATACCCAAGTTACAGGAATACCAAAACAATTCTTACAAAATATACCTTTTTACATTTCTTTTATTTTGACGGGTCCTTCTTTCCTTTTAACAAATAAAGTGAACTTCTTAATTTCGGCTGAAAGCCTTAATAGTGAGTTATTCAAAAGTGAATGTAAACAAACCTATGGATCTGACCAGGCATTTAATGACAACTATCCAGAAACAACTTCCTGGCTTTTTAATAGCCTGAGTAGAACGTCTGAATGCAAATAAATACAAATGTCTCTTTTTGTAATTGTGTTGCAATGAAACACATTTGCCTCAATCTAAAATGAATCTGTCGGCTTGTCCCTCATTGTTTCTTTCTGTAAATCCACTAAAAGACACTCGTGGCAGATGTTAGCAGTTTTTTTTAATGAGATGAGACTTCCGGAGCCTGAGTGTTGACAATGTTTGTCCAGAGCCCAGTGTGAGCCTGAGTGGCTCAGTGGGCCGCGCTCCCACAGGGGGACGCCCGTGACCCCGCTCTTGTCTGCCACTATCACCGATAAACTCTAATTGTCTGCTACAACTGTTCACTGGCACAATGTCGGATGTTTTCCTCTATTCTCTGAGGCTTCAGACGCCAAACAGACGTTTTATCATGCAGATAAAGGGCAGAAGGGGGGAAACTGAAAAGACAGGTCTGAAAGGGATGACCAAATGGCTAGCAGAAGTGTGGGAGGGGTGAATCCATTGAGTTTTGCATCTCCAGAATGGGTTTTTAATGCCCCGCTACAGAACCCAGACACTGGCTAATAGGGCCACGAAAAAAACCGTGAGGCACCCATGAAAGGGAAAGTGCTCTGATTAATATTGCATTAAATTAAACCTGATTTTTCTCGACTGTTTCTGGCCTCCTTTTTTCTTTTTCTTCTCTCTCACTTGCCCTCTTTTTTTGGTCTCACCCTTTTTCCCTCTGCCTTTTAATACTCTCCCTGACGCTCTTTGTGATTGCAAGTCATTTCCAATTCGTTTTGGTATTGATCTTCCAGTAGAAATCAGTTTTGTAATTAGCTGCAAATTAGGCCCTCTTCTGGAGGTGAGGCCTGTCCCACTGATTTATCACCTGCGTAATTCGCCCCGATTGGAGAGAAATTAAAATGAACTCAATTAGGCGACTGCTTTTGCTTTATGGGTCCGACTTGTAGTACGGTGGGAGAAATTAATAGTCTCTTGTTGTTTAACAGTATAATGAAAGTAAATAAAGGTTATCCATTGTAATAAGCCCAGAGCATTTAATAAGCGGTGGTTTCTGGCTGTCGTTTTGGCGTGGGGGGGTGGCTGGTCCCCAAATGCCTCTTAATTTTAGAAATGAGGATGGATGGCAAGTGTGGTTTTAATATCAGAAGGAAGGAGAGGGAATACATGCTTTCATACATCAAATTCATGAAAACAATAAAAGCAGCCTTGGAGACTGCGTCAGTCATTAAACATCAAGATATGACACAAAGTTGGAAAATAAACAACAAAGGCAAGAAGCAGCAGCTGAATAACACAGCATAACATTGAGAAAAAACCTCAGTATTGATTAATTTCATGTTGCCTTACTGTTATTCTCAATTATAGGGGATACAAGGAATGTGTTTTTCCTCTCAAAATCAATAATGTGTGGGAGTTTTCCAGGTGATCCCTCCAGCATTATACATGCTTGGTTTTAATCCAATACTTGGACATCTCAGACGTTTGTTTAATTAGCTTTCTGCGTATGGGAATATTTGTGACAAAGGTGGTTTTTTTGTTGTTGTGCTTGAATCAGCATCACATGCACAATGTGTGTGTGTACTTGAAGTGGTGAGTTGCAGTGCTACTAACCTGTTCGGGTTTGATGTGCTCCGATGTAGGGAAGTGGTCAGGGTACGAGGGGCGTTCAAAGACCCGGTCCAGCGCTTCCAGCTGCTGCTGGGTGAAGGCATCTGCCCTAAGGTGTTTCCGTAAACTCTCCACACTACCCTGAGAATCACTGTGTGGGCCAGAACCATCTGAACCATCTACAAGAAGAAAGAGCAACAATCGAGAGACTGACCCCGGGAAGCTGGCCTTTTACTTCAAGCTATGCACTTTATATTCTCCTCATGTATTTTCTGTACCACCTCTGTGGGGGATCTGAGGAGGACAGAAAGGGATGGAGTGCAGGTTTTTCCACTCCTTAATGGCTGTCATGAGCCACTGGCTACATCACACAGGTTTTTCCCCTGCACCCCCTGCCACGGGAGTGACACCACCATGATCTGAAAGCCCTCTGGTAATTGATGGATTACCATCACTTGCAAATATATACATGTTGTGGCAAGCATGTATACTAATGAAAGCAGCAGCAGCAGCAGCCAGCCCATGATAGTGTCTTTTTTTCCCCTCGCTTTGATTCCTCCCCAGAACCCTTTTGATGCTCACTGAAATAAAGAGCAGTTTTTTTTTTTTAAAGCACAATTTCCCTTTCACAATTCAATACTGCTTTCATTCTCTGCGAGTGTGGTGGTTCCATTTATAAACAACGGCGGGGACAAGAGGCTGAATAAAACCGTACAGTCTGGTTCAATCATCCCGCTCTCCAAACACAGGAATGTTCTCCTGACTCCTGACCTGATTACCCGACTGTTGGGAGAAGGATGCCTTAGCTTTTCCTGTTGTCACTTGTGTGCGACGCTTTAAAGCCTTTACAGACCATCCTAGCCTACCGCCCTCCCCTTTCTCTCTCTCTCTCTCCCTCCCTCCCTCCACCCCCCCCCCACCTCTCCTGGCTGCAGTGTCTGTAGGTCTCCTCCCTGGATCCCAGATAGCTTCAGCTCCCTTACAAATCTGTCATTCTAAATTGGCGGCAGATTATGTTCTCCCCTCAGTGGGAGAGTGGTGATATATGATATGCAAGGCCCCTATTGATTGCCTGATCTGGTGGCAAGAGGGAGCTGAAATGAACTTGAAATGAACATCATGCCTCAACTCATTGTGCGTATAATACTCTACTTAATCCCACATTTTTCTCTGCCACGGAATTCAATTGATCAATCATGTCTGTGTGATAGTACCATTTGGGAGGGTTATTGCCATTCTATTCCGCTGCTTGACCTTTTTTCACCGGCTGAGGCCAGAGGATGAACCCGACTATCAGGAGCTATAAAAGTGTGTGTGAGAGGGGGTGTGAGCGTGTGTGACCTGAAATTGTGCTGATGGCTGCGAAAATGTCAAGCAATAAATATCACGAGTTTGCTAACAGTACCTTGTTAACTATTTATTCTATTTTCACTGCACTGGTGAATACAGGTTTTATTAACAAGTGATGTCTGACATGTTGAATTGTTATCAGTGTTAGTACATCTACTATTCTTTTGTTGTTAGTTTGTTTTTTTGCAATGATATGACCAATCCACGCTAGGTTTTGTTGTTTTGTCGGCGTCATTATACGGATCAAATCTGTTTTTAGCGGCACAGAAATCCCTGTATTTGTTATACCTTACATAAGGGTAAGCCAAACAGGTTAGATATATAGATTATAATATTGGTAAAATAAATCAATGGTTGTACGTGTGGGCAGATTCCGTGACTAAGGGTATCGGTATTGGATCCAAAAAGTTAGATGGTGCAAAACAATCATTTAAACCTCATAGTGTTATCTGAATTGTTGTTTAGCTTCCAAAACAAGCAATATTTCCCCCCCAAATGTTGTACATCTCCTTTATATGCATGGGGTATAACTGTTCCCAAACTGTATGACAGTACGTCACTCTCCAGTACAAAACATGTAACTTCAAATTTGGCTGACTTTAAGTTGGCGTTTCTTAAACACTTAAAAATATTTCACTTTGTCGTCTAGATTAGACGTATGCAATGCAAAAGAATAGACACGGGTGTGTCCTTGGGCAAGACACTTCACCTGAACTTGCTCCTGTGGGTATTGTCCACAGTACATGGCCAATGCATGTATGATATGTGTAATGTGTATTTGTGAAGCGCTTTGAGCATCTGGAAAAGCGCTATAATAAATGTAAGGAATTATTAATTATCATTATTAATAGTTTGACATTTTGGAAAAAGGCCTACACTACAGTAGCCTACTTTCTTGGTGAGGTTTTGATTTGAAGATCAATACCACTCATTTTTGCATGACGCGACATTAAGGGGATGTTTAGCTTAGCTTAGCATAGAGATTGGAAATAGGTTAACAGCTAGTCAGTGTTGGTAAACAAATCTCAGCTTTCCCTCCTTTTTCTAGTCTCTATGCTAAACTAAGCAATCCTGACTCTGTTAATTTATTGCATATGACGCATTCAACTCTCGGGAGGAAACCAATTGGTTGAACTGTTCCTTTAAAGAGGTCAACGAAGCTGCCTCATCAGAAAGAAGACAACAACCTATCGGATTTTCCCTGGTCTGGCTTCGGTCCATTCAGGTGAATATTCAGCATGTTTTCTGGCCCTCACCTAAGCTGCTGCTTGTCACTTTATCAAACTCAATTGTTCTCTTTGCAACCGAAGCAAATAGAGTCATTAATTACTTTCCATCAGCCGGCTCGAGACACAACACCTGATCAATACCCCTCCCACCATATTTGTCATTCACCACAGTGGAATACACTTCCCACACACAAGACAAACCATCCTGGGTCAACCTACATGCTCTTCCTCCCACTCACACCGGGGACAGTCCCATCTGCCCTCCCAGCCACTCACTCCCCTCTAACAAATCAGCAATGACTGTGTTTTGGTGATGAAGATGATTCTCGTGACATTTAGAGCGTTTATGTAGCGGCGCAATTAAGCTTCCTGGAGAGTAAATCAAGTTTATGCATCTTTAATCTTTTTTCTAAACCGTCAGATCAATGGCCATGTAGATGCGTCAAAGTGACAAAGCCCTCTAGCGTTTGTAGGAATTAAAACTCAATCGGGAGAAAAGAAGAAAGTGCTATATATTGTTAATGTTTCAATGCTGTGTAAGACTACTATTATGCCTTTTTATCATTAATTTTGAAGCCGCTGTTTTTTATAAAGTGCCTTATGAATGTATATAAGGATCAATTACAACATATTTTTTATTATTATATCGCCACAAAGTGATAACAAAACTCTCTATTTCCTCAAACTGTCGACTTTCCCTAACCTTAACCATGTTGATATTGTTGCAACCATAACAATTTAAGTTACACATTTTTTTTTTTTTAACATAAACCATCCCTAAAAATGAGCCATTAAAAATATAAAAGTTTTTAATTGAATAAAAGAAAAGACCAAATGAAGCAGATGTGTGTAGTTTTTGTGCAATAATTCCTTATTGATACGTTAAAAATAGTGTCTTCTTTCAAATTGTACTTATGCATATTCAATTACAAATAATTAATTTCAAACTGCAATATTTGTAAATGTTGTGAGTTGCTGTTAAGAGTCCATAATCACCCTACAAGAAGTCAAATCCACTATTTGGACATTTCCAAATGAGCCCATTATGCGGCGGTGATACTAATCTTTGACCACAGTGGCTTTGTTGGTGCGTTACACGCTTGTCCCGCTCTGCGGTCGTTTATTGATCATCGCAGGAGTTGAGTGTATTCATCTTGACATCAGTCTGTATTAACACTCTGGTAACGAGGGAGCCGCTTTTATCAGATCAGATAACCGGCTCTATAAAGCAGACTCCTCTCTGCGGGTTTGGCACCCAGAGGTCGCGACCCCTAGCAGGACTCTTTAGCCAACGCAACCCTGAGACTGAGAGTGCGTCTGAGTGACTGCCCGCCAAACAAAAACACAGCACATGTCATGAATGAAGTGCAGGATGAGTTTAAATAGTAGCCTCAATAATAGCCTGCGTTTTTATAGAAAATTATGATTTCAGAATAAAAGTTTCAACTTTCCCCGCAATTGAAATAGTTATTTAAGTTCCTGTTAGAGGCACTGGGAGGTGAGCTGGCACCTTGAGGTCATGAGCCCCCCCTCAGATGAATGAGCTTACCCCCCCCTCTGTCTGCTCCTTGTTTAAACAACATGTCGACATACATACACTCTGGTTCCCTTAACGCATTGCTATGCATTTCGCAATAATACACCTCTATAATTTCCCGCCTGATTCAATTCACAGCTAAATGAAATCAAATTAAAACAAATTTGATGAACTCAGCTGCATTTTGTTTTGTCTAATTTAATGCTGTGATTATGTAAACATAAATTAAAACACTGATATGTTTGTTCTGCATCATTAAAGATCTGTGATGAGTGTTTCAAAGGGATGGGACGATGAATGGAATATTGTATCGATGGAAAATTAATCAAATACAAGTTTGATAATCGATTAACCGAAAAAAGGCCAAGTATTCTCTGTATGCATCTAATTAAATGTGTGAAAATGCTGCTTTTTCACACTTACTATCATTTTAAAATTCAAAGCGATGGGGTTTTTGGCTGTTGGTCAAACAAAAAGTATTTCTGATAATTAATAAGCCAAAAAATAAATGAAAGTATTTGAAATATTCCTCATATGCAGCCTTGTGTCTGATCCTTCTTAATATTCTGAGATGCACATTTTGGAAAGATTGTTTAATGTTTTACGACCATCAATTTTCCTTTATGTCCTGATTTAATTTTTTTCTTAAAGATTTATTAATCTAATTTGAAGGTTGCACTCTTAGGTGCTGACATTTTGCTGCGCTCTGAGTTCCTGTGTTGATTCTCCCTCTCCCCCATAACAGATGCTGATACACAGAGCAGGGTGTGACGGAGGCCCGCTCCATCACTCATCTCCATCCACACACATCGGTTCAGTCCTCATGACGCTCAGAGATGAGAAATAATTAATTCAACAGCTACTGAAGCACGGAATCACATCCATTCTCACTGCCACTGGCTATTGTTGTTGCCTTTTGAAATGTATGATGATCATCTTATCATAAAATTTCTCTCTCGCTATTTCGCTCATAAATCAAGAAAGAAAGCCCCACACAAAGCAAGAAAACCACCAGAATGGTTGAAATTTAAGAATCATCTACAGGCCTGATTGTGCAATTTGTGTGGGTCGCCCTGAAAGAACGTGTGATATGACTTTGAAAGACCGGACACACTTCATGGACGCTGCGTGTTCTCAACAGACCTCCAGAGCTGTCTGCTCAGGTCAATCCAGCTCACTCAAACGTGCACTAATAACAAGAAAGGTGAACAAAAACATGCTTGAAAGCAGATTTGTACTTAAACATCAGATACTGTATGACAGATTTGTATTTGACCCTGAGAGGAGCAGCTTCTCCTTTTGTCTTTTCTGGAGCCTACAGCAGCAGTGGGGGTGGAGGAGCTGGGACGCTCGGATGTTAATCTGCGAGGTAATGGCTTTTCTCTGCAGAATTGCAAATTCTAATATATGTCACTTTGTAAAAGGTGCGGACAGCCGTGGTCACCATCTCCAGGGGTCTCTCTCTCGCTCTCCCCCGCTCTGTCCGTCTGCAACAATGGCTGCCAAGTGTAACATGCTACTTTTAATTTGCAATAACACGTGACAATAGCAGATTAATGGCTCTTATGACACCTGTGTCCCTGAAGCTCCTCTTGCCGAGACCCAGTGTACATAACGTGTGTCACACTACATTATCGCTACATCCCTCCTGTAATGGGGGACCTTTTTTTAAGGGCACTGCTGACTTGGAAACTTAGGAGCTGTCCGCCTGCTTGGCAGAGAGCCACAGCTACTGCCTAAAACAAATACTCAGAGCCACACAGCCAATCCATTTCAGCGGGGCATGTGTTGCACACAGCCCTCCCCTACGTAACCCCTACCCTCCTTTTCCTTCGCCTCATTTTTGTTCATGTTTTCAACCCTTGATAATGACTGCTTGTGCCACAATCATCATGAGGCTTACCGAGTTAAATAGGGCTCAGGCAAGCTACTGTGCTGTGAGGAAATGTAATCCAAGCATTAACTGACTCCTGCCAACTGGGGGAAGCAAAATACTTCTGAATAGCAAACAAGGCAACATTGAAGCACAGATCTCAGCTAGAAAAAAAGTGCTGCCCAAAAATGAGCTCGAAACAAACTGAAAGATGCAAGGACATACTTTTTACTTCTATTTGTTTGATTTCAGTGCCAGGATTTTCTAGATGCTAAGGGTTATGTGTAGATTCTCGGGATCGTTTACCTTTTTTGGTTGAGAAAAACACTATCCAGTAGGCCCTATGGCTATAGCTTTAGATCATTTCCAGACATTTCTCATGACATTTTAGGGCTTTCTTGAGGCAAGAATCTGGCAAAAATGATTTGTACTATGATATAGGGGTTATAATTAAGTATAATCCCCATTCTATTAACAATGCAAAATGTTACAGTATTAACGAAACGGTGGGATATGCATTTGCAATAATCACTGTCCGTTTAATTGTTGTGCCGCTGTCCGCCACAAACCCTTGAGTTTTAACAGTTTGTAACTGTAAAGCAGTAGTGTTTTTGAGAATTGATACGGTATCACAAAACATAATATAGCAATAGTCAAGTGCGCTATAATTTACTACTCCTCACTAAATGTCTTGTTTCTGAAAATGTAAATGTTACAGAAATAATGCATGAGTTAATGACTTGTGAGTGAATGAGAAAACAAAAAAGATGACGCAATCTATCGCAAAATGTGGCATCCGTAATGATTTTCTTACATAAATACATCCCAGAATATAATAATACAGTCTATATACACTCCAGATAAATGTTCGCTAAAATGTAAAGTTACTAATGTTAGCAAAAACCTCACAAGATAGGACACAATAACGGCTACGACCCTTTCTCACAGGAAGCCTAACTGCTGCAAAATTGTCAGATTCAGGGTGTTTTCTTTTCTTTTTGGGGGGCAATGTGCACTTTAAGACAACAGCAACAGGACAATAGTGTCTACAGGGTAACATCCTATGTAATATACTATTCTCACAAACTGTGGCTCCAGGCGAGACATTGCTTCTGCAGCCGTGTGTGTGCGGCCAAGGCCTGGGGTTTATGTTTTGGAAAGATAAAATATCCCTGACCCCATGGTTGCAGGTAGGCAGCAGCCGGCCATAGAGAGAGTATATAAGAACCACAGCTCCCTCCGTCACCCTCAGTACAAGTTCTACCCTGACGCACATTATCGCGCACACACACACACACACGCAGAGCTTTCTTCTCTTTCATCGTAATGCTGGCCGAGCACCTAAATCACAGAAATGGCAGCACATCAGGGGAATCATTCGAGACTGAATAGCCGTAGAAACATGGCGCTGTCACCTGGAAGACCTCCACAAAACAGGCTCTCCTCCACACACACACACACACACACACACACACACACACACACACCACACACACACACACACACACACACACACACACACACACACACACACACACACACACACACACACACACACACACACACACACCACACACACACACACACACACCACACACACACACACACCACACACACACACACACACACACACACACACACACACACACACACGCACACACACACACCTTATTCCCCTCCATGCCCTTTAATACCTCTTTGCCCTTCAGTAGCAATCTGCATAGCAATGTGTGCGTTCTATCATTCAGGGACTAGACATTACACCCTGGTTAATATGAGGGGTCCTCGAACGACTGAGAATGAACCCTTGAAAATACCAGACGTTTGCATTATGCCTCCGCGATTGCATCTCTTACAGGGGAGGACTTGATTATGTCATTTGCCATGTCCACGTCATGCTGGTTTTTATATCTTTGCCAGGAAATCTACCTCTGACAGGTCATTAGTCATCCCTCCCTCCCTGCACGCACATAAAACATCAATTCCACTCAATATCCCGCAAACCCCCGTGCTTCTCGACAAACGCCATAACAAAGAAAGACGCTATGTAAACTGCTGCCGTGCTCTGATTAGCTCTCATTCTGGAGCACTGCAGAAATAAGGCACTCATTCCCCACCCTGTTTGAGATAACTGCCCCTTTTCAGCAGCCACATCATCCCTCCGTACCCGAACACGCTTTGCAACATGAGTGCATCTGTTTAGCTATTCTCATCAGACTTATGTAGTGACATTAAGGAAGCCTATTGCTTACAGAACCAATAATCTATATCGCCTCAGGCCCCCTTATATCCACTAACCTACTACTTCAGCAGCTGAAGTGGAGCCACTTTTGTTAAAGGGAGAGGGGGAAAAAAAGCCCTCCACCGAGCTGCAGCAGCTTTCTTCACTGACCTGGGTGGTTGGCTACATCATCTTGACATGTAATTATCTAAAGCCCTTTAATCACTTCCATAAAGATTAATTGCAGGAGACAACAGCGGAGGTCGTGTCTTCAAATCAAAAGACTCCTTGGCAGATTGACACAGCGGTGTAACAGAGTTCAGACTTAGGTGTTTTATAAGGGTCATCTAATGGAACTGAAGCAGGTTTTAATGCTGTAATTGCAAGTTCAGCAAAGTGGGTTTTATAGCATAAAGCTGCACAGAGAAAAATGTGTTGCTTTTTTTTTTTGTAGGGTCTGAGATATTTGATGCATTCTAACTGATTTGATATCTTTTCTCATCTAGACAGAAAAAAGGTCTTACCTTCATCTCTTTTCCTCTTTTCGCCGTTGGATCGGGGGATACCCAGAATCCCGTTGATGGAGTATGATCCCGCTGGGTCGTTGGAGGCGCTGGTTACAGGCGGAGAGGCTTGGCTCGGTACTGTGGGAAGGACAGCAAGAAATTAGCTTGTATTTCAAATAAAAAACATCGAGTAAGTTCTGTGATGCTAATGCCTGTGCTACAGTCTTACCTATAGTATGGCCTGGCGTCAGGGACGACCCATCGGGAGACGGATGGAAAGGCTGCTGGACTTTTGTTCGGATGATCCTGGGGAACAAAGAAGAGCAGATGTCACCGCTGCTTTCCTAAGAACCTCAACCCATCCTGGAGAATTCCCAACTTAGCCCTAACCTCAGCTGCTATGGAGATACGGTGTGATTACGTTATCAAATGTAACGCAAAAGGGATCACTGGTTCTACCTTAAAGGTGAGGTGTGGAGAAAAGTCTTCATTGCACTTTTGGTCTGAGTGATTTTGCAAACAAAGCATGAAATCACATCAATTCACCTCAATGATCAGCTTCACTGCCTCTACCTGGCCCACACTAATCAGATCTCCCCCTCTCCCCCACTGTTGGGGGGGGGGTTCTCTGGGACCGATCGCATTCCCAGAGTAGCCCTTTGCTTCCCAGATCAAACATCTCTGTAGAACCAGCGGCCCCCATGTGCCAATGCGGATGAGGTTGTATTGATCGGGGCTTGGGGAGAAACAGTTGGGGATTAGTCACACGGGCAAACAGATGCAAATAGAAAGCTATAAATTACATGTGACAGGAAAGCAATAGTTCCTTATTGCCTCGCACAAGCTTACGCCAGCATTAGATTCCTTTAATCTGAATGGCACTTGGGGAAAAAGGGAGCTGTCACAATAATTTGTAAACTTTAAAACTATTCATCATGTATGCCATGAGAGCTATTTTAGAGCACAAAGAGGTTGGGTGAGAACTGTGGAGCCTTTTGTACTTCTTTGCACAATTCACATGCGGTACCTCTGCATGTTTTTATTTCAGAAGGAAAATAATCATCCGCTCCAATGCTAACATTTCAAAATGCCATATAACTGTTGTATTTTCTCCACATACAGAAATGTATCAGATGATTTGGATATTGATGTTACTGTAGGGGCCAGCAGGCTTCAGAGGAATAAATCCAGCACTGTCACAAATAAAAAAAGAAAGAAAATCCCCTTGGAGGCAAAGCTACCTAACAACAGCATTCCAGAGAGCGCATATTGACGTTTTAATTTTTTTCACTTCTGCCCATAACAGTTATTCGACCCCTTGACTTCTGTGTGTGCTACATAAATTCAAAGACTTTATTTGGTATCCATGTTCTTGATATTGAATAAGCAATTTGGGAGAATGAATTAATGACCCGGTTGTTGCTGAAAATCCCCTGAAGAAATATTAAAATTGCTTTCCTTCTGAATCAATACTATCGAGCGCCATTGAGGACTTTTTTTTTTCATTGCTACCAACAGGGTAGCGTTACTTGTTGGTTGTGGTGGCCTTGACTCGTAGTACAACACTATCTCTGTCCCATTTAATAATGCATGCAGGCGAAAGGTGTTTAAATAGAGCATCCTCTTTTGTCAACAGTCCTGAGGTCAGACTATCTGTGACACAAACACACTGGCCCATAGTCATCCAACTGGAAAACAAGGGAAACTCCTGTATGAAAAACAATCATGTTATATATTTTAAGCCACTTATCTTTTTTATATATTTGTTAAACATGTAGTAGCATTAGAAATGATCTTGAGTAGTCTGCTATAGTGATACAGTAGAAAGGATGTTTTCATTGATCATTTTTTGTGCAGACTGCTCCTTTAGAAATGAATTGAAACTATTGAAATATTAACCTCAGGCTAAATCAAAACGTGTTTGTGTGTGTGTGTGTGTGTGTGTGTGTGTGTGTGTGTGTGTGTGTGTGTGTGTGTGTGTGTGTGTGTGTGTGTGTGTGTGTGTGTGTGTGTGTGTGTGTGTGTGTGAGGCACAGAGCAACACATTGAAATCTTCAGAAAAAAAGAGAAGATATTCAGCATTAAGCCGTAATAGAAATTCAAAGTAGCTCTCATATTTGGCTGATAGAATTACAGTTCTTTGTATTCACAATTTAATTTCCCACATAAACAAAGACACATAAGCCCCCCCACCCCCACCCCACACATCCAAAATAGTAAGCTTTAATTGGAATTGAAAAAAATAACTTATAGGGCTCTTTTAATGATATTAATGTACATTTTGAATTGATCACATACATGTGTCTGAGCCCTCTTAAATGGGGCTTTTTAAGCAGCCACGAAGCATGAAATGAATTTTCTTCAGCCTTTTCTCTATTTAAAAGATGTCTTGTGTGGAGCTGTCCATGCTCTCCCATCAGCTCATTAAAATGTAATGCTGATGCTAGCTCTATGGAACAGTGCCTCTTAACCAAAGTTCATCACCAGGGATCTCTGCTGGGGGTGAGGAGGGGTGAGGGTGGGGGTGTCCTGGGTCCTCATATGTCTGCCACTCTATAACTAGAGTGCTGCTTTAGGAATTTCTTTAACAACATTGTAGATTTGTAGCATAAATAATGACTTAAATATCGTTATTAGTCATTTATCATTTAAGCGTTTTACAGCCCAGACACAATTGATGCTCGATTTTAAGCATCCTCATAATGTAACATCAATATTAATTACAGCAACCTGGAATTTTAATGCAAGGATTTAAATCAGGAGACTAATTAATAAATGATTTAATTGCTTTTTCTATTATTGCTACAAGCCTACAACATATTTACGTATTTTCTCAAGATGCATGATTTTTACAAATTGCAGCCTATAATGTTTACCCTTTTTAATTCTTCAAAAATAAAACCTTGCAGCAGAAGAGCCATGTTGCTCTGCCTTTCTGTGTGCAGCAGCACATTAGATGTGCTAAAGAAAATTGGCCTGCTTTATAGCGCCACGGGATCTGGTCACCGAATATTGATCGGTTTTCATCTCGACAGATTCACTCAGTCCTGGATGTACTGCTGATTGTTGAGGGAGTTTGGACTGAAAGATTGAATTGCACCTCTGAGACCGCAGAGCCTCGGCGCAGCGGCCAGCACAAAGTTGATCCAACAATATTCTGCTGTCGGTGGTGCGCTCAGCATATCTGATAAATAACCTATTAAAGGGTTGCACTGCACCTCGGAATTTAACCCAAACAAAATAACGTTTAAAAAAATCATATTTTTCTCTTTTCTGCATTTCCCCCCCTTTATATTAGATTTGTTGTCCTACCTGTTAATGGATGAGACGCTTGGCACTGTGTCGTTGTCGCAGACGCCCTCCGCTAGCAGTCTGTCTCTGATCTCCCAAGCAAACATGGTGGGGTTTTGTCTCTTGTAGTCTGCGATTTTGTCCACCACTTTTGGAGTGGCCACTTTAGGTTTAGACCCACCAATCACACCGGGTTTGATGCTGCCAGTCTCGTAATACCTGCAGTCATAACAAATATGTTCCATTGAGATAGCTTGCAATTTTTCTGATGTAATCATACCGATGAGATAGGCGTTTTAAACCACTTTAAACACAATGACACGCACATGCTGTTGAGTTTTACTGAGAACTACTTATTTTCAAACTTTCTCCAGCAAAACATCAAACTTGAAAATGCGTTTTCGTTTCCCCATGATGTCTCAAATAAAACATTTTTTTTTCCTTAAAAATGCAAAACATAACGCATGCACAAATACACGGCGAGGATGTCATTCTGTAAATACAAATTGAATAATTCCAACAAACACTTATAATAAAATGGAGGAGAAGCCCACCTGAACTCTCTGACCTTCACAAATAGCGTTAATATAATAATTTAGGGCCAGTTATATCTAATTAACCCTATTTCAGAATTAGAAACGCTTCTGAGTTGTGCAGGTTGAGCTCTCCTCCACCTCCACCACTGAACATCGTGCACATATCATCCACCACCTCGCACCCCGCAGAGTGTACCTGGCTTCAGGGCTTGTCCGGAGAGTGTTCACCCACCTGCCCAGGATCTTGCTGACGCAGCCGTGGCTGACCCGCAGCTGTCTGGAGATGTCGCAGGGGCCGAACCCCCTGGTGGGCCAGCTCCACGATCCGCTGCCGCACCACGTCCGGGAGGGGTCTGCCGTTCACAAACACCCCGCCGAGCTGGTTCACCCCCCCGTGCCCTACGTGGGATACAACAGCCGCAAAGACACAACCATGACATTACATAAAGTTGTAATGGAGAGGAAGGCAAAAGTGAGGTTTTTTTGTAATATTAGTCAAGACAAAATTTCCGGGAAATAGCGTCCAACATTTTTTTAAGGTCAGTTTATCTCATGTGTTTCTATGGAGCAGGAGATTTTACATGCAGGCTATTTATGGAGAAGCCTTAAGGGTGCATGAAATACTGCACATACATATTCCTGTTTGAAAATGATACGTTTATACAAAAAATACATACATATTTTGGAATCAGAAAGTGGTTTTCTTTCTTTCTTAAACCTTTCATGCAGAACAAATAATACTATTGCGTCAGTAATTAGAAATAGATGAAACAGGATTTCAATGATTTAGAGATCAAAAAATACATGATGACCACACTGCAAGTGTCTATAATGAATGTACATGCTATATATTTTTGTATTTCTTATTATTACAAAAATGGACACTGCAGCAGACACTATTTATTGTTTTTGTCCTTGCATATTGATATGTTTCCCTCCACTTATGATCAAAAGTATGTATCTTTAACTTTTCGAATCAAGACAAATTATCCTACAATCATGTATTTTCATTAATGTTTTTCGTAATAAACAATTGTGTAAATTCAAGTGCTGGACACTAACCCATGCTGCACATTATTTTCCATCTGTCACACTGTTGTTGTGCAGCTGGTAAAATTACTACAATACGTCCAACCCATAAGTATGTGGGTCAGTGTTAAAACTGCTATTTAAATTCCCAATAATAATTAATAAATAGAAATTCGAGTGTGCAGTAAAGTTTCTCCCATTCAAAACAAGGACCTCATATTTTCCTCGCAGCTCCACGGCTCATGTTATGCCTATTAAGTTACATGCTCTCTCATTTTCCTTTCACGGCAATTTTAAATAATTGAACGAGCTTTGATAACTCATATTACATATTATTTAGTAAACGAAGAGCTCATCCATTATTTACACACATTCACCAAATTACAAGCATGTGAGCTTAGGTTGGACTCGAACACCTTGCTGTTATTTGAATAATTTGAATAATAGATGTGTAACTGTCTCACTTATTAGGCCTGAACACACACACACACACACACACACACACACACACACACACACACACACACACACACACACACACACACACACACACACACACACACACACACACACACACACACACACACACACACACACACACACACACACACACACACACACACACACACACACACACACACACACACACACACACGCTGCGCGGGAAGCTGCAGGCAGATACACGTGTAAATTACTGAGTACCAGCTAGAGCATGTTCTTTGTTTACTATGACAAGTTTTAATTTCTGCACACCTCTGCTTTGTGTCCGGAAGTAATGTCATCTATATTATTTTAACATGTTATTATCTTTTTAAGCAGAATATTCTCTGAAATGTGCACACAGAAGATATTAGAGGGACTATTTTGTCCTCTTGTCAATCTCGTGTTTGCCTACTACTGTACTACATGCCAGTTTATTAGCCAGTTTTAATGCGCCAAAATTGTATTGGCACACAAAACTGCACATGCTCTCTGCTGCAGGCCTTTGTAATATGCGGAAATATTCCTATTATTATGAAGCTGCGGAAAAACTCGGGTTGTGCTACTTACAGTGCATCGCGGTGAAGGGATCTGCTTTGCAGTGAATATCCATTGGATAGCCAAGGAAAGACAGATAATCAACTGAAGTCGCCGTTTCGCCTTCCTATCAAGGATGAATATGTGAAGAAAAAAGGTGCTTCTACTCGATGGAGGGACTTAGTTTGCCCCCTCCACCCCCTCGCTTCAACAACCGATCTGACGGCAACTTCTTCCCCCAAAAGTTGCCCGGTGTTTCTTCAACAGTCCGGTCCGGCCGCGGAGGTCTGGCAGGTGCGCAGCATGACCGAAGGACTGTGTTTTAGTTTATCGCTATTTGTTCTTCTTCAGAAGCCTTCAGTGAGCAGTAGAGGTAATTCTCACAGTTTGTTTTTAAATTAAACGGTGATGTCCAGGGCCCAGTATGTCCTCAATCCTCGTGGCCTTGATTCACGCGTGAAAACGGCGGAGAAAACGCGCGCACACACTGACACACACTGACACACAGCGGGTTTGTGTTGAGCGCAGGATGCGTAGGGCTGGATCTTTGGGCTGGGAATGAAGCCTCTCTCTGTATCTGTGGTTCTAAAAGCTGCAACCCTCCCCTCCTCTTCCCCCTCTCCTCCCCTCTGCAGACCCCCCTTTTGCTTATATGGATGACTTGTCAGACAAAGGCAATAGATGCCAACACTTTGTGATTCGCCAACGTTAAAAAAAAAAAGAGAAAAAAACCTGGGGTCCAAATGAGGAGGTCTGTGGGTCTGACACACCGGCAGGAAGGGGAGGGAGATAAATAAGGAATGGATTGTGAGTTAGAAATATCAGACTTTATTAGACATAACAGCTGTGAAATATATGCTCGTTTACTGGAAGTTTTGAATCAATGAAATAGATTATTTTTTACATTTGTGTTTCTTTTTTTCTTTTTATTACACGGACTAACAGCCTGTCTCTGCATGGGAATACACATTATCTCTGTCAGTGTCCCCACAACCCGGATTTAGCTTGATCCTGTTTTGAATTTTTTACTTTTATTTCGTTTTGTTTTTCCTCCTCAGTCTTCATGTCTGCTCTGGAATTCAAGTAGGCCTAAATAATTTGTTTATATAATTATTTACTGCTTAAATTCGATATATGTATTGTTAAGCCATTGGTTAATGTCTTTAAATAACTATAAACCTGTTTCCGTGTCGCTGATGGTGTGATGACTGCAGTGGTCCATGGGAGCAGAGGTGGAGGTTGGAGGTGAACCTGCCGCAGTGCCGCTGAGCTTCTGTAGATGGCGCTGTATGGTTTCTCAAAATGTAAAGGCGATATCAAAGTAGTCCAAAAAAGTCAAACTTGGGGTGCACATGAGTGCTTGTGGTCAAACTGACAGGTCACAAATGTTCTCCTGGAACATTTATCAATGAACTATAGATCCATGGAATGTGCTGAAAACGATAGATATGACTTTGTCTGAACCTGCAGTACAGGTTAACTAAGCAATGCCTTATGGAGTCATGGTGGAGTCAGGATGCTTCGTTTTGGATTAATTAATATAATCATTTACAACATAATGAATCCAAAATATATCAATTTTTATTTTTGTATTTATCATATTATTATCTGATCCTTTAGATCAAGTACAACAGATATAGCCTATATCACTAACTTCATTTTCGAAGCACTTACAGTCTCAGTCAGAGTTTGTTCACAGGGGGAAACAAATAAGGCAGCAGTAAACGCAACTCGAATAAAATAATATATATTTTGTTTACTATTAACAAATTAAATAATATAACGAATATTCAATTAATTTGTTCGTTAATCTGAAGTGACAATATCACAAATAAAATAAAATCACATCATCATAATCATATTTCTCCAAATAAAATACATAATTTCAGGTGACACATTTTGACCATATTTTTTAGGATGGGGGGGGGGGCATATCTTAGGGGCAGACGGCCACAGCTCTGCCTCCTGGTCAGGTTAGGGGATGATTTCTCTTTTTGTTACAGTTTTTGGAGTGAGCTTCTGGTACAATATGTAGCACTATAGGCTGTAATTTCACACCCGGCTGCACATTTCCCTTAAAGCTACATTCTTTTTTCCCGCTCCCCCCTAAGACCCCCACCACCATCATCCCCTCCCTCAGTTTACCCTCCTGCTCCTCACAATTTGATCTCCCCAATGCAAAAATTAAGCAGAAGCAAGGAAGGGGGAGGAGGTTGTAAAAGAAAATGCTGATATTGTTTTTTAAAACACATATCAAACGACGTGTTGACATGATTACTTTGTTTAGTTTTTGTTTGAACAGCACGTGTGGTGTGGCTTATTTGACTATGTGGTCAGACGGGCCCTAACCCCTGTCTTTTTAGGAAGGGGGCCCATCCATTCAGATGCTACAACACCGGGTCAAAGAGCTCCCAAAAAGCAATTTAAACAATACAAAGGCTGAATCAATTATCACTTTTTTTTGTGCAGAAAAGCACCTTTTTAATTTATATATAAATACTTCAAAACACCCGACCACTGGAGACAGAAAACAACATGCATTTATTGAATTTTCAGACACATTTAAAAATAATTTGTATGTACAAGTACGCACTCATTTCCACCCTGACGCACAACTGCAGTATTTAAGACGTTGCCACTGCATGTCAAGAGTTTGGAAAATGTTTTTGGAGCCCGGGTGCTCCCATTAGGAGAGGTGTAATGTATTGACAGAGAGCAATTTATCTTTTGCCCCGCTTCCTAATGGCCTGTGCAGAGAGGAGAGGTGGCATGCAAGGGGAGGAGGAGGGGGGGATAGCACCACCGAGGGTCCAGCATGCAGCTTCACCCGCCGAACATCAGCTCACACTCTTCAGGAAACTGTGGGGAGGATGATGGAGGCTCCGTGGTAAAGAACTTTTGGGAGAGGTGTCATTTATTGTTTTTTTCTTCCTCTCCTCTCCACCTCCCGTGTAGACTGCAGGTTGTCTCGCGTTATTCCAACACGTCACCAATCGATCCCTGCAAAGGGGAGCTGACACCTCTGGTTGTAAGTTGAATATTAATCCTTTTCGATTGAAGAAGAGAGGCTTCGGAGGAATCTGTGGCGACATTTATGCTGATTTTGGACTATTTATAAAATCTTAAAAATAATGTAAAACATGTATGAGTTTTACATGCTTAAATAAATCATAAAACAGTATTTTTCATGCTATTTAAATGGCAGCAATTTGCTCTTTTAATGCATGCTAATGAGTGATAATTGTGATATTTGTTTAGGTTTTTATATTTGATGATACAGGAGGAGATTTCCGAAGCTGCAGCCCATAATCCTGTAACATAACACACATATCTCCTGACACTGTTACTGTATATTGGATTTGCTCACTGTGTCCCTGTGCTCCAGCAGCGAGCAGCCACAAACACTCCCGGGCTACAAATCTCTGCTGGCGTGAACAGATGGAGCATCAATTTGATTCCATCCTCGACACCGTGAAAGATTGATTTTGCACTTGCTTTTAATTTTGCCCATAATTAATTGGATCATTACAACTGTTTTCCATGGATCCCCTCGTTTAAATGTGAAATTACAATGTGATCTATGTTTATTTTATATTTATTTTTATTTGTGTATGGAACATGCTAAAATAAAAAATAAAAACACTTATTGTAAATTGTAACATAATCAGTTATTTTAGTGTTACTTGCGTTTGCAATAGATTTTAACCAACATGTATATTTTATAACGAGATATACACTTAGTATTTAACCTTTGAAAGTGGGCTATTGATTCAAACACACACTGGTCCTCTTCAGCATCTATTAACGAATTTCTTAAGAGAACGAGATTCTTATTGTTTTCTGTATTTTTGGTTAGGTATGTGATATGATGTCCCTGTAATTTTCCTGTTTTAGCCTTGGTAGCCTAAATTCAGATTTTATAATTGGATTATAATTAATAACCAGTTTTGCAATAATTCGTTAATTAGTCTCAATCTCTCTACCTACATATTTGACATTTAAAACAAAAAAAAATCTGATAAATATAATAACACATGTATCTTCTCAGACACGTAAACCAACATTTACGTTTTCAACTTCAACTTGGTTCACGTGACAGGCTTGAGATTGACCAGTGTCTCACACATCAGTAATACATGATTTATTGAATTTCAGTCGTCTTCCTTGAGTTCAGGGATGTGCTGGTGAGTAAACCCATTAATTTTAAACGGTTGTTATTGTTTCTACGTTTAGAAATCTCTAATCAATTTCAAAGGTTGACATTTCACACTAAAATACAAAACAGTCGCATTTATGTTTCTATTGTTCGATTGTCAATTTACTGCCACCTTTATTTACCCTGGTAATAAATGTGTCAGTTAAATGCAGCCAATGTAACCGTTTACTGTCTCTGATGGGGAATCCTCAAAAATGAAGAATATAGACGTAAAAGTCAATGCGGAAGTTTACAGCAGTCAGGCTCGTATTTCAGAAGATAAATTACACAGGAAAGACTTTGAGCTGCATTTTCTCTTAAAACTCTTATAATATCTGCATGTTGGCAGGTCGACTGTTCAGCTGATGTCAGGTCTGTCCCGTCATTGTCACACACACACACACACACACACACACACACACACACACACACACACACACACACACACACACACACACACACACACACACACACACACACACACCACACACACACACACACACACACACACACACACGCACGCACACACACACACACACACGCACACACACACACACACACACACACACACACACACACACACACACACACACACACACACACACACACAACACACACACACACACACACACACGCACACGCGCGCATACGCTCACCCACACACTACACCACACACCACACACACAGACACGTGTACTGAGTAGTTCCAGTGATGCTGTATTGTATTAAAGATCCAAATGCAAGGGAGATCAGGTTACATTACTTTGATTAGAAAACACTTTGTTAAATTACTTTTCATACCCTGAGCACAAACGCAGTCAGACAGTTGAGTTTCTGAGCTTTTCCATGCCTCAGGTACAGCAAATCATTAAGAAAAATTAACATCTCATTTGCATTTAAACATGGGAGAAGGGCCAAATTACAAAGAAATAACATTACATATTATTATTACAAGATTTTGAATGTACAAAATCTAAAATCAGCAGTTTATTTGACAAAAAAAAAAAATCAAAATTACCTCAAATATTCTGAATATTTCACACATGTTTTCTTTCCATCGCTCATGCATTGACACACTTAGTCGGGGAATAAAGGCTTAAAATACATACTCGTTCCTCATTCATTATGCAGATTTGGAAGTAATTGTTAAATTTGCCCTGCAGTGCTGGATTAAAAATAGGACTGTATCTTGTCATTTTCAAAAGAATTCTCCATGTTGCATTTGTATCGTACTGGGAACAAGGGCTAAATCCCTTCCCTTCCCGATCTAAGTTTCCACATGAATAGTTAAATGTGTGCCCCTCTGGTTGGAACTCAACAAAGGCCACGGAGGCGTTAGTCAAAAATGTTAAGGGCGTCAGAAACTAAAGTCAGGAATATTTTCAGAGATTTATTCCTACTTTTTACACACAAGTTCACCCTGACATACAACAAAGACATTTCCTTAATTTTTCAACTGTATTATTGTACACTAAAATACATCTCCACCTATAAAACCAGCAGATAAGCTTCTCTTCCTGGGGATGAAGGCAGCCCAGGGTTCATCACTGGGTGGGAGAAGCTGATCCCACGTCTGGATGTCTCTGTGTGTGTGTGAGTGTGTGTGTGTGTGTGTGTGTGTGTGTGTGTGTGTGTGTGTGTGTGTGTGTGTGTGTGTGTGTGTGTGTGTGTGTGTGTGTGTGTGTGTGTGTGTGTGTGTGTGTGTGTGCAGCCTGAGGCAGCTTGGAGGTGTCCCGCCAGCTGCCTCTGTCCCAACCAGACAGCCAACAGCTTCCAATCACATGTCAGCAATATGGGAAACAGAGCTTCTGTCCAGTGGGCCGCTGACATGTGTTAGCCTATGGCATGTGCATGCATAATGTAGCAGTCCCCTCCTGGTGGCAGGCTTTGAACTCACAAATGGTTTTTTTTCACCCACACACAAGTTGATTTCTTTAATTCTCCCTCTTTGTTTCTCCTGCTTAGTCCATTGTAATGATGATATGATCATTTAAGGAATGTCAGCTGCACATTTGCTGATTAGTTTGTGTGTGTGTGTGTGTGTGTGTGTGTGTGTGTGTGTGTGTGTGTGTGTGTGTGTGTGTGTGTGTGTGTGTGTGTGTGTGTGTGTGTGTGTGTGTGGGTGGGTGGATGTGTGTGTGTGTACACATATATTCCCCTCCCCAGAAAACTAACGGATGAGCAGCTCCCACATAAGCTCCTGATCACTTCTGTAAATGCTTCCTGTCACCTTCAGTGGTGTAATGATCATGAAAATTGTGACCTTGATCTATGGAAAGCCATAATGTGACTGAATGGCCTCCTCCCACGCACTTTCTCACCCACTCCGAGCTCTGAGGTATGCTAAAGGACGGCTCCAAGGAAGATTGTTTAGTGGTAATAAAAAGCCAGTAGTTTGGCTTGTAATGGAGCAGGCATTCCTCCTCTCCACAGCCATTTGGCTAAATCTCCAGTGATGAAGGCCTGTGTGAATTTAGATGAGAATCTGGAGGATGTTGACGCTTTTCCTCAGGCACTGAGGAGATTTTATTGTCTGCTGGTCCAACATGACCAAGCACATAAGTGTGTTTAGGGGAGAGAAGAGTGCAACATTCATGTTATGTCCTCGTGTAAGTGTAGAATTTAAAATTCCCTCTGCCTTTATGATACTATTGTGCACATATTGGTGTTGGAAGTTGTTTGCTACTGGTTTAGTATCATTGTTTACCTCTGGACTTAAAGAACAGAGCTGTAATCTGTGACTATGGCCATACACAAATATACTTATATGGTGTTGCAAAGCTGCAGTTTGTTTTCTAAAGTGCATTGTTTTTTGGTTTGAATAAAGTATTTGTTCATATGAATTTGTGACAGTCTGATATGTTTGGCACAAGAGCAACTTTTCTCCCAAATGTTTGTTTTTCATTTGTGTTTTGCTCAGTGGAGATAGAGAAGGGGAAAAAGCCCTTCCCTGGCATGATGTTGCTCAAATTCTCATTTAGTCTGGAAAATCTGGTTTGAGCAACGTTGTTTATGATCACACCCTTGCCAGCTTTTCATATTTAAACGAGCAAAGGTTTAATTACCAAATGATGACAGTGTCATATGGTGCCATGATGGCACAGGGTGTCTAATGAATGCAGAGGAGCGAGGCATGCGTACCCGACACTGAGTGACAGTGGGATGCACAGATCAAAACAGAAAAAAAGAAGAGGGAGAGACAGTAAAACATCTGTAATTTGCAATTCACTAATGTTCAATGGTTGCTCATGGATTAAGAATTTTAAACTATTGTCTGGCAGATGGAAGAGAAGAGGGAGGGATGGGTTGTGGAGAAGAGGAGGAGGAGGAGGGAGCTTCTAAGCAGCATATTTACATCTGTATACCAACCCTGGATTTAGTAATTAGACAGGAAAAACCAACTGCCTCCAACAACACTCTCACAGCTGCATCTATTACCTGTTTTCTGCAAACATTAGAGAATGATTCTCCCTTTTTGTGCAGAGGCGTATTTAAATTTGCAAGGACAGCTTGTAGATTGTGGGGAGTTTTGTGCACGACTTGCTCTATCTATCTCGATATAACCACCAGACCGCTTGGAGTGCCGGACCCGGGTCTGCTCACACATCAGAGTGAATTTCACCGGGATGCTGGTGTGCTCTGAAATATTGCACTGAAGTAATACCAGTTAGTGGGCCGCCAAAAGATGTACATGCTTAACCAGGCATGAAACCTTGCTGAATTACACAGTATTTATACTTATCTCAGATCAGCGCGTTTGTCATTAAAATGTGGTCTGGTTGCCTGTCTGTTTTATGGATCTGTTTAATGATGCACTGTGTAATAGTGGTACAATGTATAGCCCAGCTTTTGGCACACTTCACTCAGCAGCGTCAATAAATAACCACAGCAACCTTCAACGTTCATCTTAAACGAGAGGCTTCTTGTATCCCACAATCCTCGTCCAGTCTGTTTGCCTTCAGCACACCAGCGTGTTTGCAAGTTTTAGCTCGCCATTGACAAATTGTGTACTTCATTTACGACCTAAGAAGTACTCTGATCTTTTACTTATAAGTCAAATGTGGAAAATGAAGCCTACTCTAGTACAAGAAGTCCAATACAATTTTGTAAAAACTTCAAATAAAGATACAAAAGTGCTTATTATGCAGAATGATATAAACCATTTATTTTATTATAACGGATCTTTTAATAACATGGTATTAGAATTAAAATATGAGCAAAATCCAACTAACGTTATTTACATTATCTGAACGTTTTACAATGTATTGTTTTTTGTGTAAAAAGATACATGTGAAGGAGTAGATCTGCATAGTAGCATAACATGGATATAGTACTTTTTATACTCGAGGAAATTGGTATTTTTGAAAATGTTGTCCTATTTCTAAGTAAGCCATTGATTTCCATTGATTTCCAATTTATATAAAATCATCCATTTGGAAGGCGTTTTGGATCATTCACTGCGTTATATTTGATTTGACAGCATTCACAGTGATGAATTACACGACTCAAGCTAGTTTCAAGAGTCTCAAATTGATTTTCACACCATATGGAAATAAATGGAATCCAATGGCTGTCAAGAGCAGTTCCAACCTGAGGGTCAAGACCCTGGAAGGGGTCGCAACACAAGTAGGAGGGGTCACTAGATTGGCTTAGAATTAAAAGCAGAAAAACATATCTACGAAATATTTGTTTCCAACTTCATTCTAATACATACATCAGTCCAGTGATTTACTGTATATATTTTTTTCTAGCCCTCTTTATTATAAATTAATGTTGTTTAAGATGTTTAATTGCAACATTCAGTCAAGAACAGTTGTTACCTGTCATCTTGTTTTCTTGTCTTTCTCCACTGTCTGCTATTAATATAGGTTAAATCACCAACAAATCCAACGAAAAAGAGAACAAAAATGCTGCAGTGTGGTTTCTAAACAATCAAACTATTTTAGATTTGAAGTAAAATGACAACAACATCACTGGTATGCCCCTTCAATCCAGGATTCATTCAGCAGGAGTGGACTGTGGAGAGCTCACCCTTTCATTAGTAATGAAGTGCTGTTGTCATGCTGTGACGTAATGGGTTTACCCCGGCCATCCATCCTGTGACACTGACGGCTCCACCCACTGAATTACACACCAGGAAGCTTCAGAAGATCTATCGAAACAGATACGTATACTATATTTAAATATTTCTGCCAACATTGCCAATTAACTCTTGTATGTAGGAGCCTCTATAGCTGCTTTAAAGTTTTTATAAACTGTTGTCTTCAGTTGGTTCCACTTAGGGAGCCATTTGTGTCATTTTGATGTTGTTTCAGAGAAAAGAGCTGACTCCTTGTTTCGCTGCATGCTTTACTCTGAGCAGACACATGTTGTAGCAGTTGTTCCCGCCGATATATCCGGGCCCTCTGACTGTACAGGTCTCTCATGGCTCCCTCCCCAGGATTTTGAAAACATCTGTCACCACGGCTGCCATTTTCCTGTGTGGTCAGAGCGTCAGGTGAAGGTGCTGCCTGCTAGTCTCCTGACATGGTACACATGGGTACCTCCAACAACAGTGCTCATTAACAGGCAAATGGAGCAGGAGCCCCAGCAAATTGAGCAGCGTTTCGCCAGGATCGGCCATGCCAGATTGTTCAGATAGCCAAAGTGACATCACCAAAGTGCCAGCCCCCTTAGCCCCCACCCTCCTGCGAAAAAAATTAACATCCCTAATCATCTGCCAGGCTAAACATTATTCTTCATGATTCAGATCAGCCATGCTTGCCCTCCACTCACAGAGTATCTCTCCTCTCTCTGGGCCAAAAGCAGCCAGCCTTGGACTGATTGCTCAGCCTTTTGTGCCCTTCGTTTGTGAGAATGGCAAATCGATTCAAAAATCATCAGCCATGATCCGCTCTCATGCAGAGCAGGGCGCGTGAGTGTTGCAGATATGAAATGGAAAACAGAAAGTGGGCACCCCATTTTTTCGAAACAGTGCCATATAATATACATGATATTATATATATATATATATATATATATAAACTCACAAATGAGTTGTTTTTTTGTTAAATAAAATTTAACAATTGAATCTGTGATGACGTCTTTGACATTACAGTTAACGAAAGTGGTCGACCCACCAAAACCACCACAATGTGAAATATAAGAATACTATTCTAATGCAGGGCCTAAATGCTTTTTTCAATTTAAGTCAAATTATGATCAAACCAAAACAAGAAATAATAGATTTCAATAATTGGAAAACCTTTTGAATGACTGTATGTGAACTGAACTTAAAAGTATCTGTCTGATATAAAAGGAAATGAGAAACAATATTAGGCCTTTAATAGCTATTTAATTTAAAATATTTAATTTCACTAATACATAATAATATGTTACATTTCTTAATGGTCTACTGTTCACCTGTATTTTTCTAATATTCCCCATTAATATAGCTATATAATATTCAGATAATTGAGAAATACAATGTGTTTCATAATATAACTTGGCAACATTGAGATCTGTGGGGGGTCTGCTTTCCTCTGGTAATAGCCTTTATTATTTGAGCTAAAAATGAAAAAAGGAGCATCTCCTTTGTGAGGACTGACGTTCAGTTTCCAATCATTTTGAGAGAAAAACCCTAGAATTTGACAAATATATAGCAACTAAAGGAAGAAAGGGCAGAGGAACAGAAAGGAAGCTTGGCATATATAATTAATGACCTCATATTACAATGTTTGTTTACAGAAATAAAGTGCTACAAGAGGTCTGATGTTAATTAATTTAAAGTGTACTTCCCCCTCACTCCCCACAATGTGTTGATGACTGCTGCTCAGGTACTTTCATGGCAGGTAAACCTATGTCTCATTGGATTTCCATCAATGGCTCTGAGGTGTGTATGGAACAAAAGCTTGCCACACAGATTAGGGAGAATGTTAACATGAGTGCTGATTAATAACGCCAATTAGAGTTCAAGGCAAGGCGAAGAGAAGAGAAGAGCGCGAGGATGACAGGGGCGAGGAAGATTATCTGAAGTGTGACTGAAAAAACGCAGCATGCATAAACCAGCTCCATCACATCTCTAGTGTCCAAAGGTTGAAAGAAGACAAATGTAAGACATGTTAACTGCTCCGACAAACATAGTCATTCTGTCCTGCAGCTGTATTTTTAGATTCTGCAGCGTACTGCAAAGAAGTGCTTATCCATGTGTCCTGTTGACTTTTGTTGTTGCCACTTTATCAGTGTGTCTGGGAGTGAGGCGCAGGGCTGCACACACAGAGTAAGCAGAGTCTCAGGAGGTCCCTCTCTGGACAATGATGTATTTAAGCCCCTCCAGAGGTCAGATGGACTCTGTCCAGAACATCACCTGCAATCAATAGTGTTGGTAAACCAGGCACAACTGAGCAGACAAGGAGGGTCCTCTTCTAAACACACTGAGAGGGAGCCACATGGGCCATTGCACCGCTAAAACTGTGAGAAGAATGGCCTGACGTGGTGCTACTTAAGCACCGGCGACTGGGGCAGGACGTGTTCTAGTGGGGCTGCTCTGGCACTGTACCATTTCACCCAGATCTGGGCTGCAGGAAATGTGCTCTCTCAGTAAAAATAGATAAAAAGCACTTTAAAATGATATGATTAAATAATTTTCCTTTTATAAATGTCACTTGAAGGTCACGGTCCGTGTCTTTTATTCATTCATATCCAAGGATTTTTTTAATGCAGTAGACTCTGCATTCAGAATGATAAAAAAGTGCTTTGTCTTTTCCTCACAACATGTTGCGTAAAGTGCCTTTAGTTTCTGACACCTTTTAGTATCATTCTTTTATAATATGTTTTGTTCTAGGCTCTTTTGCATACTGTCTTGAAGTTTCCTTTGAACTGTTTATTTATTAAATTCCAAAATACGATTTTCTTTTGCAGGCAGATTTGGACAAAACAACTGTATAAGCACACAGGAGGCAATATATCACATGTTCCTACGTGACTGGAGAGTCACATGTACAGTATGGTGGAATTAAGATCACTTCTTTGCGAACATTTCCAAGGTATTTAAACTATTCTTTAGAATTAAAGGAGTCAGCCATTATTTCCACTGGTGAACGGGTGATAATCATTCAAGTTTGGGGTTTATTGCACATTTTGTTTAGCACGTTCATTATTGTACTTTTAACCCTTATTTTCTTTTGGGGTAATTGTACACATCCAGATGCTCCACTATAGACTTCATGCATCACAAATCCTTTATTTATTCTCGAAACGGGGAAATGTACATGTTTTACCAGCAGATAGTGCATAAAGTGAGGAAAATAGACTTACATATTAAAAAAATGTAAATGAAAAGTATGCATACGTCATTAATAACACAATTAGCAAAAAAAACTAAATAGCAGATACACTATGGTAAAAAAGGAGCAGTATATTTGTTTTTAAGAAAAAAAGTGACCATATTGAATCAAAGAGGTAGCTGGCACTGTATTCCAATTGTAAATAAACGGAGGTGAAATTGCAGGAGGGTATATTACACTATATAATGTTGTATCTCTTAATGGTAAAGAATACTGTAGATGATGTTGCCGAACCATCAGTTTATGGATTATAGTCCCTGCTGCATAATTGTCTGTCTAAAATGCCATATAGTCAATATACTTGTTACATTGTCCATTTTAATTCCTATTTCTTCTTTGTTCAACTCCAATAAGACTCACATAGGTCACAATGATGGTGTCTTCGGCAGTATCTTTTTCCACATCTATTCTTTCTTCACTTCCTTTTTTCTGATCTATGCAATGAGGGTTCGGTCGAGTAACACATGTGACTTTCAAATGCTCAGACCTTTATCCTGAACAAGCTTATCTAAAGTGAGCCTTTTTCTCTCGTGTGTGTGTGTGAACTTGAGCCCCCCAAAAACAATGAATGCAGAGGCACCGAGTGTCAACTGCAAGTGGGTTTTGAAGAATTGGCATAGTCATTTAGGCAGCACCTCACATCCTTCACAAACAAATGAAGCCCCCAGTGCTTCAAAGTGAGATTGATCTCCTTTTGAGACTCGGCACAGAACACTGGGATTCTGAATATTGAGAAAGGTGGCTCTCTCCATGGAAACCCAGTGTAAGCCCGCCCTTCCCCCCCATCCCATCCTCCACTGGAGTGATGTAGAAAAAGGGACCCGGCGGAGTTTTCAACTTCATCAATATTCACTCATTCATCGTGAATCCTGGCAGCAAATTCTCGACTGTATTACTGGATGGATGTTCTCCTTTGTCACAGTGAGGAGTGTCTAAAATGGAATTTTAAATTAGAATAGAACAATTCCCAATTTCTATGGACCCCGGTCACAGCCATATATATCACTTAATGATGGAAAACTTTTCAATTTCCCTGTGTAGGTTCTTGGCACAATCCAGCCATTAAATAGGTCAGGGATGAATGTGCATACTCAATTCTAAAAAACAGATGGGAAATCCTGTGTTATGTTGATAAAACTGCTTATTTGAAAAAGCATAATCAATAAGGAAAAAGGATAACCTCATTGAGTTCACCTGCCTGGTTCGGCTCTTCAGGTTTAAAACTTTAAATACAAAGTCTTAACATTGTGAGATAAGAATCAGCTGTTGATAAAGATATTTCCAGCAGGTTTTAAAGTCAGTGAACCCAGTAAGTGAACGGATCATAGCTGGTCAGCCTCGCTCCTAATGACCCGTGTCAGCATGGGTCACAACATCTGCAAAAGCCTGTGACAGAGAAGCAGTGAAACTCTTTTCATGGCGCTGTCAATACGTGTTGAAATTTGGTTATTGCATGATTAGCATGACAAACTGCCTGCAGTGTAATTCGATTAGTGCATATGCATATCAATGTGAGAAAAGGAGAGGCCTTTCTCTATTTTATAGGGTTTTAAACGCATCCAGAATGCTTCACTTTCATAAGGAAAACACGTTTTTATGGTGGATTATAAAATATGACAAATTAATGACTTCTTTACTAATTGTATTGCTTTTTGTATATAAAAGAAAGCTAACTGTCTCAGCCTATAATAATGTCTTATCATCAAAGAGATGAAATTGAGTTTTTGGTAATTATTCCCTTGGTGTGATTCAAAACCTTCAAATCCTGATTAAATGTTCTTTTAATCACTCGGCGTGAAACCTGAATTAATTACAAATCTGCTACAAAAAGTGTGTTTTGTCATAAAAATGTTAATTACCAGGGGGTGCTGACCTCCCTTTTGGCGCTGTGTATCCCCAGCTGAGGACAGGGCGTTTGTCCACTGTCGCCACTTAATGACGGTAATATTAAACACTCACAGAATGTTGTCGTGCTTTTGTCTTCATTCATATCAAAATGAAGTTCTTGGAGGCCCACATTTATCAATCACGGCAGGGCTCCAGCTGTTCGCGAGTCTTTGGCCTGGCTTCAACAGCCGGGCTTACAAATTGTCTCTGAATAGCGTCGAGCAAGGCCCCTTCAACCCCCTTTTGTCACTGTCTCCTGACAAATGCTCCTCGGCTGCCTCTCCCAGACACATGCCTCCTTCCTACCTTCTGCTCCGTGCTATCAGATGGCCTGCTTTGCATTCTCGCATGGCTTTAACTCCACAGCATCAGAGAGGGTTATATCACACTCACAGTGATGCTCTTTTCCCAGCCTGCTAAACTGTTTCCCCGCTTTGCCTTTTAACTGGGAGAATTATGAAAAGTGTTTTCTCTATTTAGCCAATATGCATCCTATCAATGGGATCTGCCTTTACATTTGCAATAACCTCATGAATTTAAGTTTTCTATTATAAATCAAACAACTCGAACGTTTAAATTAAGGATTATATAAATGTTGGTGAACTGGGATTTTTAGGGTTTTTAAAATGTGTTATCTCATTGCAGATCAAGTGGATCAGGCATTGTTCATTTGATGTATTTTGAAGTCTTTTCAAATCAGTTTGTATTCGATATATAGATGTATGGGACTTCTTTGTGAGAGTTCTCTTTAGTTTTTTGTTCTATATTTGAGTCCTCATTAAAGTGTTTGCTGGTGTTCCTGTGCTGGTTCTAACTGAAACATACATTAATTATTCAATAACTGAACATTTTAATGATGAAGAAAAAAGCAGAACAAACCACACTTCAACAACAACACAAATAAGACGGCTGATTTCACACAAATTAATTCAGGTTAAAAGGTTTATCTCTGTAAAACAAATACATCAGCTCTGTTCCCAATCAGGTTTATTTCACATGGTTTAAGTTATATTGATGGGATTTAAATGTATCCTATGATAATTATGATATGAATATGTAGCTGAACTATCACATTAGTCAGATTTTAATTGTAGTCAATTTTGTATAACAATAAAAACTGAAAAAACATCCATTGAGCTTTAATCTACAGTTTGATAAATTAGGTGCATTCTGGCTAATTTGCAATTTAAAAGAACCATATTTTAGTAAATGCAGTCCTTCATAAAAAAAACGTTGTAAAAAGTGTAGTGAAAAGGCTAGATCTCAAGTTACTGGATCACAGTTTGGAGAAAAACCCAAATCTGACAACTCAAATGTCAGCACACGGAAACCCTGCAGTTAATAAGAAAATCCTGTATGTCAAGAGATAAAGAAGGATGTGAAAGGAACATGTAAAGACAAATCAGTCATCGACTACAAAAGCTTTGTTCTGTCTCCGTCCAGCATCATTTAGAGGTTCAGAGAGACTGCCCTCAGCTGGCCGACAGTCTCTCTGAACCTACATGTTGAATCATCTGTCAGACTCTCACAAAACTCCCGCTGATGGAGACCGACTGAGACTGACAAGCTACAAGTGCTTCCAACTGCAGCTCACAGCACTTTGAAGCTGACAGCAGACAGACTTCAGCTGGAGTGGTTCAGTGTTGAAGGACAGGCAGAGCCACAGTTGATATCAAAGTTTTATATTTGAATTAACATCAGGACACCTCAGTCTTTGAAGTCTTTGATGAACTAAAAATGATCAAATAGACAAAGCAAGTTGATGGAAAAGATGGAATGTGTTTATTCCCAATTGTTGTTTAAAATATTGTGTGGTAGCTCTGCTTTCATATTATTTATCTGTATAAATAAGGTATGTTTATACATTCTCAAAAACTCAAACATGAATCCAAATGAGAACAAACATGCCCTTTTATTTTCTCCTTACTATGCTATTTTAGTCTCTCATTAATGGTGATTTTGGCCAAGAATGTCCGGATTTGTAGTTTTATTTCAAACAACCTGCAGCAAAATGTTATTTTAAAGTTGTTTTTTGATAAATACTGTTAGAAATGCTGGGGTTTATAATAATACAACATGTATTGTAATTAGATCCAGTAAGGGTTAAACTAGTTGTGGAAAAGTCCTATTTAGCATTTAATTTGGTATATGCTAACCTGTGCCATAGCAAGAAAGTGAATGTACTTTTTTGTCTTTAAGGGCTGGTTTGTGCTTCTTACCTTTCAATTTTACAAGATAGTATCCCTTTGACTTTATATATAATTATATAAGTTTGTTCAGAACCCATTCTCTATGTATTCCTACAGATCTTGGCCTTGAAATGTGGCTGCACTAAATAACTCAGGGGCAAAAAAATACGTTTTGAAGATATCTTTTACATTTCTTCCGTACCCCCTAGCTTGTAATCTAAAGTTTTTTTTCTTTTTCTCTCTGTCCACTGTGTTCTTCAGCTGCAGACCTTTAAGATCTGTTTAAAGTTAATGGTAACATAACTAACACATTATCTTTTATCAATCACACCTTCAGACTGGGAAAGGTTGGGGTTGCAAGTGAACCAAAGTTCATGGAGCTATCAGCCGCCTGAATCCATTCTTTCGTGAATTTGCCTGTCAGGTCAAATTGATTGCAGATAAATGCTGCATCATGTCAAAGTATGAGGCATTTACCAGCAGATAAAAAATGAAATTGTCATCGGAGAACAAATGAAATGTTCAGTTTGTCTTTTGTATCCATTTCAGATGAAATAATTAAGACAGATGGGCCGATGAATTAGCTGTCCTCCAAGGTCAAACGCTGATTGCCTTATTACTCTATTATTTCACTCTGGTGGAACTATTACCACTGACACTTTTTCATGATATTTTCTACATCGAGAGAGAGAGAGAGAAAGATACAAATTGATTGTTTGGTGGCCAAATCAGTCATAGTCATCTTCGGCGTATGGATTAATGGCTTTGATGGCTGTTGCAGGTTGAAGCAGAGAGACTGGCGGGAGACAAGAGAGATTGGTTTGAACCCCAGGGAGCTGGATGGATGTGAGTTGCATGTAAGGTTGCTTGGTTTTGTTCCGAGGGAGGGGCTGGTGAAAGATATGTGTGGTGGAGTTTGGCGCATCCTCAGGATGCACTTTTGTTCCTTTGCTATTACAAGTGATTGACTACCATGTTCACGCTTCCCCAAAGTGTGTCAACCAGATTCCCTGCTTCCATACTTAAGATGTCATCTTTAATATCCGGCTTTTTAACTCCATTGAGTGCACATTTTTACATTTCCTAGGGAACAAAACATTTTGAAGTTTTTATGAGAGATTTATGGCGGCAAAACAACTGAATCTGATCCTTAAAAGAATAAAGTAAAGCCCTTATGCGTCTCAATCTACTCATGCATTCAATGATCAGAGGTTAATTTAACAACCCTGCATCTTAATCTAGCAAATTAAGAGGAATTGAAGGCATTCATTTCAGAAAGTTTAGACCTGGAGTTCAAATTGAGTTATATGTGTGAATGTGGGAAGATTAAGGCTTATTTAATATTTTATCAGGATTGTAATATTATTTAGGTCAAGACTTTAAATAAGCCCTGTGCAGTTTCTGCCTCTTCCTGCACTGTATATTATTTGTTATTTTGTTTGTTGGTGTATTTTGCGCAAATAAACTTAAAGTTAACATGAGCGCATTCTTTCAAAAGATAATCCACAAAAATGACCTAAAACTCTACATTGTGTCTAAAAAATACAACATTTTAGACCTACTAAAAGACTGTGATATCTAATGATTTCCTCTTATGTTGAATGTAGAATCTGAGTTTGCAAAGCAATGAGTATTTTGATCTTCCAGATAAATGTAGTCGGATAAAGGAAAAGATTTTCTCTGATAACTATACATTGACTTCACTATTTCTTGCGGTAACATATTCAAAACTTTCTCCTTGTGACAAAATTATATTTTATCTTCACAAATAAACTCAGAATCTGTTGAAATGATTCATCTCCACCTTGTAATTTCAAATATTTGTTGCAAGCACTTGATTGGGGTCATTGCCTCGATACTGCATCAGGGGAACAAGGAGTCCCGTAATGATTTATTACCAGCCCAGCTGCACATATTATTATGAAATGAGTTTATTAGTTTTAAAGCTAGCAGTAATGTGCTTTTGCTTTAGGGGAGCAGGCATGGGTGACGAGAGCCTGCATTAACCACTTGACGTGAAGGCTCCATTGTACTACATGTATCCCTAATTTGGTTCAGTACCGTGACATCATGCACATTGCAAAACAACTCAGCTGTGCTACATGGTTGTGTGAGTTGCAATAGGGAATGAATCTTGTATTGTTTCCTGTCATGTCGAGTGTTTTCACATAATTCCCTTTCTTTATCTACAGGCATTGAGAGTTTTACAATGTTTGCACAGGTCTATTAAAATAAATAAAAGTTTTTCAATAGAAAAGTGCAGCATGTGGCTCCTCACTTCTTGTTTCATAGTCACAGGAGAATAATAACTAAACAAGAATGTTGTTACTCTGTAATGGGAAGGAGACTAAATGGTTTCTCTCACCATTATCAACCCCATTTCTTTTCTCCCATTTCTTCTGATGATCAATTAGATCTTAATGGATAGCCTGCTGTGCTGTGAGATGATGACCAACATGTTTTTGTATTGAACTAAGTAAATGACGAAAGCCATACACAGCAGCCAGCAGCACAGAACTGAACATCCATTCAAATCTGTCTCTATATGTTTCAGTCATTGATTATATCGTTTTAAATGTTCTTGTTATTGGATTTGTTTGTTATTTCGGGATCATTTATTTCCACTTCTGGTGTTTAAAATGAATGTTAACTTCTTGAGCCTTAATGAAAGTTTTATGTACCATTAAATCCTTTATGGCTCTTAGTGTCGCTGTCTGCTGAGACTTGTCTTGGAAGTCAACCTGAAATTTGGACACTATAATAATGAATAACTATAATTTCGACAAGTTTTTGAATATATTCGTGCAGGGCTGCTCTTTGGAGTTGTTTTTGGTATATTTAGGGCTAGTGTTTGGCTAGCAGGCGCGCTATTACCTGCTTCCCTAATCCTGTACAGTCTGCACATTTTGAGTTTTTAAACTGGCCTATGTAAACTGCTTTTGTACTGTTAGGGGTTTAAGACTTCCGCTACTTTATAATGTTTTACATTTTGGAGGGAACATCTTCCTTGAAAATGTTCTACATGATTTAAAAAGGACAAGCTAGCAAGCTAGGCTAACTAGCTATTTGAGCAATGAGACCCTTCATTGTGAGGAGGGGTTCATTTTGCAATAAAGACCAGCCCCGTCCTTTATCGCACGTACACGGTTAATTACTTACGAAATGTTACACAAAATAATGATTTAAATGTTTTTATTTCTTCCGATAAAATAAATAGTCTGCTGGATGTTCGGCCATTCAGTAGCAACAGACTGCTCTAAAGAGATTACAGATTGTAGAACCTTGTAATTGATCAATCAGAATTGGGTGTCCAACAAAGCTGTAAAATAAGACGTTGGATATTTTTCATTATATAACCTTTAAGAAGGTGTGAATATATTGAGTATAATATATTAAGCATCTTTATTGCACAATTTGCCTCTTTAGAACAAAATGGACTGGACATCCGTCTTCATAATAGAGTACTATAGAATTACATGGTGTTTCAGTCCTATTCTCATTTCAACACAAATGGAAAGTCCCTGTTTCAAATGACAGCTCCATTAGTAGGATAAATATTCGGAGTCAAAGCAGCTAATACCACCAATATTCACCTGATAACCCGGCACACATTAAGAGTCCTGCTCCTCTCATAATGCTAAGTCTTCGCCCACAGCTTCTCACACAAAAGCCTGATCAACATCCAAGGCTGCCGCTTGTCAGCTGAGGAATATATAAAGATAAATGATATTATGTTAAATTCCACTTAATGGCACATTTTTAATTTTCTGAACATGGTCATTTTCTGGCTAGTGAATCAAGTGTAAGGAGCTAATTATGTGAGGATCTGAGCAAAAATAACTCCTCATTTTCAGGGATAATGGAAGAGAAATGTAGTAGATTAATGGCACTATTTATCTTTTTTAAATTTCTATCTCTCTCTACTGATGGCTGTGCTCCCCAAGGAAAATATTCATAAAATGAAATTGAAGTCGTAACTTAATAGGTTATTAAAATGTTTGAGTGCATATCACTTCTCTTTTCGCAGCGCTGTAAATTTAAATTGAAGTTTGTGGCATTCAGAGTCACCGGTGCAGTTTTTTTTTTCTTTGCTCTTTTTTTATGATGGCACAATAGAGGAGGAACATGCATCTTTGTCAGGACGTATTTGCTATTCTAATTTTATGGCAGGCCAGATTATCAAAAAGGAATGTCACAGTGCTGGCTGCTGACAACACCTCAGCCTTCAGCCATGTGTTTCCATTAGGGGCCCTGGGCCGTCCAGGGGTTTGTTCCCTCTATTATTTTCCATTTCAGTCTTTTATCTTGATTTAAAGTGAGGCTTGCTGAATATTCTCCCCCCTGCCATTCGATTTCCCTTTTAGGAAGTGAGAAATGCTACCCTGTGTAAGGTATCACAGGAGGGACTGGTGCTCTCGGGGGAGGTGATGTAGATCGGTTCAAGGTGGAATAACTATCTTTAGCCATGCGGCGTGTTTAGAAATGCAGAGAGGAGGGAGAGAGTACCTGGAAGGAACCTGCAGCAGTGTCTCTCTCAAGGTCAGGGCAAACCTTTTCCTCTAAGCCAACTTTATGATAGGCTAGTGTTTTTACTGAATGCCCCCTGGTTAATATGAGGCAGGGCAAAGTCCAATAAAGGTGTCTCATTTATTGGTCAACAACAATGAAACTGTTTTTATTTGTTTTTTAGAGGCAAAGTTTTATTTCGTTTTCACAACTTTGTTATAAATGAAATATTCTCTGAGTGAAGAACACTGGATGAACTCTTGTGTTTGCTTGACATAATACTTGTAACTGTATGTAGTACACATGCATCATAATCATCATCTACCACCCTGTTAAATATATGTATATCTATTATTTTCTTCATCTTAATTCATCTTATTAAAACACAATATGTTAAAAAAGTATTTAGGTGGTAACACTTCCGTTTGCCACAATCTGAGAGTCCACATTTCATGTTGACGTGAACATGACCACACAAAGAATAATTATAATCTTAAAAATGTTTTATGGGCTGAGGTTACCAAAAAGCAGTTCAAAATATGTTTATAACCAATTATCTCGATAGTAGAACAAGTCCTGACGCATCAAGGTAATACAACAATATAATATATGTTCAGTTGATGGTGCTTTCAGCATTTTGGATGGGAAAGGCCAAAGAGGTTTACAATCCCCAAATATAATATTTTTAGGATAATATACATTTACACAAATATTTTTGACAAACATCTTCAAATCATTTTCATCAAAAATTATTTTGTCTTATTATTCTATACATTTTAAATCCGAAATATGCAATACCAACTATGAATAAATGAACGCAACCAGCCTAGTATTACCTCTTGAATGAGGACTGTTTATCTGCCACAATCAAATACAATTCTAATACAAATGGCCTGGTTTGCCCAAATGGATTCCCTGCTATACTGCTCCAGCCTAGGAGAAAGTGTCTTAATTGTGTATCTGCAGTCATTTAGGAAACACTAATAGTTTAAGTAAAGTTAGAGCGCCAGCACAGGACAAGAGCTGGGGCTTATTATATCGTTTGACTGCTTCAAGACAAACTGGAGCGTAGGGATGCTCCAAAACACTCAGCCCGCACAAAAAGCCGAGCAGGAGCGCCTGTCAGTCAATCATCCTCTCCATGAGAGCCATATTACTTACAGTCTGAGAAATTGTGATACGGAGGTCTCCAGTTGGTTTGAAATTAATAACATTTTGTTCCCCCGTTTCAAAAACTGACGCAGTGCAAATGTATCATTTCTTGGGAAAGGGGCTCTGTAGCATCCCCTCAAGGATCCTTTCTTTTTTCCTTTTTTCAATTTCTATTTAGAAATTCTGCGAGCTCAAAAACCTTAAAGTATAACATATAGGAATGTTCATACAATCCTGACCTGTTTATGCGGTACAAAGTTGATAGGCTGTCAAGCCCCCAGCGAAAAGGCCCAGAATGAAGCGAGCTATCCTTTATATTGCTGGGGTGATATTTGCAGATAATAAAAGAAATAAATCAGACAATGGGGCTGAATATTTCATTTGTTATCCATATTCCTTATGGGCAAAAAAATGATACAGAAATGTAAAAACAGCAATTCCACTTTACCCCCTCTGGAATTGTAACACTTGAGATGCTGTTTTCATGTCTGAAGACAAAGTGCATGCTTTACCTCCACCTGCAACAGATAAATCTAAAAGGCAGCCAGAATTACTGGTTGTAATGTTGGGTAGTCTTAACCCAGTCTGCACTTTCACTATTTCTATTTCTGTCAATCTCTCAAAGTAATGAATACTCTGTGGTAATAGCCTGGGGACTGCTTTCTATTTATAGATGTATTGAATGTAGTACAGGGCCAAAAAGGGGTGAGACGACATAATGACTATGAATATGACATTTTACCTTGTGATTTATTTTGAATAATGTGGGTTTATTGGTACTAAAGTGTCTATATTGAACGCATGTATACTCATCCATTAACAAAAAAACATGTTCTGCTCTTTTGACAGTTTAAAAAAAAGAAGTATTTTACAGTCACAAAAGTTTATAACACTGTAAAGTAAAAGAACTAAATAAAGTAATTTTCTCACTTAAGCGTATGACTTGCATAAACATCTGTTTGTTAAGCTTGCCTCTCCACTGTTAACCCAATCTAATTTAACCCCATTATCACATTAATAAGATGTTCCATAAGAGTCCCACACTGAGAAACTCGGGGTCCTGCTGCTGTGTGATGAGTCTTTAGCTACACAAGGCCCAGAGCACATCGCTCATCACCAAAGCCGCTGTACATTATGTTTCCAAGATGACACCTCAGACCTCCCACAACCCCTGGGTGAGATTTCCTCCCCTCTGCAGTGGCACTTTAATCTTTATTTCGTCATGTCCGTCCTCCCCGACCTCTAATATACTGTCTCATTTCTTCTTTGCCCATTTTCTGCTAATTCACCGCCATCTGCCTTAGCATCTGTTTGAAGGGAGAAACAGGGGGAAAGAATCTCGAGGAAAAAGTCTCTTCTTCTTTCTTCCTCTTCGAACTTTCTCTCTCGCTCATTGTGTCTCCCGCCGTCTTTGTCAGAGCCGAACCCTCCGCCCCTTTTTGTCTTCCTTTTTCGCATAAGCCTCCTCAAACCCTTTTTAAGTCTAATGCTACATGTAAACCATGGACCTGCTTCCTCTCTTGTTCATGGAGGCCCCCCAAAGACGACGAAAAAAGGAGGGAGGGAGTGTAAGGGTGGGGGTCATATCCTTTCCATGTCCAACCGCTTAGTCAATAACCACTGTCAACAGGAGTGCACAAAAGATCAGAAAAGTGCAATTGTAATTTTCGGACAATGGCAGGGAGCTCTCATAAGGCCGGGCTGAAAAAGGGACACCACCTCCCCTGTGCCTCTCCGCCTCCCCCTCTCCCCTCTCTGGCTTTCTCCCTGCTCTTTGAGCGTTGCTGACAATAGGGAAGCCTGCTGCATTGCCGGGGAGAGCCACGGGATCACCTCAGTCAGCCTGCGGATTACAAACATTCTTTGGCAGGACCAGTGTTGCTGCGGAGAGCCCGGGTCCTCGTGGGCCCTCAGAGGCTGCAGCAGTGCCCCGGGCCCCCCTGCCTCTCCACCTCACCACCTCCCTTCCTTTTTTGTATTGTGTTCACATGTTTGACAGACACAGAGCCTATAATAATCTCTTTCCCGCAGGGACCTGCACCATTTGTTTGGCAGACCCTACAAACAGTTCCAATCCCTTTTCTCCCTGCCTTGTCTTCACTGCTGTAGCCCATCGCCGTCATCTAATTAATGCAGCCTCCCTTTTCATCTCCACTTCCTGTTCATTGTTTGATCCTCTACTCCCCCTCCTCTTTTAAGTCCCAGATTTAAAAGTCACTGCCTCGGCTGGTTATCATTCCATATTTAAGTGGCTCGGGGATTAAAAAGGTGTCTTTTTCTGTGGATTATGACTTTCTTACATATTCATTGTTTTACCATTACTTCCCTTAATATCCTCAGAAATGTAGTTAAAGAGGTCAGGATTCATTTTAGACAGAGTAAAAAGGATTAACCAGTTCATGCTTGCCTTTCATTTGAAGCAGCTTCGTGTGATTTAATTCACAGCTAATTGTGTACTTTCACATTGTTCATGAAATTAGCATTTTAATTAGGATATCCCAAGAGACATATTTATATTCTGGAACTATATGCCTGAAACAGAGTAGATAGCTGTTACATAATGATAAATGCAGTGATTACCAAGACAGCAGGCCAATAGAAAAGTGGTATTAAAAGAAAAGTGTTCATAATAAGGGCAGGGTCAAAAATGGATTTGATTATATGCCTTAAATCGAAATTCCAACATGCCAATTAAAATGTTTCTGATCAGCCTAACATTTTTTCTTTAAAATGTTATTTTTGTCATACTGGTTATTACTTTTACCTTTTCTTAACGTATTTTAACGAATTCCTTCGTTTTCCATTTGGAGGGTTTTAAAGGTCTAAGAAACAGTCACATTAAAGAATACTGAACGAGATACATCTAAATCAGACTTTAAACGTCATTAAACTACACATATGTAATTTGTGAGTAATTGCGCAATGTAAACTCTTGCGTGGATCATTAAAAACCCACATTTCTAAAACCTATAAGAGGATTTGAGGAGCAAGCTGACATGGTTGAAATCGAGGGATACAACATGTTTTTTTACTAATAGGACACATTCTAAAGGTGGGGGGACTGCACTTTATATTAACAAAAGTTACAAAAGTAGATCTGTCAGTAATGTCTTTCGCTATAGACAACATTATGGAATGCATAACAGTAGAAATTTCAATGAAAACATCTAAAAACCTTCTGATAAGCTGCGTGTATAGAAAACCAGCATCATGTATTGACACATTTGAGAACAAGCTAGCTGAACTTTATAACTACACAAGCAGCAAGAAAATGCTCTTTGTATGTGGATATTTTAACATTGATTTGCTGAACCCACAAGAACACAATGCAACTACATAATTTATTAATTATATGTATAGCAACCGTTTATATCCTACAATCACACGACCAACCAGAATAACATCACACAGTGCAACACTCATTGACACCATATTCACAAATGTTATGAATAGGAAAGTAATAAGTGGAATATTAATAAATGACACAAGTCACCTGCAAGATCACCTGCCAGTCTTTGCAACAATACAGAACTGTACTAGGATCAGAAAAGACACCAGAAAAGTCACAATTACAAGACACAAAACACCAGAGTCTGTTCATTCTTTTAAAGAAGAATTATCTAAACAAGACTGGAACAAAGTGTATGTACCAGATGCAAATAAAGCCTATTAATCATTTCTACATATTCTATCAGGGCTGTATGAAAAACATTGTCCTTGTGTAAAGAAAATAATGAAACAAAAATATGCTGAAAAACCATGGATCACTAATATTAAATGCATGTAAAACAAAAAATGAATTATATAAAGAATGGATCAGTAGAGGCTGAACACAAATACAAGACATACAAAAACAAACTAACAAAGATAATACGATGTAGCAAAATGGATCATTACAACAAATTATTGGAGGATAACAAAAATAACATTAAAAACACATGGAATGTATTAAATACCATTATTAAAAAAGGAAATGGAAAGGCACAATACCCAAACAGTTTTCTGTCAAAAAACGATACAGTAGTTTATGACATGACCTCAGTTGCTGAAGATTTCAATAAGTACTTTGTCAATGTTGGTCCTTGTCTAGCTGGGGAAATTCCAAATACTGGTTCTCGTGATGGTGTTGAAAGTAAAGATATAGATGGAGGGACTGATGAAAATGAAATTATTGACACAGTTAAAAAACTTAAGAGTAAAAGGTCTACAGACTGTCATGATATTGACATTACATTACATTGCATTTAGCTGACGCTTTTATCCAAAGCGACTTACAATAAGTACATTCAACCAGGAAGACACAACCTTGAAGAAAACAGAATCATATAAGTACATCAGGTTTCATAGAGCCAAGTATTTCAAGTGCTACTCAACTGGATATAGATAAGCCAGTCCTTTATTAGTATATAAGTGCTCTGTTAGCAGTTCTTTGTTAGTAATTCTTTCGCTCGAGGTGGAGTCGAAAGAGATGAGTTTTCAGTCTGCGCCGGAAGGTGTGCAAGCTTTCTGCTGTCCTGATGTCAATGGGGAGCTCATTCCACCATTTTGGAGCCAGGATAGCAAACCCACGTGTTTTTGCTGATGGGAACTTGGGTCCCCCTCGCAGCGAGGGTGCAGCGAGTCGTTTGGCTGATGCAGAGCGTAGAGCACGCGCTGGGGTGTACAGTTTAACCATGTCCTGGATGTAGGAAGGGCCAGATCCATTTGCAGCATGGTACGCAAGTACCAGTGTCTTGAAGTGAATTCTAGCAGTTACCGGAAGCCAATGAAGGGAGCGGAGGAGCGGCGTGGTGTGGGAAAATGTAGGAAGGTTGAAGACCAGACGAGCCGCTGCATTCTGGATGAGCTGCAGAGGTCGGATGGCACATGCAGGTAGACCAGCCAGGAGGGAGTTGCAGTAGTCTAGGCGTGAGGTGACGAAAGCCTGGACCAGAAGCTGCGTCACTTTCTGGGTCAGCTGGAGACGTATCTTCCTGATGTTGTAGAGCGTGTATCTGCAGCAACGGGTTGTAGCAGCGATGTTTGCAGTGAAGGACAGGTTGTTATCTAGGATCACACCCAGATTCCTTGCAGTCTGAGTCGGGGAAACAACAGAGGTGCCGATGTTGATAGTCAGGTCAAGAGTGGGACAATCTTTTCCCGGAAGGAAAAGCAGTTCAGTTTTGTCAAGGTTGAGCTTGAGATGATGAGCGGACATCCACTGAGAGATGTCAGCTAAACAAGCAGAGATGCGTGCGACGACCTGGGTCTCTGAGCGGGGAAAGGACAGAATTAATTGGGTGTCGTCAGCATAGCAGTGGTATGAAAAACCATGCGGGCTAATGACAGATCCGAGCGAGTTTGTGTACAGGGAGAAGAGGATTGTATTGACATGTATACAGTTAAAAACATTATTGAATGTATAGCCAAACCACTAACTCACATCTGTAATCAGTCAATACAAGCCGGTATAATAAATATAAAATAAAATGAAAACTGCTAAAGTCATACCAATACATAAATCTGGAGATAAACATGTACTGTCAAACTATAGACCAATTTCATTGCTCTCACAGTTTTCTAAAATAGTGGACTACAAGACTAAATGACTTCATCACCAAACATAACATGACACATAACACTCTATGAACAACAATATGGTTTCAGAGCAAACAGAACTACATCATTTGCAGTTATAGAATGTATGGAATACATTACTAAGGCAATATAAAAGAAATAATATGCAATAGGGATATTTCTGGACCTTAAAAAAGCATTTGACACGGTTGACCATGAATTATTAATAAAAAGACTACAGAGATATGGCATTAGAGGTGTTGCACTATCATGGGTATCCAGCTACCTACATAACAGGGAACAGTACGTTGAACTACAAAGCCATAAATCACAACTACTGCAGGTTACATGTGGGGTGCCTCAGGGCTCAGTCTTGGGGCCATTACTATTTATTCTGTATATTAACAATATATGTGAAGTATCAAAAACTATTAAAACCATTCTTTTTGCAGACGACACAAGTCTACTCTGCTGTGGGGACAATTTAGAACAGCTATTGGTCACAATGGAGAAGGAACTGAGCAGGATGAAGATCTGGTTTGACCAAAATAAATTAACATTGAACGCAAGCAAAACCAAACTCATAATATTTGGGAATCCATCGACCAATACAGAGAAGAAACTCACTATAAATGGCGTCCAATTAGAAAGAGTATCGGAAATAAAATTCCTTGGAGTAATCATAGACAATAAATTAAGTTGGAAACCACATATAAGCTATATCAAAGCCAAAATATCCAAATCAATAGCAATTCTGAATAAAGCCAAATACCTAATTAATCAAGCTTCTTTGTTTATGCTCTACTGCTCCTTCATACTTCCATACTTGATGTATTGTGTGGAAGTTTGGGGGAACACATATAAAACAAATACACATCCTATCTTCATCCTGCAAAAAAGAGCCATACGAGTTATAGGCTACATAAAACTACGTACAGAGAACCTACAAATAAATTATTCATCAAACTAAAAACACTAAAACTACAAGACCTGGTTGACTATAAAACTATTCAAATTATGTTCAAAGCCGCAAATCAACAATTACCTCATAATATCCAAGGACTTTTCACACGGAGAGAAAGCATGTACATGTTGAGAGGAAACTGCATTTAAAAAAAAACACATGTACGAACAAATGCCAAACTTCATTGCATCTCATCAAAAGGTGTTAGTCTGTGGAATAACTGTAATGATGCACTGAAATATTGTACAATTCTATCTAAACTGAAAGTATTATTTAGGAGCCAAATCATTAATGGTTATGAACAGTACCTGTACAATCCCATGTGTTGTTATTTCTTGTAATTGTAAAAGTAATTTATTTCTGATTGTTTTGTAAAAAAACAAAAAGCAAACAAATTAACAAGACAAACATGTCGCTGATGACGATGACCTAATATTTTATTTATAAGAAAAATATATGCTAGAGGGGGTAGGACCAGAAAAGTTTTTTTAAGCTTCTTCTTGCCCCTGTTGAACATGACAGAGACTATTTGAGAATTATTGTTGTTTTTTTGTTTTTTTTGTTGTACTTTGTTATAATTATTAATTTGAGTGAGAAAAAAAAGGAAAAAAAGAATATATATATATTATTGTTGTATGTTTTTGTTTCTGACATGTTCAATAAATTGACTAAAAAAATAAATAATAATAATTTGTTTCCTGACCTCAAGGCTAAAGTTCATGGCAAAAATGGTAAAAGTAACACAATCAGATTATCTAAAAAAGATATCAACTCAATGTCCTCTTGCTTGTCTTATCAAACTGAGAAGTGGATTTAATTTAATTTTAATATAACTATACTTATTATTATTTTATTTTATTTTAGTCAAATGGTTCCAGACAACTTAATACTGGTCAGAATAAATAATACACAGAAAGTAAACCACTTTTATATTGGCTTCTTTAAATCCTTAATGAGAGTACTATTTGTGTTTTTCTTATACTGTACTCTCCAAAAGTATATGAGTTTAAGGATGGCTGCTACATTCAATGATACACACACAAGCATCTCCATATGGAGTGATATACAGTGTACACAGCTTTAGCACCCTACAGTATTTACGACCTCTCCCTCTGAGAAAGAGAGATTTGAGGAGCTATAATTGGTTCTCCTCTCATACATTCTCCCCAGTGTGCTCCCTGCTCTCTCCACAGGGAGCACTTTGATGATAACTTGCTGCATTACACGTTAACTTTTCGACAATGGCTACACGCTCTATCTTTATTGCACTGACTCCTAATGGCTATCTGGAAGTGCTGCCTCTGGCAATCTGGTCGCAAATAAATAGAAGCTGACACAGTAATTTACTCAAATCTTCTCTACAGTTTTGCCCTATTCTCCCTCCAGAGATTACCCCTGTAACAACAATTATTTCAAATGTCATTGATTCCTGCCTGCGGGGCACAGACAAAATGAACATCAAAGCTTTTCACTTGGTCAAAATTAAAATATTTATGGTTTCAGAGAGAGGAATAGAAAAGGGTCTCATGAGGTTGACAACAAATGTAAGCATTGCTTGGTTGTGTTTGTGTTCTGGATCAGACATCAAATCAGCTGTTTTCTTCACCAAATGACTATTAACCTTTATCTAATAGGGGCAATGGCTCTCATTTAGAGAGAAGACCCAGCGGAGGACATATAATTTCCTTTCAGTGGAGTCTTGTCAGCTCTGTGCACTAAACAAGATGAACACATGGCCATAGTGCTGCCGTAGTTGAACACCCCTACCCCTGCAAAAGACATGGAATATTTCCACCTCAGACCTTTTAAAATATCTCAATCATCCTGAAAACATGAGATCAAAACAATAACAAGATATGTTCATTATTGATTATATGTTATGTTACCATGCTTGTGTTGCTGTTTGTGCTTGTGTGTGTTTTTGTAGCTAGGGGGGGGGGGTCAGGAAAAGGTTTGTGGCTCATTTCCTTGTTTCATGTTGTTGTGCAAGGCACAGCTCAGTGGAGGGGATCTTAACACGTCACAGTGTCATGCCAGGGTCCCTGTCTGGTTCTACATGACCTCCTTCACCCTCTGCTCTCCTCTCCACGGACTCTGCTTGGTCAGACACATCAGATAATGTAATAAAGATATTTCTGCTCCAATAAGAAATAAAGAAGGTGTCCTTGTGTGACCAACTGGTATTGAACTGTGCTCTTCTATGAACCTGAGCCGGCCTGCTGAGCGTAAAGGCTGTATGGTTGTGGTTCAAGTACAACACAGATAGTGAGGGGAGTAAAAACTCCTCGGAGACTGTTTCACTAGGAACGCAAAAAAATTACCATTTCAATTATAGTTATGTTGAGAATGTTTTTAATTGAATCACAACAATGAATTTAAATATGCGGAGCAAAGCTATTTTTATAAGCAAACCATTTTACGATTACAATTATTACAATTTGAAGCAGCAACACAGATTTTACAAGGATGTTCTTGATCGATTTTAAATCTGATTTGGTTTCATTTGCAATGAAATTAGTTATTCTAATGTCAAAGAAGGTCAGACAGTACAACACTTTGGCAAAGCATTGCATGTAAATTGGCATGACTATTCAGGGCAGAAGCTGAGGTCATCTGGTCTGTATTCTTTCTTGAAATGTTGTGGGTATTGAGATGTAAAACTGGGGTTTGACCTTTTCAGACTTTTCCCCTTCTCCATGCAGATTGAAAGTGTAATAATTGCAATATTTAATCTCAGTTTATTTATTTTTACTGCTTTTAGGCAAGCAGAAAAATACATGATTACAATTTCTGTTATTGTGAAGCAAGCTTTGATGATTCAAGATAATCTGGTTGGGAAAGATATAAAGAAATAAAATGTAATAATACATAGGGACAGCACAATAACCCTGACTCATCATCTCATGAAACCCTAGCCAGGTTTTGTTACATATTTTATGTTTGATATCGTATTCAATTTAGTTCAGATTAAAATGTGTAACAAAGAACTAAACAAAACAAATGTGTGCAAACCAACAAAGCATGCAAATGCCTTAACTCCTTATAGTTTAGGCATCACGAACCAACAAATAAAATTCCACTAATTTCTTTGCCCATTACCTCACCAAATGTCCACACAGTTAAAACAAATATCACATAATATAACTTATAGACCAACAAACAAAAGTCCATAATAAACAGACTTAATTTTGCTTGTTCAGCAGAACATAAAATGCTGTAATGTCATATCAAAGCCCTTAATTTACACTATCATCAACAACATTATGAACCTCTCTGGACGTTCTTTATTCTACAGTGATCATGTAGTGAATACGACCTGCTGTATGGTGATCAGTTTTAGATGATGCAGTAACAACCTCTATGATTATTGTCCCTTATAGCTGTAGTCTATCAAACACTACATTTGGCTGTGATGAGCCCTGAAGCACACTCAGAACTGTCCCAGATTGCTCAATAGTCAGCTTCTGGCCCAGTTTGTTGATTAGTTAGCCTCTTTCACATAAATACTCACTCACACAGACAGACACACAAATGAGAATTGCACCCATGGGACACAATGATTCTATCATACTTTAGCTAAACATAGACTGGGAATTAGTTGACTGGATAATCAATTTGACAGAGTGCCTCAGCAATAAGTGAGTGAAATGCACAGACAGTGCATGTCGGATAAGCCTGTGTAAGTCTAACATTTGTCAAACAGATCACACATGTAATCTGCATGAAAAAGAGCCTTGAATGTTTTGAATTATACATATACTAACCTTTCACCCCCCCAGAAACGAACCTAAACAGATGGAATATTTGTCTTCATGTGGGTAAATAAAAAAAGCTGGTTTTCCTCAAGCCCAGCATGACGACCTTATTTCATCATCTTTGCTTTGACTATTGATTATTTTGTTGTAAAACTTCCATGCTGTAGAAATGATCCCAAAGGAACCTTATGTCTTTTATAATTCGATATGTGTCGAGCCAAATTATATTTTTTTGGGGCAAAAAAATCTGTAGGCAGCATTTTAACTGCAAAGCAGATAAGCACTAAGCACCTCTAAAAGTAAATGACTTCTGAATAATTACTACCTATAACCTCTTCTCTCAAGGGAGCAATTTGGTGAGCCCAGATGGCCACCAAAATAGGATTTAGGTGCCAAATTGACAACATTACTCACGGGGATTATCAATTACCTAAATATCAATTCCTGTATCATCTCCTCTAAGAAAGGAAGAACGTGTCTTGGAGGAGGTGTTGCTGACTGACCATGGTGACAGTAAGCCAGGGGACTGATAATTATCCTAGAATATTGTATAGCATAGTTGAAAGAAATACACAGATCGACACAAAGAAGCAGTAACAATTGTACCACTGTGTGTAGACATAAAATGTTCCAAGTAAAAGGCATACATTCAACATTTGAAAATATAATAAAAGTACCAAAGTTAAAAGTAGCCTCCTCATAATGTAGAATTGCAGAATAATGTATCGTGTTATTGGATTACAGCAGAGGTTCTCAAACTTTTTCTGTCAGGCCCCCCCTTTGGAGAAAAAAAAAAGTCGGGCCCCCCAACACAAATAGTCAGGCTCAGTGGCGGCGCCAGAGATTTATTTTGGGGGTGCTGTGGGGTAGCTTGACATTTCATAGAGGGTGCTCAAACATTTAGGGTTTCCCATTAATGTACCGGGCGCTACAGTGGAATTTTCTACTGCAACAATCCCCACGCATATACACAATGTACCCGCAACTGTTACAATGAAGGCTCGATATCAGCTCACGGCATATAGGTGTAAGCAGGGGTAAAGTGCTATTTTTATAGGTGGTGTGTGGACCTCACATAGTGGGGTCCGGGGGCAAGCTCCCCCGGGAAGATTTTTAAATATTGAAGTTAAAAACATCAATCTGGTGCACTTTGAGAGCAAAATGAAGAGATCTATGGATACATCTCTCAACACCCATTTGAAACAGAACTGTAAACAGATTTACTTTTTCTTTATGGATATTTTACAAATCACTCTCTTTTAAACTTTATTCTTTTTTTAATGTCATATAGTATTTTATACCTGTTTTTAATTTATTCTCTTATTTTTTTTATAACTATAATGATCATATAAATGTGTGCCCCGGAAATAATTGAGAACCACTTTGAGAACCACTGGAATACAGTAATTGATGCAGTAATGTGTGGCGGCTGGTGGAAAATATTTTTGGTGGGGCTATGGAAATGGTGACCAAACCATACTAGGGGGGTCCGGGGGGATGCCTCCCCTGGAAGAACATTTTGAGAAATTACCTCTTAAATTATGACTTCTCGTGATGTTAGAGGGGGGGGAAGGACAAATTGAGGCTTACAAATATGAGATAATCCATAATCTTCAGTGTGGTTAGCTATGAATCTTCCAAAACTTCCAAATACCTTGTCCTGGACATAGTTTCTACAGTATAAACTGTGCAAAAGTACAGTAGGCCCACACAAACTGCAGAACACTGGTGCTTTGGGAACACTCAAATGATTTAATTCCCATTTAAAATCAGGAGACTGAATACAAACATTGTGTGTGTGTGTGTGTGTGTGTGTGTGTGTGTGTGTGTGTGTGTGTGTGTGTGTGTGTGTGTGTGTGTGTGTGTGTGTGTGTGTGTGTGTGTGTGTGTGTGTGTGTGTGTCATACTTGCCAACCCTCCCGATTTTCACGAGATTCCCGGTTTCCTCCTGGGGTCATATTTCTCCTGCATTTCTCCCGATTTCTGACAAAATCAGATTTACTCACGACTGTTTCCACTCGGATTTTAATACAACTACACCATTGTTTGGTTTCCTTAGTAGCGCGTCTCTTTAACTCAAAGTCTGAGAGGGTGAGGAGTCACAGAAAACTGAACAAGAATCGACAACTCCACCCTCTGCTCACTCCTTTCCTGTAAAATACAGGTCCAGCCCACACATATGCTCCATGGTGCTACAGACATTGCACTTACAACTACAATAAGCATGTAAATGTTAATCTACAGCTCCGGCGATCCACTAGCACCGGAGTCTCCACCTGCAGACGCAGCCATCCTCGACAACTACTGTAGCGTCACCTTGGATACGAGTCCAAACAACTCACAGACACACAGGCCAGGGCGCTGACAGGGCGCCCTTTGAGCATCAGATCTGACGACGCTGATTGGCTGAAATTATGTTTCGGCAGCATAGTTTACAGATAGCAACAGTCAGCTTGTTGGCTGCTGCTGCTCTGGCTGAGGGCTCCTTTCTTACCGCCCGGACGAGAGAGGGTAATGATACACGCTGCGGCCAGGCAGGAAACATGTGACTTATCAGTAACTTTAGACATCGTAAAACAATTTTAAACAAGATTTTATCGTAGATTATACATTGTACTGATACCAACTATATAATATTTACCTTGTTCATTACAAATAATCTTTTTTTTTGACAATCAAACAGGTGGGAAGAGGGGGGGCGGCGCCCCTAGTGCCCCTATGGGCCGGCCGCCACTGCATGTGTACATCAGGATGGTAAATGTGGGACTAATTTGAACTACTTTACAAACATTTTATCTGTGTAGTTTGAGAAATAATAGTACATATTATGATTTATAATATGAGGTCTACCTCACAATTGATTTGTAGATGTTTGTGTAATTAATCTGTGTCTGTACTGTCATAAAATACCTGAAAAGTACTGGTATTGGAGAAATATAGGCTATAAAGTAAGAGCCAGTACAATCAAAATGATATGTCAGTAATATCGTTGAGTAAAAGTATATACTGTAAGTACCTGCTAGCAATTTACTTTGGTTACTGGCAGTGTGACATGTTATGCTTTCATTTTGTTCAAGCTTTTGCTGTTTGAGCGACTGTGGGTGACCTCATTAGGGACAGCTATGGAGGAGAATGTGTTCTGACTACAACAAAGCTGATTTATCAAGAATGCCGCCCCACCAACCAATCAAACCAACTGACTACTCTCTCTACGTTCGGACGGGTGCCAGCAGCGTCTGCTGCTGTGGGGAAACTATGGAAACCACAGTTTTCTATACAGCGGACGACAACATGGATGTTTAATAAGAACGAGGGACTACTGTAAACTCATCTAGAGACTCTGCACCGTGCTCTGAAGCTGTTGCTTTGCTTTATGAACGTGGACAACAGAGAAACATATTCTTCATGACCAAAGTTGTCTCCCTCCGGTCCACATTAATACAAATGATCCCAATACGTATGATTGTATGAACTAAAGATCTTAAAATCAATACAGATGTATTTATTATAAACGTTAGTCCTTAACATCTATCACTGTGTATATCACCATTCAAACATCTTTTAAAAGTTGAACAAACCCCACACAGCTCAGTAAAGACTGAAATGTTGACTTTATTTGATAACTTCAGTGAAAACTAACGTTCATATTTCTCTTTTTGATTATAATACTGATGAACGTTCAAAACAAAGCACTTTGGCAACTTACCACCTATGTTTTAAAATGCTTAATAAGCACCGTAACTTTCATGATATCATTTCTCGGTCATAATCGGTTGTTTCTGTGAACGGCTGACTGTTGAGTGACGGAAAATGCTGCGGCTGCAAGGCATTGTGGGGCAGCATTTTCGCTTCTCCTGTCGGTTAGGGAGGTCCAGTGGTTCCTAAGATAAAGGAGGTTATAAAGGAAGTTTGAAACCTCCTTTCCTATCATTCTCATCATTCTAGAGAATTCGAACGGCACTTATCATGGCTGCCACTGAGGGACTTCCGGGTCATTTCACTCCTTTAGGAAGGTTCCTAAGCTAAATGGACTATTCGACTTCAGCCTATTATGACGGAGAAATTATATCATGAAAGTTACGGTGCTTATTAAGCATTTTAAAACGTATGTGGTAAATTGCCAAAGTGCTTTGTTTTGAACGTTCATCAGTATTACAATCAAAAAGAGAAATATGAACATTAGTTTTTACTGAAATGATCAAATAATATCAACATTTCACTGAGCTGTGTGGGGTTTGTTCAACTTTTAAAAGATGTTTGAATGGTGATGTACACAGTGATAGGTGTTAAAGACTAACGTTTATAATAAATACATTTGTATTGATTTTAAGATATTTTCATAGTTCATACAATCATACTGGGATCATTTTTTGTATTCATGTATACCGGAGGGAGAGGGTGACGAGCATAAATTTCACTCTCCTTTTTTATTTCAATTCCAACTTTGGTCATGAAGAATATGTTTCTCTGTTGTCCCCGTTCATAAAGCATAACACAACAGCATCAGAGCACGGTGCAGAGTCTCTAGATGAGTCCCTCGTTCTTATTAAACATCCATGTTGTAGTCCGCTGTATACAACTGTAGTTTCCATAGTTTCCCCACAGCAGCAGATGCACAAAATGACGTCCGCTGGCGCATCATAAACACCGGATAGTGAAAGTGCAGTCGGATTCTCTAAAGCACCGTAGTCTCTTCTCCTAAATCCTTTTGAATTCTCCTATCCACTACCCCTTAACCCCGTGACGTCTCACTCAGAGGTCAAGGAATAGGAGATAGGGTTAGAACTTAGGAGCTGATTTTTAAACTATCCGAACGCAACCAACGTGCTCAAGGTGTGTATATTGTAATAATGGTTTGTTGAATATAATAGCCTGACTAGAGCTAAGTAAAACCATAGACTGTGTATATATAATGGCTTAAAACCCGAACCCTTTACTTAATAAAAGGCACAAAAACACGTTTGCAGACGCCTAAAACATTAGCTAGCGATATAAATAAACACGCATAGCATTAGCTGCACAACATTTGCAGTAGCCTACTAGCAAATGTGGCAGTTATACTACTATAATGCAAAAAAACACGTTTGCAGACGCCTAAAACATTAGCTAGCGATATAAATAAACACACATAGCATTAGCTGCACAACATTTGCAGTAGCCTACTAGCAAATGTGCCAGTTATACTACTATAATGCCAATGTTTAAATCGTTGTTGTGCTTATTTGCTAATATGTACAGAAAGAGCAGTGTCAGCAAGTGGAATATGATGTTGATGCTAACAGGGTCAGGCAAGATGTATGGGGACATGGCTTTACATTCATAAAAGTGTCACATATGAGCAATGCAAGGTCATAGGTTGAGTAATAGAAACCTAAAATGTATTTTTTGTTTTAGGTTATGAATGATCTCCAGTCATACCCCAGGGATTGACAGTGAGAAGAAGAAATGCAACACAATTGGCCTCAGGAAGGATTGAGCTTCTCTGCAAACTGCTAACTAACTTAAGGTATGTAAATGATTTCTATTTTGTTCTTATGCACTGTTTTTTGTTTTGTTTTTTATTAAAATTACAGTACAGCAAAGGCAGACATCCTATTAATATTGCATCAAAAAATAAAGCATTCTTGGACAGCCTAATAATGAGTTATAATGACTTGCTGGCCAAATAAATACAAATACAGTCTTACTCTTTCACAAAAACATTAGACACATAGCACACGTGTCTCATGTCATGAGATCCCGAGAAGAAGCCCTGCTATAAATCCTACTTTTGTGAAGCTTAAAATATCCACACTGTCTTTTGGCAGGCGTCAGTTTGTTATTGTTTATTCATCCTACACTCATGTTCTGTAACTGTTTATACTGAATAAGGTGAATCGATGTCACATACTTTATATAAGGGAAACATAATAATGTATCACCTTAAAGCAGATATATAAATATTTGTGGCTGTATCCTCCATGAGCATATCTTGTTTATGAATAATGTCTGAAATAACTAAGAATCCAATAAATGCATTGTTTAAATGCTTACATTACTCATCATCAATCTTTTTAGTCTACACCCCACCTTCCACCTTTCATGTTATTAATTCTCCATCAAATCGGTAAAGTTTGGATGCATGTAATTAAGAACTCCGGCAATGTAAATGAAACGTTTCAGTACGTTTTCATGACAGTGATATATAATACATAGATCATCCTCACTTATTTGGAATTGCTAATTAATCAACATTATTTATTCAGGAAAAAAGCAAACTTTGTAATTAGCAAATGGCCTGATCTGTTGCAGCAGGCTCAGCAAAAATTAGGAACTTTGAATTTGATCTGGAAGTTTAAATAACTAATTAGCATCTTGATTTAGTGAATGTTACAGGATGTCAGGCAAAAAGGGTGCTGCTTGACTTGATATGTACACGGGCTTCTCTGTTTTTTTCCAGAAGCGTAGTGTTTACATTTAATAATTAATACTGACACTTTCTGCCACTAGATATCTTTGTTTTGTCATTACATTTAGTGCAAAGATGAACTTGTACTCACAGACACATGTTACAGAATAAAACTAACAATCAGTCAGCTTCTCAGAAGGCAAAATAAAAGCAAAGAAAAGTAAAGTGATGTTTTCTTTTGTGGACGAGGCCTAAAAAGACAGAGATCTGGTCTAGTTTTCAAGCAGGACTGTAGCTTTGTAGCAGGCAGTGAGTGAGCACATTAATCTAATGCATCAGCAGGTCCACATTTGTTTTAATGCAAACTGAAGAGAAGAAACGCACTGCATCTCAAGGGAGAAGAAGCTTAAAATGTCCTTCTAATGATAATAGATGATAATGTTAATGAGTTGTCCAAACATAACAAATGGAATGAATTACTGCCTTAGAACCAAGTCTGTTTCATTAAAATACAATAAAAAGGAAAGATTAGTTTTATATGGGAAATAACTTTCCTCTTTTGCGTTATTGATGAGCATAAGGGGAACATATCAAGGTTGGCTTGAACCTCTGGTCAATATTGATAAAATATTGCTACTATATAGTGTAGCCATTTGTCTTGGTTGCTCAGGTAACATTGAGCTAAATCAAACCGCTAGGCAACATGCGTCAATTTTTGTCAAAGTATTACAATTCTACCTTTTTTTGGAGACCATTTTAAAGCAAGAGGTGACTGAAATACAGTACAGTACATCACTTCTTGGCTAAAAACCATAAGCTTCCATCTGTCTCGATGATCTTATTCCCCATCCCCAAGTAATGTTCTTTCACTCTGCGGCCTGCCTGTGTTCATAGTAGTCAGAACATTGGGATTATGTGCTGAGGCTACTCTCTCTGAGACGACCTTGTATACGTTACAGTACTGTTAGCCCTCGGCCTCGAGCAGTCAAACACACACTCCATCAAGCTGTAACGCTTGCAGTCAACAGCAGACTGTCGCAGGCCGTTTGCTACAATCTCAATTTGTATTTCGTCTCAGACTGTTATGACTTGACAGAGAAAAATAAGAGGATTTGTCTTGATCTTCAACTCTCCCTTGAGGAAGTAAGTCTTCACCTTGAAGTTTAGCAACTGCATGGCCAACTGCCTCCAACCAAACTACTCTCTTCATCTGTTACAATTTGTGTTGTTTTCTTGAGGAGTACCATTATCCACAATCAGTTTTATATAAAATCTTTACAGACCTTTTTTTTTATATCTTTCTTTCTTAGTAGTCTACACAGCTACAATTGATACTGTGTATGTCCTTACCACAATCTGACATCTTTTCACCTTTGTTAATCTTAGAGTCTTTACAGAAACCCAAAAATGAACGCATATAGTAAACAAATACATATTGGAAAACAATATATCTATTTATTTGACTTTTTTCAATGAATATATGTATCCGTCTATAAAATGTCATCACGGTCCCTGAGTCCAAGGTGACATGTTGAGATTTGTTTCTAGCCGAAACAAATATTTACAATAATATAATGTACAATAACATATAAAGCAGATCTGGAGAAGAAAACATGTAATAATACATTGTCTGTTGATCAACTACCCGATTAATTTCATTTGTAATGTCATTCATTTACATCTCCATTTTTGTTGTTTAGTAAAATCAGTGTTGACGTTTTAAGTTGACCACACTCACAGCCGCAGCCTCTGATGGTAGAGCAGTCCTCTGCCAAAACTGCATCAGTAAACACTGCGAGCCTCTAACGGTGATGCACTGTAATGGCTCAGTCTTGAGCCTGGCCAGAACATCGTATGAGGTGCTAAACAGCAACTGGCTATAAATATAAGTGGTGAGCGCTGCCAGTTGCACTATTGCGGCTGAAATGAGCCCAATGATGGGAGCTTGAGAAAGAAAGGGGATATCAGTGATCACTAAATCATTCTGTAATCAGCTCTCTATGCAGGATCATCCATGCATGTTCAACGCCCCATTCTGGAAAGCTCTAGCAACAGAATGCTCCAGCTGACCCCATCTGTACCCCATCTCGTTTTGCATTATCCCTAACTCATAAAAGTCCCGTGCAGCACAAAAGAGTTAATGATTCCCTTTGTTTTGTTGCGGGGAACAGAACCAAAGCAAATGACAACAACAAATCCATCAAACTTAGCAGCAGTGAGCACATCAGCAGTTTTTGCCAGCCCACCAGAGGCCTAAAATGCACATATTGCATGCTGGCCCCCCAAGCAGCAGGCGGCCCTGGGACTCGCCAGCCCCTTGGTGGCCAGAGAGGACTTGATAAATGACTGGAGCAAACTTCTCTGTCACCAGTGAGGGAGGAGTCCCCCACAGTGAGCTACATCATCCTAACGGCATTATTCTTTTCATGCCCGTTGTCGATACAGGCGTCCCGTGATTGGCGTCACGCCTTGCACAGGTTAATTGGAATCCTGAACTGGAAAACAGCATGGGAAAAGAGCAAATATTGTCGCCCAGATAATCGCCCATACGATAACCACCAATATGTTTGTCGATTCCAATGCATGGCGAAGACATGAAATGTTAACAATGTTGAAGTACAGTTTGTACAAATGGTTAAAAATGCTTAAATGCAACAAACAAGAGATAGTTCCTTGTCTTTTACACTGAACAAAAATATAAACGCAACACTTTTGTTTTTGCTCCCATTTTTCATAAGATGAACTCAAAGATCTAAAACATTTTCTATCTACACAAAATAACCATTTCTCTCAAATATTGTTCACAAATCTGAAAAGATCTGTGATAGTGAGCACTTCTCCTTTGCCGAGATAATCCATCCCACCTGACAGGTGTGGCATATCAAGATGCTGATTAGACAGCATGACTATTGCACAGGTGTGCCTTAGGCTGGCCACAATAAAAGGCCACTCTGAAACGTGCATTTTTGCTTTATTGGGGGGGTCTGGAGGGGTCCGAAAACCAGTCAGTATCTGGTGTGAGGGTTAGGGTTAGGGTTAGGGTAATATTGTGAATCGAGTGGCCCATGGTGGTGGTGGGGTTATGGTATGGGCAGGCGTATGTTATGGATGACGAACACAGGCCACTTGATTCACAACATTACCCTAACCCTACCCCTCACACCAAATACTGACTGGTTTTCGGAACCCCCCAGACCCCCCCAATAAAGAAAAAATGCATGTTTCAGAGTGGCCTTTTATTGTGGCCAGCCTAAGGCACACCTGTGCAATAATCATGCTGTCTAATCAGCATCTTGATATGCCACACCTGTGAGGTGGGATGGATTATCTCGGCAAAGGAGAAGTGCTCACTATCACAGATTTTTTTCAGATTTGAAACAATATTTGAGAGAAATGGTTATTTTGTGTATATAGAAAATGTTTTAGATCTTTGAGTTCATCTCATGAAAAATGGGAGCAAAAACAAAAGTGTTGCATTTATATTTTTGTTCAGTGTAATTCCTGTGTGCTGAAGAGCTGTTAGTTGACTATACATAATAACAAGAATTTAGAGATTTTTTTAATTAACATTTTTGTAACAGGCACTCAGAGATACAAGGTGTCATTTAATATGAAAGCAACATTTATCAGAGTACTTGGGGATGTTGTAACGCTCCCTTTCCAAGGCAGTGTGCTATTGAAGTCCATTACTGGATTGGAAAAAGGTAACTCAATCACTGCATGTCTCCGGTCACATCAAAGCGTATACTCAGACCACAGGCCAACCTTATGTTCAATGACCTATGACACAACAAGAGCAACACCTTGATAAAGTAGCTGAACATGATGGACAACCCGGTGAGGTCTACACCTGGCACCTCAGACATAGGTTGCAATTGAGAGTTTAACACATGTGCACTTAGTTAAAGTAAATGCCAACCATGTTATCAGGGTTTCATGCGCGTGTGCAGATTTTTAGCCACATGTCAGGATGTGGGACAAATGTAGAACCATTACATTGGAATGGACAGCTTTCCTCATCAGGGCAAATGGAGGACAATGTCAGATGGCCTTATTGATAAGTTAATGAGGCAAAAAACACTTCCTCGAAGACCCATCCAACACCCACCCCACAACCATCCCCTCAAATCATTGATTTACACATTATTCACATTGCCGTGTTTACATTGCAGAAATAGTCTAGGTAATTAAACGCCGCGTCCACGTAACTTAACCATTTCCTTTACTCTTGATGTACAATTATCCTACATGGTCTTGCTGACATATGTTTGCTGTATTGTGTCGTCAACGGGACGAGCAGCAGGGAAATCCCTAATGAGACCCGAAATACTTGTTTCATGCAGTAATGGAAATTACTTTTCCTTTTGGAACAGGCGACGAGACTCACAAGAATCACAGAGACAGCAGATCAAGAGTAAAATGAAGTATGCAAATGTAATCATATTTATCAGAGAATGCTTATGGCAGAAAGCTATTAATTTCTCCTCTGCTTCTTGACACTTTAACATATGCATCACCTGCTTCGCGCAAATGATTATTTTTGTGTTTTCCATCTCCGTTGACAGAGCATTATTTTCTTTTCCATTGCGTCTTGTTATTTTTCTAAACTTTCTCTGTCTGAAGAGTGTAATGGCCTCTGATTGAAATTTCATTCAGAAAAACTAAGTGAAATACATGTTGTGCATTTAATGGAAAAAATAATTGCACGTCAGATGAAACAAAGCATGACGCATAGAAACCAGGAAGAGACGACTGAAAACACAAGTCAGCAAAGAGGTCAGGCTGCTCACTCTCTCATTTGCCGCAATTACTCGCTACACTCACTCATTTACTCACTCCATCACTCTCTCACCTGACTTATCTATTGCTCACGCACTCACTCACTCAGTCATTGATTTAGCTTTCCATAAGACAATTTGATAAATCCCTATAATACAGTAAACATTTCATATCATGGAAGTACTTTACAAAGGATGATTGTTTTAAAAATGTTGATAATGACATTTTATAGAGTTTTGAGTTAAAGCAAATGGCAACTTATATGGCCATTTGCCATACGTCTATGTCATTAGTTGCATAACAATACATCACAGGGGTTCGACAACGTTTACATTTCTAACAACATTTCATGTTTTACACGACATGTGGCCTTGCATCTATTTCCTAACTTTTGATGGCCTTGTACCAACTACAATATGCTTCCCTTTTAATTGCCAAAAACATAATCACATCAGAAACTGCAATGTTGCAGACCAAGGAACAGAAACTACTGACTATTTAAAGAGCTTCCAGATGACACAGTATGTTAATTTGTATTGCATTTTAAACTACAGTCCTAACACTAAGCAGAAGGGGGCCAGCTTTGTGCATCAGACCTGATGTAGCGCAACTCAGCATCAGATGGGCAGACTATGGCCATAAATACCAAAACATCACGTTTTTTATTTTACCACTAAAAGTTTGTACATTAAATATATTTTGCTCTAAAACAGTTTAAGAAATATAACTTGGTAAACATGCCTTAATTGTTTTGTGGCCAGGATTATATTTATTTTGCCGTCATTACTAAACTTATATGTAAACGTCGAAATCTATTCAATCCATGACAGACATTTAATACACTAATACTATTAAAATAAATGGCATGGCATTATGTTCACTACAGTACCATGGAGTAAAATACGTGTATTATCATTGAGGTGAAATAGTGCCCAAAGTCCTGCTTTTGCAATCTAATTATAGAGAAAAATACCATTTACGACAAGTACAATTCCACACCTTCAATAAATGATAAGGTGAAGTATTGATAAGCAGTGTCACCTTCTTCAGTCCTGAAGGTGACCTCTGCAGAAATGTGAAAACTCTCTGACATGCAGAGAGCTCTCTGGAGAAGCACAGCTGCTGCATTTGAATGAATAAAAAACAACATTTCCTGTAAAGACTGTCTGTGAGACTACTGTACAGGAGTGCTATTTCAATTCATCCCGGAGCAGCCCACAGGAATTGAGCCCATATTGAGCTCACTCCTGGGCGCTGAGAGTGGTCAGGAAGATTGATTCCTGGGCTAGATCCCCGCTCACTGAAGACTGAAGTGCATTCTAGTTTGAGGTTCTGTGTCACATGACCTTGTAGGTTTGAGAAGAACACAAAACCAGGAATGTTATATTTGAAAAATATGGGGAATATAGAATAGTGTCAGTCTTGTTTTCCTTAATGCCATTTAGAGTTGTGGTCCTCCTAATTATCGTCTATCATAATAGAACAGCAGGCTATCATATCTTCACTATGTACAGTGTAACGACCTGTGGGTTATTGCAGGGACAGTATGGTGGTGATCACTGCATCTGCCAAAGTGCCTCTAACCTTTTGAGTATCACTTATAATTAGCGGGGAGAAGACATGCAAAAAAATACCAGATGGTGGCATTATTTGATAGTCTCCCAAAATGACGACCACGGTCCTTTAATTCTTGTGTGATAGTTTTAATTAAATCGGCTTGTCAAAATGACAATTTACGCTAAATTGATGCTATGCATGATACTATTAATACAATGTCACTGACATTCCTATTAATTACCCTGACTAGTTGATATCACACACATCTTCATTATCGACACAAAGATTGAGATTGCCTCAACTGTTAGAGGACTGGAGAACCCTAAGTGATGCATTTATCTAATATCAATTCAAAATGAATATTAGCTCATTTTGAGGCTGGCTCAAGTCAAAAGTGATTTACTTTACCTGTCATATCTGATGTTTGTGGTTCGTGTTCTTATGTTTTTTTATCGTCTCTTGCTCTGTGACCTGAGAAATGGCCCAAACAATGACAGGCTTGATAGGAAAAATTGCGGACAAAACAAGTCTGTATTTGGCTAACCAACCAGGAAATGTGTCTGATGATGCAGTTTATTCACTTCAAGATAAGCAGATTATTTCAGTCTACTATTAAAAATATACATCCAAAAATACATATACAACTGACAGTACTAGTTCATTCAGAATACAATGAACTACTACTGAACTGAAGAGAAAATGAAAACAACATTCTAGCTGAAAACGTTGTTTGGCAAAAATGTTATTCATGGTTATTTGGGTTTATCAGTTATCCTGAATGTATCCAGAGCTGCAGTCTAGGATTTTTTATTTTTTTATCTATAGATTATTTCAAAGAAATGTCAGAAAATGCTTTAAGAAAATGTCAATGATATTACGTTTAGTGTCATAGTGTAATTTAAAAACTAGGAAACATTCACACTTGAGAAGCTATAAATGGAGAATGTGTACATTTTCTTCCTAAAAGAAATAATAAAACAATTTATCAATCAAGAAAACAAAACAGGCGATTTAATTAACAGTCTAAAGCTTATCGATTAATCTTTACAGAATAGTCTGTATACTCTGTAGTTTAATGGTCAGTCAAAATAATTTTCACAACACAATGTCAATAACCTAGAAAAACTACAATTCCTCAATATTTGTTGACATTCTTTGTTAGCAGACATGGGGGAACATAGTCCACCAGAATGTCTATTGATCAAAGAAATATATATATAATAATGTTAGTTCTGTTTCAGTGTGTTGTGTGAGTCCCAGGTCGCAGTAAGTGAACAGTTCAGTCAGCTCTGTCTGCTTCATCTGTTTTTTCCTGTGACAGGGTAGTCATCTTCATTCCCTTTGTCCTTACTTTGGAGCAGCAGGTAATATATAAAGGTCTGTGTCTCCCTCACCTCTCCACTTGTCCTCCTGGACTGAGTAATGTCTGAAGCTTCAGTCCTGGCTTGATACGATGAGTTATATCCTGATTTCAGAGAAGTGGACATTTCATTTGTTTTGTAATATAGACGTTTTTATGATGCGGTCATGTATGATTCCATCCCATTGGCTTTGAGGTTTTATCGTCAGATAAAAAAACAAAAACTCTGTCGCAGTGTTGGCTTAGGCATCCAATATATTCTTCGTTTCCCTCCCATATTATTCACAATTTAAGTTCATTTTTTAGAATATCTTATATTTATTTTTTCTTAATGTAAGTAAAAAAGTGAAAGCACGTACCAACTGTTTGGATGGTTTGTTTCTATATTTCTGAAAGATAACAAGCTTTCATGTGATACCAGTGTATATTAATTGCCCATAGTTTACGACTGTTTGTCCACACTGTTATCCTTTGTTTTATGGAGCCCACCGCAGTGAGCTCAAAGTCAAACTCTATATAATGAGGTATTAGCCTCCGCCACCATTTCACTCAGACATGTCAAGGTCAGGTCACTGTGGGATTGTCCCCAACCCCCAGCGGCCGCAGCCACACATCTTCCCTCTGTCGGGGACGCACATTATTTGTGTTCACCTCATCACTGCTCAGATGGGCTGTGGGGAGATAATAATAAGCCTTTAACCTTCTAAATGATTACAACTGTAAGAAAACAGCTGGTTTCGCCGCAGCTGCTTTGATTTCGGTACAAAAGGCAGCAGTAAGTTGTACTGCTCGTCACATCACATACGTGTAGGCAACATGGGTACGATTTACACAGACATGTTTTGCTCTGTTTTATCGGCCCTCCACCCTGCAGTAAGCCTCCTATGATGAACCCTCCTACCTGATGAACTTGTACTTCAGAGCAATGAGACCTCCAGTTTTCTGCCATGGTGTTTACTCTGCCAGAGGAGGGAAGAGAGGGGATCCATTTGTCCCAAGGTGAGACACACTCCCCAACACCCCGATGTTAAATAAACACTCCCAGACCTCTGGCCAGCTCACTCCAGCCACTGGAATACCATTGGTGTGTCTAGATGATGGAGGGCTATTGTTATCTATCGCCTCTGCACTCTGCTGAGAGGCCAAGGAGAAGGCTGGCCACAGCGGCGCGTTACATATAGACTCGCCCACTCACATTAAGTTGTATTCGTTGGTCCTAAATAAAAATAGAAAAGGAGATTTTCAGACGCTTTCTTAGAACACCATCTGATTGAAGAGGGAGAGAGGGGGAAAGAATTTGAGTGCGGCTCAGCGTGTGTTTCATCACCTGCAAAGCCAATGAGGGAGAGCGTCTCCGCGTCAACAACTGTAAAGCGTATCCCAGCTTCTGCTGCGGCTGCCATCTCTGCTGCACGCTACACTAACCAAGAATGTGTATTTCTGCAGATGATTAAATCAATACCATTTTGACAAGACTTGTTGGAACATGCCTCTTTATTTTACGCAATTCCTTCCCTTTCGTCAGGGAGCATTTATCAACCTGCCGTGGCGCTGTCACCTAATGGAGATTGTTCTTTAGTCTGCACTTGATAGAAGGGAACGATTATGATGCATGTCGATAGTTTACAGAGATATTGACACAGGAACAAAGAGCAGACCCTTGCGGCTGATAGCCTTTTCCCCTCAAAGCACTGTGGTCATGTTTCAAATGTCTCTTTTACCTTCAACATACCTTTCCCATGTTGATTTCCTTTGTTTTAGTGCTCAATTAAGGTGAGGCCCCATAATGCTGCAGTTGTTGAGGGGACTCCAGTGTTCCCTTGTATTTACTTTTCGACACAAGCCAGGCATTCCTTCTTCTGTCCTTTTTAGGCCTTTGCCCTTCCCCCAAACAAAAAAACCTGTCACCTTAGAAACGCCTTCACATGTAGTCTTTGCTATGGCACACAAGGCGTTAATGATAAAACCAGCCCTGGGTGTGACAACAAGCCCTGCATATAATGAGCTTGAAGGAGACAGGAATCAGAAAAGGTGGGATGCATATAAAAAGAGGGAGGAGAGTGGGAAAACAAATGATGAGCTCCACCTATGAATTCTTCACCTGCATTGGCTGATTGGAATGGCTTGACTGTGCGCTCAGCTGTGACTTAACAACTAATCCCGTTTGTAAGTTATTATTTATCTCCAGGAAAGTTTGTCAAACTTGGGCTGTGATTTTCCAACCTGATTTCCCTCTTGTGGCTCGCTCTCGCACATGCTCCCCACATAATTTATGACTGCCTCTGGTCTTGATGACAGATTATTAAAAGTAGAATTAGTTTTTTGCGCGGGATTTCTCCACTGGGAATTGAGAAGGCAGTGCTCTCCACGGAAGGTCTCTTACGAGGTCTCCATTACTAATAGAAGTTTTTTTTCTCTCTGATGGGGGGCAAGGAGACTAATGATTTGAATTTACTGTGGCAGCCGTCACGTGGTCTGGAAGGCATCAGTCGAACAGACAAGAGGTTAACTTCCTCCCTGTGGAGAGGTTTATTGGATTGTTTAGCAGCAGAAGGATAATGTTTTTGTCATAGACTGCTGCGGCAAAACAGCGGTGTGGCAGAGAGAAGGGGAGAAGAGAAATGAAGGGAGGAAGAGAGAAAGGGGTCGAGGGATGGATCGAGGGGCAGAGAAGAGAAAGGGATGAAATGGAGAAAACAGCATGATCGTCAGCAAGGGGAAAGCAAGTTATTTCTAATATCGGTGGACAGATACTATAAAGCGCGGTGATGGCATACCATTCCTCTTCAGCTCTTACATGTGCTCAGGAAGAAACACACTCCCATTCAGCGGTGTGCACGAAACATAAGTACACACCACATTCAGCCTCACTCACAGACAAAAAGAGAGATGTTAGTTCCTTTCACCTGATGGCCGTTTGGAGCTTGTACTCCCAGCATGCCTCGGCAGTATGGGTACCAGAGGGGAGTCACAGCGCAGCTGAGAGCCTCGGCTTAATCTTATGCATCATTAAGCACTCAGCGGCAAGCCAGCGCTGTTCATATACATCATCCACGCTTAATAAACATAATGATGACATAAGATGTAATTCTAGATGAATTTTCATTTTATAGGGAAATGGAGAATTCCTGTAGAAAGGGAAAGAAAAAAAAGTAAATTATCTGGGAAGTACAAAATAAATTATGTTTTTTTTCCCACTTAGATGAATGAAGGTGTTTAGTGCATCTGAGTCGGGCATAGTGTGTTAGGCTGCATAGGGAGGTGGTGTTGATGGTGGCGATGTGGCTTTTGGTTATGGTGGCGATGGTGTGGCAGGTGTGGTTGGAGGAGAGGCAGGGTTGTGGGGAGGGGGAGTCAAAGAAAAATGGGGGTGGCTATTGTGAAACGTTTGCAATTTTTAATTCCTAATCGCGGGGCATGATGGACAGGCTGAGACACCCCAGAGTGTGGAGCTCATCCATCATGGAAGGAGGAAACCAGAGAGAGTGAGAGATGGGAGATGTTACATTTCAGATGGAGTAACCTTACAGGGGGGGAAAGGGAAAATAGATTCTCGATAAAAGGCGAAGATGTGGGAGTGAAAGGGCAGCGGGTACTGTGGGGGGACATTGCGGGCCTGAGATTGCTTCATGTCTCCCTGCTGGGACTCCGGGGTAGCTTGGCCTGGAAATGAGTTCCGCTTTCAGGGACTGTGCCAGACATTGAATCACCCTGAGAATCACCCTCGCTGCACTTGTCTTCAGCAGATAGTCGACATAAAGTGGTGGTGACCTGGCGATGGTAAAGTGAATACCAATGGGATATAATCAACCAAGGAAACAGCAGAGCTTCTCAACCACAGGACTGTAAATGCAAAAAACTCTCCGTGAATCTCTGCTTTATATTTTCTCTGTAGCATTGTTTTGTAAACCAGGAATATATTGACGGAAATAAATCCTTGTGCGTGCGCTGCGGTCACTTTATATTGTTTGACATGACAACTTTATCTGCTAAATGTTGTTCCCGCCTGATGGTTTCCTTTTTGTCAAAGCTAGTTTCGCAAACTGCTTGTGTCCTGATAGCAGAGAGCACCCTAAGAGTATGTGAACTGTACTTCAGACATGATAATGTCTCATTATGTCTGATAATTAATTAGCTTCAGTGTGTTGAGGTCCTGGTTGCCTGCCTTTTTTTGAGGCGTAATGCGAGTTTTAGACCTCAGCAAGTTTGGAGCCAGTGGAGCATGAGAGCCAGTATGCCAGTGGGTGAGCCAAGTCTCTCAATGCAGGGATCATTACCACCCCTCTTTCTCTCTGTCGTTCTCATTCTCTCTCCCTCGCTTTCTATTTCGGCTCTTTATTTGATTTTTCTCTCTCATGTGAAGCCCCCTTTTTTTACATGTATTCTCAAACATGTTCAGTTTCTTTATCAGACAAAATACTTATCATACTAACTTACTCATGTGGAAATAAAATATACACTTTATTAGACCATAATCTTGGAATCTAAAAGTCACTAATACGATTTAGCCTGTTGTGATGTCATCTTGTTGGTAATTAGTTACCCATAATCCCTCTCACTCAAAAAAAGAAGAACAGTAATAGGCAGAGAACAGTGACAGGATCAGAGAAATGGGCTTTTAACTAACACGCAAAGTGATGAATGGATTGACCACAATGTAGACTAATGGAGCCATGGAACTAATTAGGCCGAGCAGAGCTGTGCTTAAATGTAAATGGATTGAGCGGGAGGAAACGTAGGAACAGCTGAGAGAGTGATGAGGTCCTTCATGTGGGGGTCAATCAAACACAATCCGTGGGCCGCAGTGAGGTCGGAGTATTTTGTATATCTGTTAGAATTCAGGTAGTGTTGCATGCCGTATGTCTGTTTCTCTGCTCTCCATAGATCCTCCCTGTCATTGATACAAAAGGCCGGCTGCGTGACTTTGCATAAAAAGCTGTAATAAATCTCTAATCATTCTCGTCCCTGGTGCCCAGCTCTCAGACCCTGCAGCTTGGCACCTACCACATGTTTGCCGCCGTGCCCTCTGACTTTACGCTCCGTGTAGACCGCTTCTGTTGGCCGCGCCTCAAATCTGCTGCTTTCACCTCAAGAATTGCGGTAAAGATAATTAATGCGCCGGCTACAACGCGTAACCCGGGGTGGTGCTCCTCACATTGAGCTGTGTTTCCCTGCATTCAGTGAGTCTTTATGGCCATGCTGTGACCTTGTAAGCATCTGTGGAGTGAAGTAAGTGACAGCAGTTTACAGACATGCATTTCTCCGTGTGTTTGTCTTCTCCTGCTACAGTATGTATGTACAGCAATTATTTAGTGAGAAGAGCTTCCTACAGTAGCTAGGAGACCACAGGCTGAGAAGAGCAATAACATCCACTCCGATGTCTACTCAATGCTGGGATGCAGTTCGTGCCCTCTGGTTGGCTCTGTAGGCGCCGCACATCCCGGGAATTAATGTGTGCAGAAATGCAAATAACCCACCCCAGTAAAAGTTGACATTGCCTCCTCTGATACATTTTTATGCTGAGGTAAGAGACAATTTAATGCAGAATTAGAAGTCACTCTCCGCCACCATTTACATCCTTAATTAGCTGTAATTTCTCTGCACCCATTAGAGAGAGGAAGGGAAAGGACACAATGGAAGAGTTTAAGATGAGTGTGTTGCTGTCCCTGGTGCCAGTCTGGTGTGTGTCTGTTTGTGTCACAGTGTGGGTTTGTGTACCAGTGTGTCCTTCCCGACTAGGTTGCCTTTGGTGATTGATACACGTCTTGCTCAGTCACCAGCCATTGGCACTGGGGTGGATGTAAACACTGATTAGAGGGAGGAAATGAGGCCCTCACTTTGTCCTCTGTGTCAGGGAGCACTGCGGTGGCTGTCTCTGTTTGTCTAGTTCTTTCCACCTGAGCACGTTTCAGAGGACACCGTTAGCTACGCTTTATAGCCATTATTTAGATAGCGACACAACGGGATGCTCCTTTTGCTCTTTGACTGACATGCCCAGCCATGTGCTCAGCAATTCAACTCCCTGCCTCGGACAAAGTGCCTACAAGTTTGTGAGAGCACAACAATTGTGATGTGTCCGTTTGTATGAAGGAGAGATTGCACAGGGTTACTGTTGATTTGATAGGAATACACAATTAGGAAGCAGTAATTTCCTTTCTGTCAATTTAATGTAGAAAACTACGTTTCTTGCGTGTTTTACCGCTTTTGCACCACTCTGTCATTGTTATGCATTGTTTTTGCAATTTATTAATTTCACAACTTATTTATTTGAGTTAAAACCAGACAGATTGTTGATATTGTTTTTCCAATATCATAAAATTGCATACAAGCAGAATTGTGTTTTCTGTATGTTCACGTTACTGGATATATTTCAGGATATTTATCATACTGTCTACCTGTAATGTTACAATACATGCAAATCATGAAACCGGATACTATACCCTTATGAAATTATGACAAACCATTCAATTTGGACAACAAATCAGCTTCAACTACTTTGGTGGCGCCTTATCAGGAAAAGAAAAGCACAGAAACAGTGCTGCACAGAAAACATTTTTCTTTCTTTGCGAGGAAAAATGAACTGTCAACATTTAATGATAGATATTTGCATTGTGATACAAATCGTGTCCTTGGCCCTAAACATAAGATATAGATCCATTTATAATGAATTCAGATAAATGGTCCTTTTTGCATTCTCGCTCTAATGGATTTGTAGAGCCAGCTTCAGTGACCCTGGTGCAATCGACAAAAACCTGCGCCAGTGGATGATCAAGACAGACATCTATCATTTCCTCTCATACCTTCTAAGACGTCGCTGATACTTAGGTGCAAATGTATTTTTTTCCCCCCCACTAAATGTATGTGCAACTTCTGCAAGCTGGCTGACTTTTTTTTCATGGTGTTGTGAGAATGTGAGGAAGAAAGAGGGCAAAAAGACATTAGATTTTTTTTCCATCATTAAGCTGTGTCTGGGAGATGATGTGCTAGCCGTATGTGGTCCAGGGGAAGTATTTATAGCCCTGCTGGAATCTTGCTGTGCTGCGTTGATAGCAGAGATAATGGGAGAGAATGGGACGCAGCGAACTGTTCTAATGACACCAACAAGACAAGAGAACAGCGAGGATAAATAAATGTTAGCCATTTTCTCTCGCACATCATTTGCATTTTTTCTTGTTAAGGTCACTTATAGACTCAGACAATAACAATGAGGGGGGGAAAAATGCCCTTGCTGAATAAAAAAATCTGAAATAACAAAAACCGAACTACTTAGTATGCAAGTAATTGATTTTATTTCCTAATAGTGTGACATTCAGTTAAAGATAGTGCCGGTTTTTAATTTGTAGCTGCTTTAATTCCCGCGTAGCTGCTTGAGTGGGTTTCCGTGTGAAATAGGGGGAATACAAACAAGATTTCACTTCATTACACAGGAACAAACTGTACAGAAATTGCACTTACTTATTGAAATGACTGTTAAACATGCACAGCATTACGTGCTCTGCCTGTGCCGAAAATGTTAGAAACATTAAAGCGCGAGAATATGAGTACAGACACTGAACCAGTAAGAGGACCAATTACCAAGGACTGAGTTTGAGGAGCACTGTTCCCAGGGATGATCAAAAGGGACAACTGATTAAAGAAATACATTGACCTTAAAATAGGCCTAATTTAATCAGCCTCTGTTTCTGACCGCGGAAACACATTCTTAATGATAAACTGTCTTTCCTTTTCAGAGGCTCACTGTGCCACCTAACGCCAATTGTAAAAGAAATTGCTGACAGCTATGGCGAACATGGTTTGTGTTTGGAAAATAACTTTCATTTCATACTTCCATCTGACGACGACAACAGTCGTTGCAGTAACTTTGTGAGAGACTGGGTCATTAGTGTAACCTCTGGGTCCCGTTTTGCAGCCGGAAGGTAATGAGAGACAAACAGCATGGTCAGCAGTAGGCATAAGTGCTAGAGTTTATGGGCAGTGTGTTGTGTCCCAGGTTAACACTGATGCCACCATTTAGAGCTCTGTGTTTTAGCACCCGCCTGCTAATTGAGATGACAAAGGCCATAACAATGACATTGTTGGCCAAACGACCCTCACTAGACCTGCGTCTGGCTCCAGTCAAGGACGTCCAGCAGGCTGTAAGTGCAACCTTGGAATTTAAGACGGTGCCTCAGACCTTCTGTGTATCTCAAAAACAATTAGCACAGCTCAGGTGGGCCAACACACATTCTCAGACCCTTTTAAGTGCCAGGACTGCACCACTTGTTTTCTTTACTTAAAGTCATATAAACCACATCCTCCACGCACAACGATAGTACATAAACGGCTCTGAAAATAGCAACTGGAATGGATATTGTGTTGTTATTTCAAAAATCTAGTTAGATTACCTTATTTGTCATTTATGCTTCTCATTACACATGGACGCATCCTTGTAAATAGGCTGCTGCTGTAATATGAAACTACATCAATTGACACCCCATAAAACATATATAACGTGTTAACTAGAGATATAAACAAGGCCAGCTGTTGAATTATCTTCGACTATCCTAAAACTGTGTTTGTGATCAATTAAGGCTCAGTCTCACAATTTCCCATTGAAAACAGGATGTCTTCCGTTACCAATCTAATAATAGTAATGCATATGGCGAGTGTTTTGATTAACATAATGGAAAAATAGCCCACATAATTTATCTTCTAAGTCCGAGGGAGAGAAAGCCAGATTGGAGCCTGAGGACTCAATCCACCTCAACATATGCTGCCATTGTAAGTCTCTGAATGCAGAGTATCTCGAGCCTCGTTCCCATTATATTTATTGAAAAACATTTGACTTTATGAGCTGCATACTTAATGAATGCCTATCGATGCTGCGGCTCGGCAGATGAGGCTATAATTCTACATATAAGTATCGCAAACACACGTCGGTGTGTAATGTTGTTTCTAAATGTGATCTGTTCTAATTTCTGTTTGTCAGTCCTGGACCGAGGCATGGGAGAACACTGGTCTGCATTGCCATTTCCTTTGTTAATTTGCAAGCTATAATAAAAAGAGCAGTTTAGTTATTCATTTACCTCCTAAGGTTAACATTTTCTTCTTCTGCCCTAACCAAATGTTTCCATGTACAATACAAGAGACAGAAATATTGATCTGTACAGTTGACAGCTGGTCAATTTAATAAAGCAACTTTTTCTTCTCTGCCACTGAGCTGTTTCTTCTAATATCATTCAGCTGTGTAAATCCATCATGTGGCATGGACAGAAACAGCTGAATAGAAATCCTTTTTTCTTTTTTTATCAACCTCCTAGATATAGTATATTCATGCGTCTATAATACAGCCTGATGCAAGCTCTGACTGAACAAAAACACAGATGAAATCCTTAGCTGCTGCCCCTCGCTGTGATGTCTGGTCCAGCTCCAGTTTTATACCCAGGAACAGACAAACACCATTCAAATGCATTGCCTGGCTTATCTTATCTTGTAAGATGGAAAACAAAACCTGGGAAGTAAATCTCATTCATATATTTGTCTGAAACCAGATCTGCAGTTGCTACTTAACGCTAGTCCATTGGTTTTGTCTGAGTGATTCACCTATCGGAGGAAAGTTAGATGTATTCCACTGATTGTCTAGCTCCAAGAAAATCCATCTCGGTGCATCCTGCGGCTGCTGGGCCTTTTATTGACATATCAGATGGGACATTGGAGGAGAAATTGGCCTCATTTGTTTCTCATGTCACCTTAATGGCAGATCTCTTTCAAGGGGCAAAGAATTGACAGGCCCCCGGTCTCAGTGAGCAAACAGCCAAACCTAGTTTATTGGTTTCCTCTTGCAAACACTGCTTAATGCGGCTGGCTAGATCAGCCTCCAAAGTTGAAAATATCCCCCAGAAAATATTAATCAAGTCCTCTGACTCATTGTCTTTGCATGATCAATTATCTGGAAAGGGACAGTGTTGCTATAGCCCCGGGACATTCATCACGCTGCGTTGGAATTCCAGGAGAGAAACAACTGTGCTGATGGAGTTTAAGGGTCACTTAGACATGTTCTGTGTGGATGTGCTGCATCTCGGGAACAGTGATGAGATATGATGGGCTACTTTTAGCAATGAAAGACTTGATGTTTTACCCCAAGTATGTACATGGTGCCCAGCGATGACAACTATTTCTTCTACAGTTGGTTATCCACCAACTATCATCCCTGTCAATACTCTCCCCAATCATTTCCCTCCTCAGCAGTGTTGGCGTCTTGTTTCCCCGCTTGATTGAAGTTTCTGCGCGTCACTTGGAAGTGAACAGGTGTCAACCTAGCACAGGCACCTCGCAGATGGCAGCATAATTAGCATTGATTCTGGCAGGCTTTCACAGGCCAGGGTCTAGATGGCCGTGACGACCAACTAACCTCCCCACCTCTTGATGGGCTACCTCTGGGACAGATCGAAGCTCATTTTACTCAGAGAGTGGTGCACACTAAAGGACTCTTTAGTAACACACACCATCTGAGGCACACAAATCCTGCTGTATAGCCTCTGAGAGAAACAACTGACAGTGTGGAAATGCTCTTTAGTCAAATGAGCCACTTTTAGTTCTTTAGCTTATCTAAGGTGAACATGTTTATTGATTAGGACTGCAGCTAATGATCATTTTCATTATGCAATGCACTATTTTCTCGAGCCATTATATGGACGGTAGAATATCTGAAAAAGAACAACTGAGGAATGTTCATACATTTCCCAAAGATGTAGTAAATCTATTAAAATTGCTTCTTTTTTTTAAAAAAACAAACACTTCACAACAACAATAATATTGTCCTTGTTGTACAGTATGGTAAACTAGGTTACAATTCCCAAAGGTCCAACCAGATATAATAAACAACTTAAATGATGAGTAGTTTTTTCAGAATGTTGTATATTTTTCTTTGTCTATCAACCAATCAATTAACCAACTAATCATTTTTAGCTCTTTTGTCTTGTCTCTTGTCTTACCCTGGATCAATGTATTGACCCGGTATATAGACTATTCTTAATCTAGATCTATATATCAGTCCATCTTTCTTATTTTTAGATCAGCATTTTAAATTACATTTTAAGGATCTCAGATGGACTGAGTATCAGTGTCCCTCTACAGTACGAACTCATCAAAGCAATACAGTAAAATACTTAATAAATAGTGGATTATATAATGCTGATTTCCAATTGATTGGCTGGTAAAAAAATGAAAGACAAGTGGCAGCATCCTTGAAAAGTGGATTATTCTGTAAGTGTGTCAGCGTCCATGCCTCAGTACGCCACCTCCTGCTCACTATTTGTATGTTGCAGAATGTATGCTGGAATAGGCCAGCCTCTGCACTTCCTGCACGTCGAAATGGATTTCATCTAATCTTATTTCACCGTGTCAAATGGCAGCATGACATGCTGTTTTACTCCGTAACATTTGGTTGTAGTGAACCAGCTGACTGCATCCGATGCGAGGAGTCCCCTTGTTATTATGAACCACTTGTAACGGTGTGTCTGTGGGGTTGTTGTCAGAGTCGCTGGGTCATGCAGACATGTTGGTCACTAATACAACACCCTGAAAATTGCTTTTGTGGCAGATATTTGTCGTTTGTTTTCGTTCTTGTATTTCAATCCATTACAGAAACATTTTCTGAATCACTCGACAGATTTACACAAAAACCTTTAATAACATCCAGTGTAGCATGAGCATGGACTCATAGCAATCTAAACATCTTTATTATAGCAACCAAATGCAGAACACAAAACAGGAACACACATCAGTAACTCATTATAGTAAGTAGCAGTTGATGATTTCTCCCTTTCACCTTATTATTTTTAAATACTGTCAACAGTCACTCCTTTACAATGAGAGCCACCCATGCTGTATACTGCGCTGGTCAGGTGTCGGGATTCATTATATTTGGCTGAGATTTGCATAATGCAAGAGGCATCAAATTAAATTAGCATAATTTCTTTGATTACACTTGTTATTAAATGTGAGTGACATTGATTTCCAAAATGGCCTGATATAAGGTTAATGGCTGATGTAACCTTCTTGCGCCTCTTTTCTCAATTGTCATCAAGCTTTGTTCAGTGTGCCATTTGTGTTTCTATAACCTTAAGCAACATGGCCTTCTACTGTATGCATCTCTGCCTTCACCTCTATACATCACACTGCCTCTGTGCCTGCACTACCCTCTTTTACTAGCTTTCTGTAATTATGTAAGGCAGAAAGTAATTTAAATAGGACGAACAGCCATAACATTGGTGTGCCCTGGCCCATTTAAGCACATTTACGTGGGCCATTATTGACAGACGGCTAAGTGTCATTTGTCAAGGAAGGAATAATTGACAGGGCTAAGAAACGGAGTGAAGTAACGGTCAATCAGACCTACTTTACAGGCATAAGGGGGAAAAAAGCGAACATCTCCAGGGTTTCATTTTCCGCTTCCTAGGAGGAAGCGTAAGATCATAATACCTATTTTCATAATAATACAAACAGCCTGTAGGCAGCACAATAAGAAAAAGGCCATACTGTGCATTGCCTGTCAGAGACAAAGGGGTTTCAATCTCTTTTCCATTTCATCCTGATAGCTCTGCCTTTTATTACCGAGGGACAGGAACGTTTCCTGAGGTAAAAAGGAGTGCACATTCCCAAGATAAAGTTGGAGGTTTACAGCTATTTCCAGCCGTAATGTATTATTCCGTTAAAGCAATGATCAGGTAGTGTTGGATGAATGGGAGATGTTCAGCACCATTACTGCCTGGCACATCAGTGAGGCATTATTACATTATCGCTGCTCTTTAGTAGGAGATTGGGTGTGTGACCGGGTTCTGAATACACTCATCCCGCTCTCCACGGCGTAAATTGCAGATTGGCTCATTGACTTCAATGATAAAATGTAAAAATTGCCAGTAAAGAGAACATAGACTCAGGTTACTCCTTAGCTGTTTGTCAACGGCAGATGTGACTCAGTTGGTGCAGAGCATGTTATAGAGTTTCATCTCCCAGAAGTCAATGTCATTTATGCCTGAAACTGCTAAAGCAATAGCTCATCTTGTCTCTGGTGTGTCATACTACACTGCCTTTGTCTGAGATTAAAATTTGCTCCGGTGATGGGCTCAAATCCTAAAATGTCACTTATAGCTGCAGAGCAAAAGATGCACTAATATATATGTTGAGAGGAGATAGGGACACCATTTGCATTATTCAGTAATAAAATTAGATACTAAGAAGCTGTTCCAATTAAGATCAAAAATGAAACCTCAGTCCCCTCACACAAATAATTAACAATTACAATACATGTCACCAACATCTTTAGGATAATTTGTGCTTGATAATTGACAGCTAATTAATTAAATAAAACATCAACCATTCATCCCGCAGACCATGTGTTCATTGTGTGCTTTAGTGTCACATCAAAGAAAAACCTGCAAGCATTATTATTCTGCTTATTAGACCTGGGCAGGTTATTCTGGAAATTGATACCGCTAATGTTATCTCGCATGACACTCCAGAAAAGCATTAATCCATGATAATTACCTTGGAAGGAAGCAAATAAAGACAAACTAATGGTGGGGTTGATCATCAATTTCAAACATTCGACTCAAATGCCCTACATTTTTATGCAGGAAGCGTCCAGTTGCTGTGCTTCTGCTTGAAATGCCTTTTTAAGTGTATATTATCCTGTCCTTGACTGGGGAAGTGCTAGGAGAAATCATTAAAGCAAATTAGACTATTAACATCCTAAAGAGCATTTATCTTGTGGATCAATAGGCTCTCATCTTCTTTAGAGGACCCTTTGGTGTCCTAAATCCATTACGTGCCAGATTATAAGGAAAGTCAATTCATTACATGCAGATAGGCCAATAATTATTGACCACATATTTACCAATAATAATTTCTGGAGCATTCTGCAACTTTTAAATTATGAACAAAAAAAAAGACAAGCGCAGAACTGTTTAAAAGAAATGAAATGTCTTGAATTCATTAAAGTTTCCACACAATCTCAGGAGAATCCAGGCGTTCACTGAAGAGGATATTTAAAGCATCCTCTCAGAAAGAAAAGAGTCTCTTGGCATTGATGCGCTTGTCGTAGATCAAGCAACACTTCACCATATGATTTTTCCTGCTTTGCTGACTGTGTGTGAAGATGCCATACACCGGGAATGGATTGGATCTGCAGTCTACCATCACAAGATCTGCGATGCTCCAATCAACTCACAAGATGTTCAGACATTTGCAATTGCATCATTTTGCAGTGCCCTTCATGTGACGTCACCGCCGCCTCGTCCATGTTTGCACACGCTCACATTTGTTTCTCTTGGATTTGTCGACAAGATAAATCAACACATGCGTTTTGTTACTTTGTGTGTCAAAATATGCGATTTAAGAAGTACAAAGAAAGGAATAAGCAGACCCCATGTGGCCCTGGAGTCAACACACACAAATCAACAGAGCAGCCGCCTTTGACATGATGTTGATTTGATGAACATGATGAGGTACCATTATCTCTCTCCGAGCCTTCGTCAGTATGTTGACCAAGAAGGGTATTGTTCAAAACCCATAAATCTCTCCCCCTTACGTCGTGCTTATAATAGGCCTAAATGGGGATAAAATGACTTTCCCTTTCTCATCAGTTGTTATGCAAAAAACTGTAACCCCAAAGTGACCGCTGCCACGCATAATGTGCTCCACCGTTTGTTCTGCGCTGAAAAGGCGAGCGGGAGATCCTTCTGTTCCCCATATGGCCCCATTGTCTTGGTAATGCCGTACAATGCGCCCCCCCTCCAGAGCATGCTCCGGGCCCTGCTGGTAGAGAATAAACTGTTGGTTTCACAGAGGCGAGCAGGAGGCCCGTGGAAACAGAAGTGTGTAAGATGTTGGGCTCCCATGCGCGTGGCCGTTCGATTCCACCCCACGGCCCGCGACAAGCCAGCTGGAGAAATGGAAAGCGCTCTCTGTGCAGGGGAGGAGGAGGAATTCTGCACCACAGCAGGATGTCTTTGAAAAGTTTCTCTGCTTGTGAAGAGAAAAGTGTGCAGAGATCCTATAACATTGTTGTAGTCTGTGCCGGATTATATCTGTCACCCCTTTGACACTTAAGTCACCCCTTTGACACTTAAGTACTGTGTATAAACTCACAAACATGTGAAATCCTGTTCTGAATTTCAGACTGAACTTTGCATAATAACAATGAAAACAATACTCCATCTATTTGGTTTAATTTAAAACATCATTTTTCATTTGTGCTTGTAGATACACTCAATCAACAATTAATTACAGCAACTAACCGTAACCCAACAAATAATTGTAAATATTTTTAATTTATAGATTAATTAGCTATTGGCGCAGCAGTAGAGCATTACTGTAGCTGCCTGCTTTGTGTGGGCTGTGCGAATTGTCCCTCCATAGCTACCATTGTCTGGTCCCTGGTAGCAGTGAAGCTAAACTAATCAGTCAAGGAGTTGCTGAGTAGACAACAACCACCCTCGTGCTAAATACAAATACAGACCATTACAACTCTAACTGGCCTTACCAGAGTACTGTCACATTTCATCTGCTTTATCAGCCAACACTTGGCAGTATACATGTAGAGTGGCAACTTACAACAGTCTTTTTTACAGTGAAAAATAAGAAATGAAATTGTGAAAAAAGTCTATCACAATCCTCTTTAAATCTATTTTCCAAAAATATCCATTGTTTTAAAGAATATGAATACATTCACATTTTGGACCAAAAGCAAAGCTGTGAACAGTAAATGACGGCCTTTTTCTTTCACTTTACCAAAATAGTAATTAATTCACAAATTAATGAATTGGTTTTCTGCAATTGAAAGCCACCCATTTGTGTTCACCAGAATTCCACACATGCATTTGAGCTTATATTGTTTCGTTTTTTTGACCAGAAACACACTCTTGTATTCTCCCTTTTTGTTTCTCTTTTGTCCATCCTTCCTTCTTTGTGTCTTAATAAGCAGTCAGCCAGGACTTTAATGAGAGCACAGTGGAGACATGGACCAGGGAGTTTGTGTGGATGGTGCTGGAGGCTCTGGGAATGTAAGGGTCACCTGGTCAATGAATATGAAAGCCCCTCTTATTATAACTTTGTCAATGACAAATAACAAACTGTTACAGTATATGAAATGCTCCGTTGTATCATTTTGTGGAGGACAAGGGACATTTTAAGCTTGGCTGCCTGTACACTAGGCTTTGAGCTGGCCCTGGAAAAGCTGTTTGTTTGACCCTAAGGAGTGAGAATTGACAAAGCAAGCCGGGAGCATTTGTTTCATCTGCTAAGCCATAGATTGAAAATGATTTCCCAATGCCCCGTTTTAGATCCCTGGGAAGGGGGTCATCAATTATTTCTTGATACGTGACACAATATTGTACCTATTTTACTGACCACTGCTTTCTGGTTGGTCAGAGAGCATCTCTTTATCAGCCCATTATTGATGGTGAATGGAAGCACAGTAAACAGACCTGTGGGTTTATTTCTACTTTCACTCTGCCAGGGTGCTGAGCGAGGTCAATAACGCAGAGGATTAGAAAGATTCCAAAACTCACAAAAGCATTACATTAATTTTAAAGAAATGTAAAATGATTCCTATTGCAGAAGTAATTTTAGAGCAGGAACAATAAATGTAATATATTATTTCTGATTTTGAGAATGCCCCTTGGACTTTTTGAAGATTATTTCCCTATTTTCTTTAATTAAAAAGAAAATGAATGATAAACTATGATGGAAACATTTTGCCGAAAATAGATAATTAATACAAATAATTGTTAGCTATAACCCTCAAATGAAAAAAAAAATCTAGATTTTTCTAAGAACAATGCCTTCATCTCCAATTATAACATGCTCAAACATGTTTATTCAACCTCTGTCAATACAAATAAATCACACACACAAAAAAAGAAAACTAGAACAATTGGAAGACGTTCATATACAATAAAACTCTTTAAGGCAATGCTGTTTAATCTTCATTTTGCTTGGAGAAGTGTGAGTCTGCTGAAAGCACACTGTTTTTTGAGCAAATGGAGTTCTAAATTGCTTTTTTTAAGTACCATGCGCCAGGGTAATGTCTAGAGGTACCGACACAGCATTCCGGTGGCAATGATTTATGGTGTGGGGCAGCCACAAATTGACTTGTATGCAAGAAATGTAAATGGCAGTGGGACATTTGATGGAGAAGCTCATTTCCAGCCTTAAATGTTTTAAATTAACCACACAACTCACAAGGCAAAATGTTAATGGGCATTTTTCACTTCTTTTTTTCCCATTCTTTTCTCCCCCTTAACTTAATCTACATTACAGGTTAATTTATTATACAAACAGTAATATTGCTCTAGTTTTGCAAGGATCAATGGATTTGACAAACGGGATTCATTTCAGGAAATACAGCTTTGAAATTAGCCGGGGAATGAGGTAAATATTTGAAATGATATATGCTTAGCACAGGACAGTGTGAATGACATAAAGGTTCTACCCGAACAAAGAAAGCCACAAACAGACAAAGACAGCAGTGCAAATGGCCTCATTTCCCCAACCAGGCAGTTTAGCACTCATTCAAGTGCTCTTTTCCATAGTATCATCACACCTTACATGGGTGTTTAGTCACAATACAAAGGGACCTTTTTTTGCAGAGCCTGATCAATTGACTATTGATTTACTGGGTGAAAAAATAAATCTGTTTTTAATCTTTTATTAGAACTGAGACTTTCTAACTTTTTAGCATCATTTTATTCACCGCACATGAGAGTGTAGCTGGGTAACAGGATGGAGGAGTTAAACGTGGGGTCTGTGTGCCCTCAGGCTGAAGAAGAAGTGGCCTAGAGGGAGAAATTGTTTTCTAATAACAAGAGCTTCTGGTCCCCCGAGGGACAATTACAACGTTAGCTCCCTTGTCAGAGTAAAAGCCGCTTTCAAGCTGCTCCTTTCATAATGCTATCATGTTTGCCCCTGAGATATGCCCATGGCCTTCATGTCTCTTTCTCTTTATTTCTCTCTATCACTATTGATTGAGGGGCCATTTATATTCACAGTAGGGGGTCTTGATTATGAGTGTGAGTGAGGCCAGCCAAATAGGGCTAAGTGGTAACAGGGGGCCAATGCCTCTGCCACGGGGCTCTTTACCTATTTAACATTCAGTGCCTCACTCCACGATCATTGGCAGTACACTTATAAAATCAACGTTGCTCAGTGGAATAATAACAGTTTTCCAAGTGGCTTCAGTTAGGCTTGTAGGCAAGATAAAAAGAGTATTTCGTTTGGTACAATTGCAAAACAATGTATGTTATCACAGAGTTTACCATGTTGCACCATTTAGGAGCTGTTCTTTTTTTTATGTATGCTTTATTGTTATTTACAATCATTAACTTCTTTGTCGTCACTTGTTAAACTCAAATATCGCAGAATTGCTTTTTATTTATGAATTTTTGGAATTTTGATTATTGTAGTTTGGTTAAAAAGTCCTACTCAAAGAAAAAAACGATTCACATTAACTGCGTTTTCAAGTTTCTTCATAAAGAGACTGTGCTGGATTATCTACTGATTACAGAACTCTTTTTTTTGGATATGGCTGTCCCCATGAGAATAGCAGCAGTGAGTTTGCCTCCTTTTTAATTTAAACTCCCCTTTTTGCAGTTTGGCAAACTGTGACCATCCAGCCAGTAAATGTTCTGGCTGAGTGTTAAGTCTCTACATTTCATTCAGCCGAGGAAATGAGCTCAAGCTCCTAGTGTCGTGGTGCTTCAATCTGCCGATCACTATACAAAATAAGCCCTTCATTTTACCTTTCTCACAGTACAGATTCTTCCTTAAATGACAACTGGCAGGCAGAACGGCTGAATAATTCTGATTACTCAGTGTGGCCTTTACTTGTTCACTTTATTCACTGGCCTCTTAAATATGTGGTCATAGCTTTGATTAAGAAACATCTTTCATGTGTTGTTGCAGTTTGAAATAACCAGGCTCCTTCTTCTTGACATGTTATGGAAGACTAAGAGCGTTTGGGTTCAAGGCCTCTCTCTGTGTGGCAGGCCTCAGTGGTTTGGCCACCATGGTTGAGGCGGCGGTCTAAGGGTCACGTGGTGCCTGGCTCATAGGCCTCTGTATCTGCACTCGCTGACAGGGGGACATTGTGTTCCTCTTTTTTTCTGCCTGAACCAGTCAGCCATGGCTTACATGGTTTGTTGTGGCCCCAAGATCAGAAGGAGGAAGCTGAATAATGTCTTCCTATTCTTTAAGGGGAGGGCCACGGTTGGTTGATTATAGAATAGCTTTGACAGACCAGAGGGAACTATGGCTTTTGTCCAATTCCCCACACAAAGAAAGGTAAGTTTAGAAAGAGCTTGGGTTTGCTTTTTTAAGCAGATGCTGGCTGGCCCACTCCTTCATCATGCCATCATAAACTTATAATGCCTGCAGGGACTCCCACCTATGCGGGCTGTCAAAGGACAAGCAGCTCCACTCCCACTCTTAGAATAAAGCATGTCATTTTAATCCAAGGCCAGCATGAAGTGATTGAATTTAGAGTTCAGACCGAAATCTTAATTATGTATTGCATTAAATATACCTACAAATGCAGATCTTAAAAGAAAATCTGCCGGATTAGATTTGTCCTTCTCCTTAAATGTGTGGCTTATTTTTACATCACTCAGTAAATGTTATTCCTACGTACATGTGCAACGTGTGTGACCACACACACGCAGACAAAGACCCAGAATCCACACAGTCTGGGAGAATTAGCATTTCATTCAATGTAACAAGGCCCAATATGTTTCCAGAAGTGCTGCCATACTGAAACAAGTCCCTTTACAAAACAGAGCCTGAGGGCTCGGGGGTCTGACTCCTGGGACCCCGGCAGCCTCCACGGCCTATTTGTTCAGCAGAATCTGTTATTCTGTCACAGCAGGCCTGTCACAAGTGAAATCATTTAAATGTCCAATCCTGTATTTAAGCAGACTGTCTCACCATGAGCAGATGAGCGGCACTCAGAATTTATAGGCAGACATATCAAAGGGTAAGCAGAGCAGAGTGCGACCTGGTGGAGCAGCGGTCCTGTGGGAGCTGATTTAGTGGCTCTCTTCCTTATGTAACAATAACAAACTCTCATAATGAACGTCCTGGGTATTCCTCATTTCAAATTCAGAGCTTTACAGTATTTGTGATGACGGGTTCTTAATACCACTCATTATAACAAACTGAATACATTTGAAAAAGTCACTCCTACTTTAATTCATGCAGTTAGTGTTTTTCTTGTCAACACCAATGAATTAATGAACAAAATAAGAAATACAAACCGCTATGTTTGCTTAGACAAATAGTTGTATGTAATATTTCCAGTTGCTTTTATTCTTCAATTGGGACATTGTAGATAGAAGGGTGTAGACCACCAAAAGCAGTTGGATGTTTGTGTTTAATGGACCTGTCAACTCTGATGGTTTTTCAAATCTGCCATCATATTGTTGTTCCTACAATGAAAAGCTATGCAGCCTGCCATGCAGGTCTGTCTGTGTGGCCAGCACACCTTGATCAATAGCACATTTCTATCTGAAATCGCACCAGAAAACATAATTGCATGAAGCAGGTAGGGGGAAATACGATGCAGACTGCTCTTAGGGTGATTTCTCATAAACATAAAAGCTGTTTGGAGGATTATAATCAATGGTGCAACACGACCCACCACGTTGATGATAGACTATCATTACAGATTGTTCTCTGTGAGTAATGGGACCAGAGCAAAAACAGATAATGTGATTCAATATTATATTTACTGAAATTGTGAAGAGAAAGAAATGGGAAAATCTGTGAGTAACCCAGAGGCCTTAATTAGAACTTGCCAGAATATTAAGCATGGCAAAAGATCACAACAGAGGCTCTTTAAGTCCGAGCTGGTATACTGTTTGTATTGTTGAGCTAGTCTTGAAGCACAAGTAGTTCTCAGTCTACGAATGTTCGAAGTATACTCACATTAAGATCTATGATTTGTTTATTAGATTTCCAATCAGAATATAATGGCCTTGAAGCATTAGCTGCTGTAGGGCTGGATGTGGCTGAGTTTGTCTGCTGAAGAACCCCCCCCCCCACCTCCCACAACCCTCCTGATTTCTTAGCGCTTCCTCTGAGTGTAAACAGGCCAGAAAGAGAATTAAAAGAGATTGTATCGCTGTGTGCCACGCCACTGTGCAATTCCCGAGAGATAAACATTAAGCAAAAGGCAGAATGGCTGTGTATTTTTTTACGTCTAACAGTCATAAAAGACCCCACCCTCTGAGAGTGTTATTAGGCAGGATCCCGGGGAATGTCATATTACCAATGAATGTCTGGTAGTGAGGGAGATTGTCCTAAGTATGAGCCCGGCAGGGAGCTCTCTTTAACTCTAATTCACATTGGAATCAGATCGCCCTGCTATGATCTCATCAGCGTTATTACTCCAGTGCCTAGCCACCTCCTTCTCCACTGTCCATGTGTGTCCCACTGAGCCCGTATGGATGAGCCTCTGCCATCACACTCTGTCATCACCACTCTCATTTGAAACCGCCTAAACTAATGTTGATCAGTTTGAAGGAGGTGGGGTAGGGGGTGGCAGGAAATAACCTTTTCTAATACATGTTTGTCTTTCTTGACTTTTAGACTGATTAATCCTAAACAATTTTTATTTTATATTTTGTATACACAGTTGTTGAGAACAGCTGAGTTCTGGTCCAGGAAGTGTTATATTTTTTGTTTTCTTAGTTTCTTTGCAATATATATCCATCATGCCAGGCACAAAAAAGAGAAGCACTTATAGAAAAGTACACTTCATGACCTAAACTGTTAGTAAAATAATGATAATTGATCAATCATTTTGAAGCAAAAATGCCAAACTATTTTTGATCTCGACTTCTCTAATGTACGTTTTTACTTCTTTCTCTGTTTTTACAGTATATGAACATCTTTTTGTTTTTAGACAATTGGTCAACGAAAGCAAGACGTTTGAAAAGATCAATTTAGACTCTGAGAAAGTATCCTGCACTACTTATCTATTTTTTGACATTTTATGGCAAAAATGTTTAAACACATCATTGGAAACATTACAGAATAATAATTTAGTGACAGCCCTTTTGCTAATCAAATATATTGAATCTTGCGTCACGTTAATATAGACTGAGGTTGCATCTTTTGCTATGCAGTCCAATGTGAAGTCAAACATGTGTTCATTTGATCAACTCTAGTTGTTTTCTTTGTTTGTGTCAGGGTATGCAATCTAGAAACTAATACGGAAATAAGTTGTTCATATACATTTGAAATTTGCTAAAGTTAAAAAGGTACATTTTGCTGTAACTTAATATGTGATCCAATTTATATGAAACTACTTATTTTACTTATCTTTAATTGAAACTATATTAACCTTTATGGAAGCGTTGAATTGGAGCCCCTATGCGAGACTTGGTAGTAGAAAGGAAGAGGACTGGTTGGCTGTAATGTGTTTGGTATTGGCTGAAAGACTTAGGGGGTCTTAGACTTCACTTGTTTTACTCAGATGAATTGGACAGGCTACTAGAAGCGCCGGGGTTTCAGCATCTTGATAGCAAACTTGATAGAGCAATGGGCCGTGGTGGCTCTGAACATAGGCTTACATCGATAAAATGCAGCGCAGTGTGTATACAGTATATATCCAACAAGATGTGTATTCAGTTGAAACCATTAAAATGCTGAGAGAACCCTATAGCATAAATGAAATTGTTGTACATACTCACTGGGCCCTGACCGACAAAATGGAGTGCAAATGTTAAGTACTGCGAGATGTAAAGTACAAACACATTATGGGCAGGTATTAGCTGATACAACACTGCAAAGCAGAGAAGAATGGGAGCAGTCCTTGCGCTGCTGTAGCTCAACCCATTATATATCCAGGTTTAGTATTGTTTTCTGAAGAAAGTATACAAATGTGGATTTAATCTCATGACATTTAAGTATAGCAGAGGGTTGTGCTTCATGCATCGAAAAAGCAGTCATGTTTTATTTTGTAGACATTTAGATATAGTTAAATATGTTGTACTTCTAAGCATTTGGTTTGTTTAACATGTTCAACTTTCAGGAATACTAGACACATCATGAACAAATTGAGTTTGCTGCAAACACCTTTTAGGTACCTTACCAACTAACTTCCTGAAGAACAGCTTAAAATTGGAAAAATCCAATAATGATTTATTTGAGTAAATACCTTCAAACTTTAATTGTATCCTTTGTTGCTTGTTTTATCATATATACATTTCAGAGTGAATTCCTTTTTCTCTGCAGTATAACAGCCAGGCATATCAGCGTTGCCTGTTAATGATGTTTTTTGCTTTAACAAGTGGAATAATGGTCCGTTTGACAACCTCGTGGCATTAAAGCTGAGCCCCATGGTGTCATTTAAAAATATACCTCAAACTTTGCCACACTCTTTAGTCTTCAGTCTTGAAGGGGGGATGCTCACTGATTTGTTACCACTCAGCAGTACTTTTCTTCTTAATGAATTTTTAATATCCTTAATGACAGCAGAAGAATGATGTCATTAGGAGTGGATGTTTGGAAAACGCTGACTTGAACTCTTTTGGACGACCATTTTTATAATGATTTAATATAGATTAACGCCCCATAGTAATGAGCAGTTTGCCAATGGGGGGGGGGGGGGGGAGACTATTTTAAAGTAAGAGCCCATCATCCATTTGGCCGTTCACTTTGAAAACTTTTCATTCATTTAAGTCTTTTTTTTTGAGTGACAGTTGTGTAATCAACAGGAGTAGAATAGATATAGAGTAATATATAACACCGATTAAACCATAACGTCGTGTTTTCAAAGAGTACACTCACACGGATTATAAAACATACATTCAGTTTCCATTTGAAACATGGAGTCACACACATTCTCTGAATATTCATGGAACGTTTATCTTCCTACAACTATCTACATCCACTAATGCCGTGATCATCTCCGGACAGAGCAGTAATGCCATGGAGGCAGAGAATTAAGATTGTGTCCTCCTGGTAATTTACCTACTGGACCTTGTGCGCTGGTGAAGTGTGAATCAATTTGTAAAGGATAGTTAAATTTCTATAACAACCTCCCCCTTCTTCACACTTGACTATCCCACATCAGCTATTAAAAATGAAAAGGGGAAAGAAATCCCGTGGCGTCTTATGAAGATGATCAAGGGGAAGGCCACTCGCTGGGAATGATAAAACGACTGGCTGCACTTTCACCCCTTTTTATTTTTTTTGCTGAATGGACCGACCTCTCCTTCTGTGTACTGTATGTGTGTATGACAAGCACATGCATTAGGCCCAAAGATAAATAAACAAGCCCAGAATATAAAATGAATAAAACAAGAAAGAGGAAGCAAGCTGGCTAGGACACTGATATCCCTTGGCAAAATGTTTTATCATATTCAGCAAAGGAAGAGCCTTTATTTTATTGATTTAAAAAAAGAATCCCGGAGGCACTAAAAGGAACAGGCAATGATTAATGTCCCTCTCAGAAAAAGAAATTATATGGAATAAATTAAACTACTGCGGCAGCAAATTGAAAAATAAGGATGTAAATGAGGTTTGAATACTTAATATCTTATAAAGAAAAATAGTCAATGAGGCCCAGAAATGATGAGGGATTGCCAAAGAAACATAATATTAACTCTAATGACTGAGGCTAGATTTTCTGTACTGTCAGAATTCACCTGTCACAACTGATTTTCTGGCACAGACGTGAAAAATGAGGGACGGTGTTAGAAGCAGTTGAAGAAACTCCCCCTGTTCACTGTGGTGGAAATAAGAACAGAAACAGATGAAAGGGACATTAAGGATATCAAATGTATTGAATACTTGCTTGTATTTGATTATACCGCCATGTTAAAAGCTCAAAATGTTGAAAACAAATCCTGAATGCTAAATCTGTTGTCATGCCAGCACATGCTTTATTGTAATCACACATTAGCCCATTACCATAGCATGCAGGTTAGTATGTGCATCATTGCATTGCATTATGTTCATATAAGGAGCTCATGTTTATCACAGACTTCATCTCTAGGCTCCATCACACCCAAGAGCACGTCTTTATGTTAACGCAAATGATCTGCGCTTGATTTATCCAACATTATGTCGTTTATTTTTCTTTCACTATCATCGGAAAAGGTCAAGCTGCTAAATAACGTCTCTTGCAATATTTGTCATTCGCACGTTTTTGTATCGTCCTCATCACATTCATGCGCTCTCAATTAAGTCACAGCGCAGTGTGGAATCAGTCATTCCTCCAACTATCTTTCACATTACAGTTCATGTTGTAAAATGCCGGCTAAATGACAAGAAAGCCAAAAGCGATACAGATATCTGCGGCGCACTATCAGTCGAAGTCGTTGTAGTGTTGGCCCCCGGTCCTCCCCATCCATCAGAGGTGGGGTAAAGATGAGAGAGTGAGACGGGGCCTGGGGAGTGGCAGTCGGGTGCTTGCATTGCACCCCATTACTTCAGATGGATAGCAGAGGGGTGCTCCACATTAAACACTGTTCCCTCAGTCGGAACCTTTAATTATAACTCCTCAGTATCACTTACAGCAGCCCAGCACAGATGTTAAAAACCTTTTGCGGCTTGGTTACCCCACCTTACTTAATCTCAAGAAGGGGGGAAGATACAGATGGCATATCAAGAGTGAGGATATGCTTGATCTCTGACAACAGAAGTGGTTTTCCTGTTAGGGAGGGGTGAAGGTCTTGTGTATGTGTGTGGTAAGAAATATTTTTGGCATATTTTGCAGTGACTAAGAAGTTGCAAAGTTGCCATAAAAACTGGTGAGGGGTTAAATGCACCAGAGCTCATACTGTCACTAAAGCGGCGCAACCAATTCAGCAGGGAGCAAGACTTATGCTCTTATGCAGGGAGGCAGCGCTGTAAATCAGGATGCCTATGAGCGGCTTTGTTTACATATTATACTCTTTACTCTAGTCTGAAGGGTTCAGCAGCCCTTACATCACCTGGCCTATATCTACAGTATGGCTCATAAAGCTAAAGAAGGAACATCATGGTGGGGCTTGGTGCTTCAACAGCGTGTGCGTCGTGGCGTCATTGTCGGTGCCAGAGTAGTAGGGCTACAACTAAAGATTAGTTCTACATTAGTTGATTAATTGTTTGGTTAGCTCCTGGTGACTGGCCCTTCCCCCCTACCTGCACCTCAGCCACCTGGTAACGCACCCCAAGCGCCGCGCCTCTCCCACTCCAACCTCTCCTCCTTCTCCCCTGTGGATGCTCTCCAAGTGGCCAAACTGGTCAGCTCGGCCAAGACCTCCACCTGCTCCCTTGAGCCCATGCCCACAGCCCTGGTCAAGGACTGCCTACCCACCCTCTGTCCCTACATGGTGGTCATCATCAACACTTCTCTGGCTCCTGGTATAGTCCCCACCAGCTTCAAAATGGCCTCAGTCACCCCCATACTCAAAAAACCTGGCCTGGACCCCGACGACCTCCAGAACCACCGGCCAATCTCCAACCTTCCCTTCCTCAGCAAAACTCTGGAAAGAGTGGTCGCCGGCCAACTCCATCTGTACATGTCCAACCATGAGCTCTATGAGCCCTTCCAATCCGGCTTCAGACAGCAACACAGCACTGAGACCGCCCTCATCAAGATCACCAACGATCTCCTCATTGCTGCTGACTCTGGCCGCCTCAGCATCCTCATCCTCCTGGACCTCTCTGCAGCGTTTGACACCATCTCTCACAACATCCTCCTCACCTGCCTCTCAGACCTCCTAGGTGTCACTGGCACAGCACTGTCCTGGTTGACATCCTACCTCCACAACAGGAAACAGTTTGTCTCCATCAGTGGCTCAAACTCACCCCCGGCCCCAGTCTACCACGGTGTACCCCAGGGCTCTGTGCTTGGCCCCCTCCTGTTCACCATTTACATGCTCCCCCTCGGCCAGATCATCTGACATCATGGACTCAATTTCCACTGCTACGCTGATGATACCCAACTGTATCTCAGCACCACTCCATCCTCCCAGCTCCCCCCTCAGTCTCTCATCAACTGCCTGCATGACATCAAAACATGGATGTCTTCCAACTATCTTAAGCTGAACAGCAATAAAACAGAGCTCATGGTTGTGGCACCCAAGGCCCTGCTCCAGAAGGTTGGTGACTTCGTCCTCGAGGTCGACGGCTGCTCCATCTCCCCATCTCCTGAAGCCCGCAACCTGGGTGTCATCCTCGACTCCACCCTTTCCTTCCATTCCCACGTCAAATCTGTGACCAAATCGGCCTTTTACCACCTAAGGAACATTGCCAGACTCCGACCGTCACTCTCGGAGTCGGTTGCCGAAACCCTAGTGCATGCGTTTGTCACCACCCGCTTGGACTACTGCAATGGTGTCCTGTTCGGGGTTCCCAACAAAACCCCGGACAGGCTCCAGTATGTCCAAAACTGTGCTGCTAGGGTACTCACGCACACAAAGCCGTGGCAGCACATCACTCCCACCCTCATCCACCTACACTGGTTGCCGGTCAAGTCCCGCATATCCTACAAAGTCCTCCTCCTTACCTACAAGTCCCTCCATGCCCTTGCCCCCTAGTACCTATCGGACATCCTTCACCCACATGCCCCATCCCGGAACCTGCGGTCCTCAGACTCTGGCCTGCTTACCACCCCCCGCACCAAACTGCGAACCTTCGGGGACAGAGCCTTCAGTGTGGCAGCCCCCACCCTCTGGAACGCTCTCCCTGCGGAGATTCGCAACATCCCCACACTCGACGCCTTCAAAAGGGCCCTCAAGTCCCATCTGTTTGCCAAGGCTTTCGGCCCTTAAATCGATCTGTTGTTTTGTCTGTCTGACTTTTGTTTTGTTATGTTTGTTTTTGCTCTATTACTTGTAAAGCGACCTTGGGTCCTTTGAAAGGCGCTATATAAATCCAAGCTATTATTATTATTATTTTTGGTGTACCAACAATTTCTGCCTTTTTTTTTCAGCCGCATTATACAAATATTTGGTGAAATGTTTTCTTTCTAATAACCCATGATTCGACTAATCGTTGCAGCTCTAGTATTCATTACATCATCAAATATGTTGAAATATCCATCCACCTGGGAAATATATCCCAGAAAAACAAGAAAAACAAGTTAACAGTTATTGTGTAGCTACAAACAGACTAAAAGGTGATTCCTGATGTTCATTAAAGAAAGTTTTGTGCATTAATTAAAGTTTGTGTTCCTTTTTTAAGAATAGATTTTACCCTGAAGAAAAAATGTACCTCTTAACATTTTATTTAAGGATTCCTTTTTTATTGAGCTTTGGTTTGTGCTGTTGCACACCAACAGTCATTAAAAAAAAAGATTCTACAAAAACTCTTGTCACAGTCACCTGCATTAAACCAAGCAGGTAAACTCATGGGCAGAGAGCAGCAGCACATCGTACCTTTGCACTTCGATCACTGTGTTTGAATTACATTATAGCACTACTGTATCTCAATGGGTAACCATTTAAAGGCTCTTACTGCGGTGTAATTTAAAGCAGTGCCTTGGCAAATTACCACTCTCAGCTGTGATAATACACGACAGAAAAATACAAGTCAGGCTTTGTTTGTTGCTGTTACCTTTCCATCCGCTCATCAAGAGGTCGCTGCACGCCTGCCTCCTGCATTTACGATAGCCTACTCATTTCAAAATGCAATAAATTGCATCTGTGTAATCTTGTAAAACATTACTTATTGCTGTCACCTTCAAGTTTGCAATCACAAAAACTTTTCAGTGTATTTCCCCTTGTTTCACGACACCCAAATCAAAACACTTTTAAAGGTTTGACTTAATTGCACATCCATATTTAATTGTATTTACACTACCAATGTGGAGTTATATTGGACCGGTATCAAGGTCATAAAGCTTGGTTATTAACTTAGACTTCCAGACGTGTTGCTCACGATTCTCTCATCCAGCTGATTTTATTGCACACGATCTAATTAATTGACCTCTCTTATGCTCTTTTGTTGTCACGGGTCGTAGGTAAAACACCGTCTGTGGAGGTGATTTTATATGGGCCAGAGAGTATTTGTGTCAACGTCGAGTCAGGCCTGGATACAAGGTGCCACACTCTAAAGGTTTGGTAAGTGTGATATCCTGACATGGAATCCATTTCCCTGAATCTATAAGCTTTGCCTGAGTGACTATGTATTGTGTGAACAGATAACTCCCTCACTCTCTCTCCTCTATACAAACATTCATTGCTGATGGTGCATGCATGCTACCTGAGCAAACACACCAACAATGTGTTACAACAACCACATTTCAGTTTTGCCACGTTGGCGCTGTGATGCAGATGAACTGTCAAAATGTTGCACAATTTATTATTTTTACGTTAAAGAATTGCGTTATCACTCATGGAAACCCCATAGGGCCTTTTGTGTTAAGCTGCCAGAGATTTCTGGTCTGACTTTTGCTTTCAACATGGCAAAATGCATTATACTAATATAAAATGATAAGAAAGCCATGTTGGTTATCAAACAAGGCAGGTGAGGAGACGCACATTACGCTACATCAACAGTAGACCAATGCAATGACGAAAATCGCAAAAAAAGGCATGTCTTGTTGGAGTAATCTGCTTTACCATAATCCTAACCATGTCTTCGTATCAAGAATGTTATAATGGGGTTTTCCAAGCAACTGATTAGTTACTTCTTAAGGATAGGCTAGCACAAATCTGTAGACTATCCTTAAGAATAAATATTATTTAGCTTAATAATATAACATATTTACAGCGTGTGTCAGCATTGGGCCATGTTTAAACTTTTTACTTAAAGTATTAACACAGCCATGTTAAAATGACTTCATTTCAAGAAAAAGTGTACAAGTATTAGCAAGTTCTACTCAGATTATCAAAGGTTAACATTTAGCAAAGAGGAGCATTCAGTTACTCAGTTATAATATGAAATGTGTTAATGAACTATTGATACTTGTACTGCATTATTTAGCATGTAGCGCTTTGAAGTTGAGTTACTCTTCAATACCAGTAGTATATTTGATAAACCACATTTTTCATTTAAATTCCTACTATGCAAGGTACCTTGTGTGTGTATCGGTGTGAAAAGGCAGTACCGGTTAAATACTTGCATATGAAACGAAGTTGAGTAGAAGTATAAAGCAGCATAACATTGAAATACCAAGGTAAAGTAAAAGTAACTCAGGAGTACCTACGCTTAGTACTCTCTGTCACCTGGTTGATATTTATAAAATAAATACATAATCTAGAAGATGAAAAACCCATGCAGATATTGACTGATGAATTTGTGTTGTGCCACTGGTAATACACTATAGAGGTGACTCCGCTGCACAGCACTAGAATAGAAAACTTAACTTAACAGACCTATGCATTAAACATATTGTAGAATACAGTGTAACATTCATCACTGTCAAGGGGAGAGTTTGTATAAATTTAAATGCACTGAAGCGTTCAGAGCATTTTTTCCCCCTCCTCTTCCTTTGTCTATGGGTGGGAGTATATGTGTATCACTATCAAGCTGCCTTACTTTCTGAAAAACTGCAGAATTGAATATGAAACTTCAACAACACAATGTTCTTGTTGTACTTAACGTGGGTCAAATTATTTAGCTGAACTATTAGGGCTGTAATACTTTGTCTCAATGTGACGTGAAGTCAATCGAAAAGAAAGAAAAAAGCAGAGCTAAAAGAATTGCATTGAGATTTGTGGGAATAGCTTGTTCAAAGATGTAGCCTACTTTAAAACCAATCATTGCCCCAAGTGCTGAATATATTGGGAACCAAGACATGGCTGTGTAAGTGCCTGACAGTTTTAACATTAAAATAAATTGCCTAACCTTTCCAACATCCAGTGACAAAAACAGGAAAAATGAAAGATAATGGGTTATTATTCACTGAGGGATCCTATACATAATAATGATATCATCAATAATGGTACACTGGGGCTTCTGTGGCTTAAAAAAAAACATTTAATGGAATTACTTATTTTTGAATCATCAGCCCTAGTCCGGTCTTTAGCTATTGGAATGAAAAAGGGAAAACGTGGAATGGAGAGAGGGAAAAGATTTGTTTGGATTAAAGGGGAAAACAAGTCTGAAACACACAGAGAGAGACAAAGAGCAGGAGAATGTTATAGTTCTTTGAGGACTGTTTCCAACCTTCAGCCGTGAGACAATTTGCCAAATAACACAAGCAGAACCACACGAAAGAGGCACATCAGTACCGGCTTAAAGTACATGGCAGTAAGTGGGCAATAGACTTACAAAGTATTGCAGCGCTCGCCTGACAAATGCAATAAACAGCATTATCCTTCAGAGGCGATGCTGGTGGTGGCGGCTGTGCTCCACGGCCCCGTGCCCACCTCCTCCTCAGTGTGCAGGCTGGGGGACAACACACAACACTTGGGAGAGTCGGGGAGCAGTGGGGGGAGCGGTGGGGTGGAGGGTAGGGGGGGGGTTCTTATGGGTGGGGGGAGAAATAGGAGTTGCTGGTAGACCGAGACTGGCACCGACATGTGGGGAGGTGTGTGTGAGGCAATCTACAGAACAAATGAGGCCACTATCGCCTGTCATATTTCACATTTTGTTCGTTCTAAATAAGACAAAGACCATGTGAGGCCGGGTGAGCAGAAAGCTCTCAGGAGGCATAAACAGCTGGAGAATGCAGCACCTCCACTGCACTGTGACCCACCCTGCAATAAATCTGTATAAAAGTGATTATGATGAGGCAAAGTGATCAAGCAAATGAAATATCTGGGCTTTAGCATATAACTCAGTGAGGTGAGGTGAGCTTTATAGCCCCTGCTCTAGGGGAGCCATACCTTGCATGTCCTGGGCAATTTGCTTCTCTTATTGCATGTTCCGTCTTTACTCTGTTTGGCAGTGTGAGCGTGGCATGTTTGAGAGCCTGATAATGTTGTTTGGATGCTTGGAGACTGTAACAAATAACGATCGAATTAATTTGTTTATGGGTTATGGTGTTGGATGAATTTCTACCTCCTCGCGTTAAATATCTCATATGTTGTAAAAGTATTTATTTTCACCTGAGTGGCGAGTCAGTCGACTAGACAGCTGGAATATAAAGTTTATTTTCCTGAGCTGGCACGAGCCGTGAGTAGATGCTTAGGAGCCCTCAGCCGCCAAGGAATGGAAATTGAAACTTTTATTGGGTTGCTTTGTGTATTTTTTTATTATTATTTAAGTATTTTCAGCACATCCATTTCATGTAGTGTCATATATTGCACCCAAGAAGGATTTTGGGTTCTTATAACAATTTAGGAAATATTGAGATTTTGGCGATACATTTGAAGACATTCCTACGAAGTTTCTGAATTATAAGAAACCACGTAATTTTACAGTTGCCATAAAATGGATGTTGAAAAATATTGACAACGCATTTAGGGGAGAACATACTACATTTAAATGTTGAGGTGTTTTAAATCAACTATTAACAAACAAAAGTGTTTTGTATCACCAAATGGCTCCCTAACAAATGTGTTATGACTTTTTGGGATATATGGATCTAAAGTTTGGGCTTTTGGGTATCATGTATAATGTCTTTCAAGCACTTTGAATTGCCTTGTGTTGAAAGGTGCTATATAAATACACTTGCCTTGCCTATCATTAAAATACTAAGAATACATTTTTTTTTGTAATTTAAGCAACTAATTATAATCTTTTATGCTGTATCGAGTTCAGTGATTTAAGGTAATTATAATAAAATAATAAATGGTCATTTGTTGCACATAAGATGTAATCATAGTGCTGGTAGTGAATTAAAATCCCTGTTTACAGTAGCTACAACTGGCCTAGATGCTTCTCGTTTTGTCCCGAACATAGCGCAGCATGCCAGCTTTTTTTCTGCAGGCAGTCAGTCAATCGGTGAGATTCCCGTCACTTCAGTCAGTGAGTGTCCCACCTCACTGTGCTGCTGAGTCTATATAGTGATGATCTAGCAATGATAACTGGATCAATACCTCCAGCCATGTGGACAGCCGGCTGGGAGCTGCATCACTACTCTCACAGGCGACCGAGTAGCACACACCTCCCCTCCCCCCGCCCCTTCCCCCTCCCCATCCTTCCTCCTGCCGACACTGTGAGCTTCACAACTCCTCTGACACACGTCATCTTATAATTTGATCAAGAAAAGTGTCACATTAAGCTCATCTTTGGGTCATAAATGAGAAATATGTGGATTTTATGAACTGTAAATGAGTGCCCCTTCATGGAGGGTTATTTTAGTGTCAAAATATATTAAATACATAGGAAGGAAAGGCTGTACCTGATCACTGATTCTATACTGTTTATCTTACACTTTGATTTACTTTGAAAATTCCCTACAAATCCATTTTTTTCTTTGGAATATATTTGGATAACCTGCCAAGGAATACAGAAACATAGATATATTATTTTTTTTTTTTACAAAATTCATAAAGATACACTCCTATAAGCGTTTGCTGGGAATAAATGTGATCCAGCAGCATAGGTAAAACCAATGAGATGTTACTTGTAGAGGAATGAAATTGGTTAATTCAAAGGCATGTCGGTAATAACAATGTCCTTTCTCCGGTGACAAAGACAAAGTGCCTGCGTTTGGAGCGTACAAGCGCAAAAGACAAGTGATGGCTGAAGGTAGACTTTGGGAGAGCATTTGAATTTCATGTCCAAGAAGAGGCAGCCCATCATTAAAAAACCCTAATTTCTGTGTCAGGTAGAGTTACAGGTAATCGATCATCTTGTCACAACGATTTATTTTTTTCTGCCCGTTCAAAGTGAATTCTACTTCTTTCCAATTAAACTTGTTGCTGAAAAAGAAAATGTCTCTGGCTATTAAAGGCACATTTTGCCATGTTAGGTCTTTTTGCGCCAAAGGTAATTTCTGAACATTTGGAAGAAAGGAGCCCAGGGGAGTCTGTGGCTCCCAGGCAATTCTTTATGTAGAGCTGATTTGAACAAAGCAGGTGTTTTGAGGGTGGCATTAGACGTCAAATAACGTTTGTGCACAGTCTTTAATCTTTTTTGTAATCTTCTTAATCGGCACTCCAACAATATTGTCACTTCTATGTTGTTATAGTAATTGCTATATTTTTTGTTATATGCAGTTTATAAGATGTAACATGGAGCAAGTGAGTCGTGTTTATAGTTTTAAGTTTTTTTTCCTATATCTTTTTTACAATGATTAAGGAGAATATCTCAGTAGTTTAGCAGCAGGAAACAAAGTGTCTAAATAAATGTAATTATTCTAGGAAGTCCACACACAGTGAGGCAGCAGTGTGTTCTCACCAAAGAACCGATAGATGCTTTAGGTCTCAAGAGGGGCTTATTTTGGTTTAACTGCTCTGACAGCTTCACTCAACCTGACACTCCTGAAGAGCGGCTCTGGCCGTGACAGTGGGCGACACCAAGGCTTTGGGATACGTCTGCATAAAAGCCATTTATTGGTACATTTCTGAACGTTAACGGTTGTCAGCTTCGGTTTCTTTAAAGACCCTCAGCTCACAGGGGGTGATAAAATGCTTGTGCTGCTCTGGGGGAAACACTCCTCTGTCCCTGACATACAATGACAAAAATGCCACTGAGGTTTCACACGGGGGCGAGTGCTCCTTTGTCCCTGGGTCTAATTTATTTATGTGGCTAATCTTCAGGGGGTGGAGCGGCCGTGCTCAGAGGTGTGTCATTTTACAGGGGGACCCACCGGAAGGATCATTGACCTTGCTTAGACATTGCTATAATCACACAATTAGTTTCAATTAGCACAAGAGATCTTTCTTAACTTGAATTCACATAAACCGGGATCATTAAGGGAGCTAAGCAAGTGCCAACAAGTTCATACTGCTTGAGTTGGAGCACTTAACTCATCTCCATCATTTGCAGTAGAAGTCAACGTAGAGGTTAATCAAATGAGTTGAGATAGAAACGTAAGAGATGCTACAAAACAAATGTAAAGCTGACTCTGAATGTTGTGGTCTGGTTTAACATGAGAGCTGCGTCACTTCCCATACGATTCAGTGTCAGAGCCAAGACTGCATTCATCCTTACCCACCAGCATTCATTTGGACAGAGCTGCAATGGCAGCAGAAAAAGAGTGGAGGAGATGAAGCCTTGATTAGCAGCAGCCTTCCCAGCATGCTCTGCTATGACAAATGACTGACTTCGAACAATATCTAAGGCGATCAGGATAAAGTACCAGCCATTTCAAGGCTCAGCACAATTCTAATTCTAATTAGACTTTGCACCACACACCAAATACAAATGGTTCCCATGGCATTTTGGCCTATCAACTGTTTCTTCGATCGCTGAAACAAAACGAATAAAGAAAATGATTAAAGTGATAACAAAGGCATAACATTTAAATTATTGAGGCACCACATCTGGGATCTGTATGTCACCGCGCTGCCGTTTTTACCCTCTCATTCAGCACTCCATTCTCTCTGCATGAAAGCAACTGCAAAACAGAGGGAAGCAAGGGAAAGGAGAGAAAGAGCAGGAAGAAATTGTAACATTAAAAGGTAGAAAGCGAGAACGCAAATAGGCCTTCAGCTTTAGCGTTATTAATGACTCTTCAAAGATCTCCGACTTTTCCAATCTCTCAGAGAAGCGCATGAAGGAGTCTGCAGATGAAGCTGACCTTCAAAATGTTCTTTGGTCTTTAGTTAAGAAATTCACTCGCCATTATGGCATCATTAAGGAAACAAGGATAAAATTACTCCATGGTTAATGGCCTATAGGATCCCCCACCAAAATTTGTTTCAGATCTAATAAAACTGTGCTTAACACACTCGAATGAATTATGAGGACTGTTATGCAGGGTATTAAATGTGGAAAATAGATTTTCGAGAGCTGGGAGGACTGGACTTTTCAAATCAGATGGTAGAATGGGATTTTCTGGGCAATAAATTCCACCATGTCTCAATTTAATTTCTTTCGGCTCTTTAAATTTGAAGGTGTGATTTATCGTGTGGTTTTGATCATCTTAAAAATACACTGTTCTCTGTACCCAACTTTGCTATTTCAAGGAAGAACAAACAATAAGAAATAAAATGAAGAATAACAATAAAGTGAGCATTTGCAAATGTTGCATGTTATAGTCTGAACAGATAACATTGCTTGTTTTCAGACATTGTTTTGATAATGGAGCTACGTTAAGATAAGCTGCTTAATAAACAAGATGTGTTATTTTGAGGTTATGTAACTTATTATTAAGCGTTTGATTAAGTTGCGGTTTGCATTTGCTTTGTTGACAGTGCAGACTTGGTTATTAGCATATTGCATCAGAGGGAAGAGAAAGCAGGCAGGAAGCTGTTATGGAGAAAAATGAAGCTCCAGGCAATAGAGGCTCCTCATTGTCTCATCTACAACCGCATGGCAAAGCTGAAGAACTGTGTCATTTGCACCACTTACTACCTGCTATTGTAATCCAGAGCTTGATGCCATTGTGAAATACAGACTTATTATAAAGAGGGAGAAAAGTTAGCCCAAGATGGTGCCACAGAGAGGTGGTTTGTGTTGTAATGGCATTTGCTCTCTTTAAACTTTAATCTTTCCTATTAATTCCCTGCAACTGGAGAATGTACGAGAGTTAATGTTCCATGAACGTGTTTCTCACTCCGCAATCTCTTCAAGCTAATTACCTTCAGGTGCTAAATGGTGGGAAATTGCCATCCATTTGGATGAGAAAAATGTCACCTCCTGCTCCCTAGTGAAACATTTTTTTGCCAGGCACATTAAGAAAAGAAAAAAAGAGAGAAAGAGGCAGGCCTCCACCAAGGTAAACAGTGGTCATAAAACTAACTCTTCCTGGTCCTTTCTGTCCTCCTGCCTGAAACAGGAAACTGCAGTCCCTCTCTCCCACTGCGTTGTTACCGGAGGAGGTCAGGTAGAGGTCAACAGGTGCTCCTCTTGACAAGGGGAATGCAGAACAGATGTTTGATTGGCATGAATCATCTATACTGCCCATTAGAAACTTATGATGTGAAAGGATAGGACTCCTGGTACGAGGACACTTTTTCATTTGACGTCCAAACAAAAGAAGATCTTGAGGTGTCTGCATTTTTAATTAGACTTCAATTGTTGGATATTCATTATAAATCAATCAATCAGTTTGTCCTTCAAATCTCTTGTCAGACAGAATTTTTTATTGTGTTTTTGTCTGGTTAAAGCAAAAAATAAACGTGTCAAACCACAGAAAGGTGTGTAATCAACAACCCTACCATATTTTAAAGATATATATATATATATATATATCAATTAAAAAAAAGCAAGAATGTGAATGAGGTCTTGATTTTTTTATAGAATAAGCACTATACTCTGCTCTGAATCGCTGGGGCCTGTCAGCTTAACAACACGCTCGAGACTAATGCTGTCCGTAGAGACGTCTTCCAGTTTTAGCCCTATGCTAACTTGAATTTAAAGAATAAAATGATTCCATCACGTGACTCTTCTAGACTTTCCAAATGTTATCAGACCAAATTTGGATGGTCAAATAAATCATTTTGAGGGGGTTGTGATGCACAAAACAATTTATCCACCGTTTTACAGCAGCAGTAGCTACCGTAGCGACAGAGCGGGACGGTAAAAACTTTATGGACTTTTTGACGGTCCAGCGGCCCACCGATGAGGCGGCCCATCGGGATAAGTCCCGCTATGCCAGATGGCCGGTACACCAACGGCCGTAGTAAGTAAGTGTTGTAGCGCCCGATTGATCGAGAGAACTGATGCTCTGCGCGCTTGTCTTTATATAAAGAGTAAGGGGAGGGGTTTAGTTTAAGGAAGCTACAGTGCATCATCAAGCCCTGTTTTAAGACCCGCCTAACAAAATCCTGAACACATCACTGCAGAAAAACAGATTAATGGTCCAACTCCACACTACTAACATATACTCTATAGAAGACAGGAATATCTTTTTTTTTTCACTTTACCCAGACTTAATCTTCTGGGCCTGCATTTACAGAGTTTCACTATCATTCCTGTCGGCTATAATGACTTTTTACTGTATTCAGTATCTTATTTATTTAGATGTGTGTTAAGTGACATAAGCCAGGCTGAATTAAGTTCACATGTTAACCACATTTTTTGAAAATCAATATCAAAATATTAATGAATGCATTTCAACTGCAATGCAAAAACTATTACGGCAGTTAAACCTCCAACCCTAAAATAAAAATGGTTCCTCGAATGAATACTCGAAACAAACATAAATGCCTAAATGTATGTTTGTTTCATGGATTCATTTTAAGCAACATTATAGTTGCTGCACACAGATCTGGCATTTTCTTCTGCAGCTATTTTTACTGTCTCCATTGGAGCTCTAACTTTGTTATGTTTTTTAGACCAAATCTTTCACATGTCGCGATGTATTTGCTAAATCTGTCTTTGCTGCATTTTGATTTTACATAAACTTTTTCATATATATAATTTCCTGATGCTCACTTGTTTCCATGCAACATCCACCATATTATTTACATTTGTAACATGAATTTTTGTTTGAAAACAAAGGTGACAGTACCAGCATTGTGTCGCATTTTAAACACCTGTACATACACAACTTGGTTATTAGATCAAAGTCAAAAACATAATCAAGTCTGCACATTTTGAGAAAGAATGTTCTTTTCACTTTTAAACAAGTTAAGACATTATCATTAAACGGAGGTCTCATGGTAAATCAAACTATGCCTAAAACACTGAGTTTGGATGGCCAAATGTATCGAGCCCCCTGTGAACTCCATATGAAACCCTGAACGGTGCAGTTCAGCGGGTTCTCAGAAAGAGTCAGGAAAATGCATCATATGAGGGGAGTAAAAAGGCCAGCTGGGATGGGTGGGCCACATTGTGATCACTCACCTTCATCCCTGATTTGTAGTCATTATCCCTACCAGCGTTTGAAGATCAAAAACAAGGACAGGGAGAGTGATGGGGGACAGAGAGAGGCAGCCGGAGAAAGAGAATGGGGGGAAATGAGTGAAGGAGGGAGGGACAAAGAGACGTGTGTGTGTGTGTGTGTGTGTGTGTGTGTGTGTGTGTGTGCGTGCCTGTCCCATTGACTGCCATTTGCCCCTGTTTGGTGGATATAGGAGTGTCGATGGCAGCGATGTTGGGGAGTGGGTGGGGTTGGGAGGAGGGTGGATAAGGGTGATAGCACCTTAAAACCAACCAAGCTGCAAAAGCAATGAATATTAAATTCACGCCTAAATAGCTGGGTCTATGTGAAGCATTACTGTATTATAATTTTAGATTTGTCACCGATGGGATGCAGGTTTGAGTTGGAACAACAAGGCACGTCAAAGCAATCTTTACTCCCCTGATAACGGCACAGCTGTAAATTGATAAAATTATTTAGAATTTGGCTTTTGGTGGTCCTGCAATCGGACAAATGCTAATAACGTGTGTTTTATTTGTGCTGGGAAGTGTGATAAGGTAAGACTAGTAAAAATAGGAATATAACAATTAGAGGCAAATATAATTTCTCTTTACCCATCCATGTCCCAGGCAGAGTGTAAATGTTGAAGGACTCCCATCAGGCCTTTGTATAAATTAGTCAAACCCTTACTGTGCTGAAATCTATCCCCAACTGCTTGAGAGAGAAAGCAGTGATTTTTCCCTCCTTTTTTAGATTTAATTATCTTTTGTTGTTCTTTTTATCTACCTTCAAGGATTGTCCTCAGTGGGGGGTTAAAAGAATGGGAAGTGGAAAAGACGAGGGGGGCGTCTGATAGCGAGCGCTGGGTATGTAGGGCTAGTTTGTCCTCTGTTTGATCTGATTCCTTACAATGACACAGCGGGAAATTAAATATGAAACCGAATTAAAACCACTATTTAACGAACAACGGGGAAACAAAGTTGGCTGCCTTCCAAATTAAGTGAAAGTCTAACTTCTCCTCGGAGCATTATCTCTTTAGTTCAGCTTTATCTAATGTTAGTTTCACTTCATTTAGTCAGTTAGGGAAATGTTTGATGATTTGTAATAGAATCCCAATTTCCAACCATTTTATTTTGCATAAATATCTGGAAACGCGGCACAGAAAATAACATCTTTGCTGTTTTTATATTTAAAATCAAGCAGTTTAATTACTCACTTCACATTTTGTGTGATGTTTTGGAGGAGAGCTATCCACAGTGGCAAGCCTTTCCACTTATTGATTTAATAGACCTTCTGAAGGAGCTGTGCTTCTCTCCGTTCAGAGAAAAAACACATGTCGAACATCAGCTGAACTGTTGTTGTTAAATCATTTAGTATCAACCTTTACTGTATGAACAGTGATTCAAGTGAAGCCTGAGGTATCAGAAATTAAACCTTGTTATAGGTGTCTTTTCTCTGCTTTGTTGCTCTGTTGTTCTGCTACTGTAAGATTTACATATTTTCTCTGTAGATAATATTACAGCCATATAACATATTTCAACATATCAGAGTTTTAACTATTTGTATGACTTAATTGAACCTGAAGGTGACTGTAAGCGTGTTAGGGATACATAACATGAATACAACTGGTCATATTAACATAATAAAATACAAAAAATTAAGTTTGTATATTTAATCGTGTTGTACGTTCTATCCCAATCAATATCCAACTTGTAGACAAATCAACGGGTTGTTTTACTCCTGACAGGTGGAAATAAGGAGGAATAATTGATAACTGAAAGAATACTGAATACGACAAAAACACTGTCGAATGATGCCTTTGGCAGGTGGAACTGCTCCCCTGCCAAACTGTCACCATTTAGGCCCCCGATAACGCAGGTAATTGCATTTCCAGAAGAGCAGGAGCAGATGAAACATGCTGTGGACAGATACTGCTGGCACACTGGCCCCTTCTGTTGGAACATTTCATTTTTCCACAAGGAAGCCATGAATGCTAAGGCTGAATCCAAATCCGTTTTTCCGCACTTTATCAGTGTGTGGCCCACCAAGTGGGGAGTTGGAGGTAATTCATTCAACTGAGACCCACCACCCTAATCCAATTTCCAGCCTCCCCCAGCAAGAGATAATTACAAGTATTAAAGCTGTTAGGACAGAGGGGGAAAGGGCCCTCTCTCTGAAACTCTGCTGCAGGCCCTGCAAATATCGACTGAGCGGGGGGATTTCTGCTGGGAGAACTCAAGCTAAGGTATTGTTCAAAACTAAGAAAGTGTGTTAACTAATGAGGCAAAAGGAATCTCAAGGTATAAAAGGAACCACATGTCATTACAGACCCCAGGACCTTTTTCCTCGTGCATCACTTAAGCCTGCACGAACACATTTCATGTTTAAGACAAGTGAGGGTAACTGCACAATCAGTATGCATATAATAGTCCTTGGAATGTCTCATTGTGTTAAACTCCATATGAACTTCATAATCAGATGTACAGCTCTTTACTATCACAATAGCTATTTGAGGAATACTCTAAACTCATGCTGTGGCACCCAACTAGCGTCCTTATATGGCTTTAAAACTACAAACACATATTCCTGTAGTTATTCATAATACCCTCTTGAGTTAAACAATTCTTACTTTTCAGTGCTTGTCCCAGCCTCAGCCCCTCCAACATTGCAGCCCTCTGCACAGTGGTAAACTACACCTTTGCATGTCTTTGAAGCCACAATGGGGGACTGAGGTTGGAGCAGCACAGAGGGTTTCTTTTTTTTCTCTCCGCCGCTTAAACTTTGACTCCTCAAGGAGCGGAAGCTGCAAAAAGCTCTAATTAACGGAAGCAGAGACGCTCCTGCGCTCTCCCATTCAGCGCTCCACAAAAGACAAACCTATGGAGCAGAACCAGGAATGGAATATTGAAGGAATGAATGGAAACGCACCCAAATAAGAGACCCGGCATCACCCCTGTCCACTCTCAGTCCCTGCTCTTTATTGTTTATCTTTGTTGAAGAGGGTCTGCCACAGGAGTCCTATTCTCTATCAATTACTGAAGATCAAAGAGGCATTGAGAAGAGGCATGCTGACGTGAAGAAACGTGTTAGTGAGTTTTTATATCACCTAAGATTTCTATATGTTTAGTTCCACACCAATAAGAACTACTTCCTCATTGTTCCACACATTTTTTAAATATATCAGCAAGGCTTCACAATCCTCTCAATGTGTTATTTCTATAGCAAAATAAACGTGTTTTACTCCGCATCTTCTCTCCATCAATTGCACATAACGATGAAAAAACAAAACAATGTTGTGAAAATCAACAACTTGCAATTATAAAAATACTTTTAGCCTCGACCTGCACCAAATATAAATCAGTTTTTCCTTGGCCAATTGCGAACTTTAAACCATTATTTGTCAAAAAATGTTTAAATATCCCTTTTTTAACTGAGAGGAGAAGCACAAACAATATGTAACAAAGAACGTACTCTTAGGAACTCTAACACACTATCTGTGGTGAATATTATAGGACCTGTTGTCTGCTATGCAGTAAAACTTAAGTGTTTCCGCCCAACAAGAGACATTACTTTTCTTTTTCACTTTGATGAACACTTTTCTATATTTAGGTTTAACTAATTCTAATTACTTGAGTTTAAAAAAGTCAACATTGTTTTCCTTAACTCACCTCTTAGGGACTCCCCACAGCTCCATGCATATCTTTACCAGCCGTTTTAGAGGGACATTAATCCAATTAATGGGACTCCAATCGGTCCTATCCCATTTCTATTTAGGTGTGTTCAGCCTCTAAGATGAGTCGGTTGGCCATGTTTGACTGTCGTGGTAATTTAAGTAATGAGCTCAAAATGTTTTGGCAACAGGTTCCATTGAAATAGACGATGGGGATGCGATGTTTTCCTCGACACAATGTTTCTCTGTCCTGGTTTTAATGGAAGAGTCTGCTACAATCAAGAGTTTTAGTTAATTGTTCTTAACTATAGATACTCGGCAGTCAGTAAAAAGATGTTGGGGAAATTTCAAAAATGCAATGCAAGGTTGTACACCCTTCAACAACACAGTATTTCAAAAATGATTTACATTGTAATTAAAAAGGCAGTGTGTCAAGATATCAAAGATACTCGGTAAATATAAAATGTAACCCTTTAATTTACTCTTGGAGTTACAATAAACTATACTTACTGTAGGAGGATGAATGGCTGCACATCACATCCAGGTGAAGATACTGCAGTAAACACAGCTCGCCATTTAAATATTGGGTTTGCAAACTATGAGTATCATTTAGAGTAACCATGGGTTAAGAGTGGTGTTTTCTGTATGTTGTTGCCAAAGGGACTGAAATGGCCCGACTGCTCGTGTTATTTGAAATACTGACAATCCCATTTTTCACCAAGTATGTTTACTATTGTTTGCAGGCTTTATTTCCTTGAAATATTACATATCCTCGGTGCAGGCAGCAAAGTGCCCAGGTCTTGTGTGAAGTTTTGAATGTCACAGGCATAGTGCTGTTTGGAAATGCAGTGTATTTTACTCAGCCCTCAATAATCTATTCTGTTCAGCCAGGCGGACACATTGACAAATGTTTCCAGCATTAGGTATTTACCTAGTGGAATGTAATGGATGTAAAGAGTTTGAAAATGCCTGGCGCACTAACAGCATGGGCAGTGGCAAGACTATCTAGACTGAGGGGAAAAACACACTTTTCAAAACCGAATCAATGGCTCTGAAGGATGGTACGTGTGTTTGGGTGTGTGCTTGTGTGTGTTTGTGCATGGTCATGTGCGGGCATGCATGTGTTTGTGTTTACCTCCCTTTGCATATATTTGTGCTCTAAAGCGAAGACTGGAAACTTACCATAAGTCACTCTAGACACAGTAATAGTTTCAGGAAAATCCATGCAGTGGAAATGTGAATATTTTCCCTGGCGCAAAGACAATGTGGAGGCATTAAGTGTCACAAAGTATTCCTGTCTGAAAGAATAAATGTGTGCCGCCGCCTAAGAGTTTAGTGGAGAGAAGTTATAGATAGAAATGCCGGCTTTTAAAATCTGACGCGACATGACACCAAAACCAGTGTATTGATTTGGATTGGATTGCATATAAATGATTCATAATTGTTACTGAAGGTCTCAATGCTGTTTTCAACAAGCTATACACTTGTGGTGGTGAAAAATCTACTTTACACTTTATTTACTGATTTTATTTTATGCTCATAATCCAGAGATTATTATATATATACAAAAACATTGTAAAATGTAAACCACCTCAGATCATTAAATCCCTGAATATTTTGTCTTTTGTGCTCAGACAATACTTAATGTCTATTACTGTAGCAAATATGAGCGCATATTTAAAAAAAATATTTCTCTTCTGGCAGTCTGAGTTCCTGATTCTTTCTTTGTTGTAGTGTCTGCAGAAACTTGGTTTCTAAAAGGAATTTGCTATAAAAACATCTGATTAAAGATTCAGTACTCAAAAGTAAGCATCTGTACTTAATAACATTTGACAACAACTTTTGGCGCTTGACATATATTTCAATGCAGTTATTAATTCTCTGGTATATAGGTGCGTTCGGTCTTCAGGAAAACATACTTTAACTTGGTAGATCTACGTCTCAGGCAGTTGAAGGGATGAGAGTCTCTGCTGGGACTGAGGTCGGGTTTGGGACAGTTTGAAGGGGCTGATCCCGGTTCAGCTTGGATTCCCCTCTCATCCTCTGTTGGCTGATCTTCTTTTTTTCTCTCTCTCTCTTGAAACAACTTTTCAACCCTATAGACGCCGGCCATCTCACTCATTACATGCACCGTGCGTCCAGTCAGACGTACAGGCGGGCCGGACACCTTCAGAAAAAAGGGGTAAGCTCATTTAAAGTACACAGATTTTAAAGGTCTACCATCGACTAACACTGTATTCATCTAAATAGTATTGTTATAACCTCTGTATGAACACATTAAATCAAAAGTCTTATTACCGTATATGAAAAGCTCTTTTCAGTGACTTTAGAATTGACTTTTTTGGGAATAATGAAAGTGGTAATGTGGAGAGAAAAATCAAACTTATGGTTAGGCTGAAGAAAAGACAGGTCTGACGCATCAGAAGTCCCATATATCTTTTTGAAATGGGATTTATAATCCAACCTACAACAGGAGGGCTGCTATGATGTGCAGTCAATATATGGGTGGCACACCCCATAAAGGCCTCGGCCTTCTTTCTGTGTTTGATTTATTGTCACAGCAGCTCAGCTCAGACGGACTCATGAAACCTTTGTCAGTCCACAAATGACACTGTTTATGGTTGTTTGAAAAATTGTTGCCATAATTGAACTACGTCTCTAATCTCTTTATATTTCTGCACCAACAAATGTGGTGTTAATGTACTTATACTGTATATACCACAATATAGAAAATGACTAAAGGATAGTACTGTAGTCAAAGAAGGTAATGCAGGAAAGTGCATTAATGGTATATTTGTTTTGAGAAAGGGAGATGTCTTTTGGCTTTCTGTTTAGGAAGTAATTAAATGAAAGAATTTCTGCTTTTTTTGATGCCAATGAAGTATTCAAACTATACATTGCAATGAGTGTAACAGATACTACTGAATGTAGTGTAGCCCATGGTGTTGAAGAGACGGACCCCCTTGTTTTATTTATTAACAATTATCCAAACATGGTTGGCTCACTTTCAAATGTTGGGGTTTTCTTTACTTACAATGTTTATTTATACATGAACATCCTCCTTTAGTCTTAAACGTAGATTTTTGGGCTTTTTTAAGTCTAGTGTTAAATAAGATTGCCACGTCGTAAGAATTAGTGGGGGTTTGTTTTCAACTCATCCTTATTTAGCAGATTTGGTTTACACGAGCTATTTCATTGCAGATCAATGGAAAATCTTATGAAATTGCATTTTCTTTTCAATTATTTATTTTCTGTAAATACCCGGTGATTTTTAGAACATCATTTCCTTTATTAACAGAAACAAACATGTCATCTTCTGTATACATCAACCTTGTAATTTGAGCTTAATGTTGCTCCAGACAAATGAAGTGCAAGTTAATGATTAAGCCGCGAATCTATCAGACTCTAGGTATGGGAAAGTTTTAGGGAGGTACAGCTTGGCTCGACCGACAGTCATTAAAACGTGCTGACAGCGATGGGAGAACAAGTTCCCACTTTGATCCGATGACAGACCTGAGCTCAGCCTAACGTCATCCTCCTGCCCTGCCTCCGCTCTCCCACATTTATTAACTCAGGTTCGGACCACAACGCCTTCCACTCAAAATCTGACACTTAAAATACTCATCTGAAAGGAATTATGGCATATAAGGAGCATAATCCACCAAGGGCGCACTTAAGAACTGTGTTGCTTTGTTTTTATTCCCATACACATTTGTTTGGTTAACAGATTAGTACATTTAAAAAAGGATTTGATTGGTTTTTTTATACATCTAATATATACCTCTTAATTGTTATAGAGTCATGATGCATTGAGATGTTTTTATTTAGTGTCTGACATCTAAAGATCACGCTCATTAATGTCTGTCTGCACAATGAATACCAACAGACACATATGCTTGGCAATCTCACAGTGATCTCTTCTTTTGCTCCTTTGTCAGGTTTAAATAAATACATCAAAAATATATAGATCAGATTTTGAGTATAAAGATATACTTCTAAATAATTTAATGAAATTATCTCTTGCCATTTCTTACCTTAGTAAGGTGTGACTTTGCTCACATTTTTTACCTCATCTGACAAAGACAAACGGGCAGAACAAGGAGGAAAGGAGTTTCATAAAACCTTTCGAGCAAACTTTATTTGTTGTTTTCAAAGGATGTATCAGTAGCTTGAATCGTGTCCTGGCTGGAGCGTCTTCAGTAGGTGACAGCGGTGTAAGTCAGCGGTAAGCAGCAGCAGCACCGGGGTAGAAATGAAGGTCTTCTGCTGCCCCCCAGGGGCTCACAGAGGAGATCACAGGCAGCCATGCAGCTCTCTCAGCTGAGGGGATACAGCTTAAACGTGTACACTCATGCTGGGGGAACAGATCCCAGAACAGTAGGGTGGACATTGTGCACTTTTATTTGAATATCATGCACAAAATAATATAATTACATTACATGCAATTTCCTTCCATATCCTTACGGTTTTAAGGACATACTATTTCATTGCACTGTGGTTGTTAGTATGCAAATCTTCTTTTTACATGTTATATTCCCTTTTCTCATATGTAACAATGAGAAATAATGCACATAATGCAATCATTTATCAGTGATTGTTTTCTGAAGCAGATTTTCAGAAAAGATTCATGAAAATAAATCAAATTGGTATTTAAAGGACAATTAGGACATACGTGTAGCTCCATAAAAAACAATCACAGCCTATATTACTGAGTAAATATGCTGTCCAGCTGCAGGAAATAAAGCCTAAACAAGAAACCATGTGTAAAGACATCTTATTGGATCGCAGTGCGGAGCCTCACTGTATAAAGATGAAACGCTGAAGTGCATTAGGACACAGAAATGCTCATAACATCTGTTTCCTTTGTGTTACAAAGGATATTGCTTTGTAGCAAGCGATATGTGCCATCAGTGACTGGTGGAATAATATTTGTGTTCGCCCCTCAAACAGACACACTGTCACAGAAGCACTTGTCTACATTTTGTAGTTGCTCGAGGAAAATAATTGCCTTATCTGCAACTGTCAAAATGATGAATGCCCTGGAGAGCACCGAGAATTGACTGATGGAATTGGGAGGAAATCTAATCCCTGATCTGAACACTTTGTATAATACATTAACCCCCTCTGGTACAATAGGCTGCACAGAAACAGATTTGTATAGACTTGTAGAAATAAATTCAACGGAGGCTGAAGGATCGATAAAAACATCAAGGAGTTATAGCGTCGTCTGCATCAAGTCAAGCAGAGCGTCAGGAAACATTAAGTGTATAGAGATGCACGCTGGAATTGAGTCAAAGGAAAGATGCAAAAACACAATGTGATGTAATGCAAACATTACATTATCTGCCACAAAGCAAACTATAAGGGATAAATATAAATAGACTCATTTATTAATTCAGAAAAGCAGTTGTGGTGTTACAGCAGCCACGTCACACGCATTTCCAAAACTAAAAGATTGAATAAGTAAAATAGGAGTTAACTCATTGAATATATAATGTACAATAAATGTGTCACTATATTGCTTTACTTACTGCATTTGAACGTTTAGTTTGATTTTTTTTTTAAGAACATGGAGCGGACATTTGATCAACAAATGTTCAAGAATGTATCGTTTTCATGTAGAGTTAAGGGAACATTTCTATTCTGGGACAGTCCTTTTTTTTTTTTTTAAACTAACATTGTTTTTAAATTCTTTCATCGCAGCATGGGTACAGTATGCACACTTCAACAACACATGTAGGAATGGGCAATAGAAATAAAATGATTATCTAATATAAAGATTTGTGCGTTATTTACAAATAAATATGTGTGAAATGTAAAGCCATTATTAAGATCCTTTGAGCATTCAAAACAAAACTTAAATTACATATCATATTATCAAGATTACATTTCAGTGAAAGACAACAAATAATCAAAGTAGCCGCCCCAAAAACAACATGTATTAGTACAAATTAATATTAAAGGGACATTTCATTTATAATCAAAGACCAATTTAAAAGGAAAAGCGTTTTTACAACGGTGCTTGAATGCAATCTTATCTTTAGCTAAACATTTGAATGACAATGATAAACAAATAATGGTTGGGTTAAGAATTGCTATAAATGAGCACAGTGGGATCTGCACAGGAGGATGATGGGAAATTATCTCGTGCTCTTCCTCTACCATCTACAAGCAGCAGTGGAAATCTGCCCAGATATGAAGGCATATCTCTCCTGATTAAAAACCATATTAACTTTTCATAACCTAATGTTCTCAAATGAAGTTTTCTAAAAACGAATACCTGCCAACGAGTTCTCCCTCCTTTTTGTCACACTTGGGTGGAATACATTATCCCCAATATTAGGAGAGAACATACCTGTCGCAGGTTAATGACCTCACACTTTCCACACCATTTCACTTAGCGGGCCATAGCCAGGAAAAGCTAAACGCTTCACTCCCAGTTCACTAAATTATGAATTAGCCAAAAGGTGAGGCGATTAAAGATTCAACAATTTGCGTTTCAACCAATAGGTGGTCTCCCCTTTGAGCTCAAGTAGAGATATATTCAACCATTAGCTGAAAGTGTTCTTGATATCCATTACGGAGGGCATAAATATTGGAAGAGCAGCACAAATAATCCAGAAATAACCAATCAAAATGTTTGCGACCCCAGAGAGAAATCACTATCTGTAGTATAAAAAGAAATCAACACCACAATCTTCATTTATATACATTAATTAATAAATAATACATTGGAAAGCATTGAAAAAGGGGGATTTTTAAATGATATCGTCTAACCCTAGATTAATTTTGATACATAGTATTTATAACAACATTAACAACCACTTTTTTAACAGCTTAGCTTGAATTTTCACAAAACTAGTTCGAAACTTGGGTTTTTCTAACCATGATTTTAACGCTCACAGTTGCCTCGGAGCGTCACACTTCTTGAGCCTTACCCGCACCGTAACGAGCGCTGACAGGTCACATGGTACAAACTGTGATGTCTGAATAATTCGAACAAATGCTAAATCATTGCAAAGCAGCCAGAGAGATCAGCGACGTGAAAGTGAAGTGTTTGCGCTTCCCCAAGGCTCAGTGGCATCTGTTCTACATGTGTGCAGCCACAACATCCATGTTTCACCAATTAATTGTGCTTGTATTAGAGTAAATATTTGACTTTGAAGCGCTTATGCGTTAATTGGGGGTCCCTTTCTGCAAAGAAACTAATGCGATAATATTACAAAGCACATGTCAGTCAATTATTGGCAAATCCTTTTATAATCTACTTTAATACCAATGATTCCAAACGTGTGGCCTACATTTCGGCTTCTTGACAAAAAAAGCGTTTGTCCTGAGAACAAATCAGTCGAATAAGACAGACTGGCGACTCCTTAATTCTGTAAATTGGAGGGTTGTGAGTCCAATTACGCTCTGTTGGTTCAGCTCGAGGCCACCAGGGAGAGCTGTGCTTGTTTCAGAGTCACTGGAACGAACCACCCCAATGGCATCAGCCCTGCCATAGGGAAAGTTAACACAAATTCCTACTGCACTTTTAAGCGTCTTTGTTGACATATGAGCATAGTGAAATAAGTATTTAGTTACAATAATAATGGCGAAGTTATGACTATCCCCAAGATATCATTATGAGGGGATACACATTCTGATCCTTCTTTTCCTTCCTCCAATCATGATTGCTTATGTATTTTCCCAATTTTGGATTTCTCTCTTTTTAATGGCCAGGGAATTATGTACATGAAACCTCCGCAGGATGTGAGGCTGTAGGGGTCTGTTGCTTCTACTGGCCATTAACTGGGGATTAGTGCTGGTGGGGCACACATCCCTTTTGAAGAGGTAATTCCTCACACTTCCTTGCCATAGAAAATCAGGAAGCAATCATAGTAGAAACTATGCAGATGGTCCAAACAGAGAATCCCGTGACCAATTTCTCTCAAAAAAGTCACAATTAAGAATTGGAGTAAGTAGCCGCTGCCATTGTGAAAACTTAGCACATCAGAACATGTTAGGGGCAACGATGCTTAAATCATAAGGGGGGAAAAGTCTTACAGTGAGATCACACATTTTTTTTCTTTTTTTTCTCTTATGGTAAACTGTTTTTACAAGCGTGTGTAACCCAGCACAGTCACATCGCAGTACCCCATATATCTGTCAACACAATATATCCGAGCATGTGCGGGGCTGTTAGACTATAAAAGTTGTTGGAGGGCAGATCATCAAGCTGTCTCGTAGGGAGGCTCGGAGAAGTTAAGAATATGTGTTAGTGGCAGTGACGACTGGGCATGAATCATTGTACTTGGCTGGAAAGAAAGAAAGGGAAAGTTATTAATGCTGTATGTTGGAGCACACTGACCTCTACAGGAACAAACCATTACTAGACTAATTATCTACATTAGGAGATTCTGCTCACATTAAAAACCGAAAAATACATGTATGTGTTTTAATGTTCCCAAATTCCTTACAGTGTACAAGTAAACACATGTGTAAAAGTGTTTACTGTACAGCTGCAGGTTTTACACGTTTCCCTTCCGTTATATTTTATTTTATGGTGGTCTCTCTGGTAAATTGTTAGCATGTTGTCTGGGCTGATCGTACTGTGTTGTATATAGCACCGGGATTTGTTCACTCTTTCAGAGCTGTTTCTGTATTTTAAATGCATGACTTTGAAAAACCAGAGGCCATTTGGCTTTTTACTTGCAAAGCTAAATTGAAGGTTGGAGATATCTCTTGTATTTAAAGTTTGCACTTAAACTGGGAGTTTTAGGGGCTGTAGTTGTTCTGCGGGTCTCACAGTGGGTGTTTACTCCAGTAAGTTTGACGTCAAAACACAAACATGTGAATTATCTCTTTTATAAGGTGCAATTCCGCCTTTACAGAGTGTTCTTTGGTTTCTCCCACTGAGGAGTCTAACAAGAGGAGTCAGTTGGCGCACATAATGTGTGCTTTCTCTTTGTTTCCATCAAGCCAAATTAAAAATACTAGCTTCAAATCAGCAGTAAAACAGGAATGTAAAACAAAAGTGCATCAGTCTTTGTATTTTCTGGTTTTAACTCAGCTGTGTGCTTCCCTAAAACTGAAACCTAATGCTAATTTAGTTGATTATAAAACAGATGTAACAAACATGACCATTATCAAAATGTCAGAATTGTGTTAAATGTTTATAGAGCCAAACATATACAAAGTTGTATTAGTTGTGTTATTGGTAACTTGTTTTAATCCAGAAACCAGCACATATGTTGTTTTTCTATGCCCATATATACTGTTTATAATATAGTGTTATATGAAATAATATCTAGGAGAGTTTCAAAACAGCAAAATCTTTGCACTAAATACAAAATGATATATAGGCTTTGGGTGAAATGCACCAAATCTATCCACAATTGGTCAATGTATTAGTATGTATCAAGATACTGCATGGTTTTTGGTAAGTTATAGATACATAGTTTTCCTAATCACAATAAACTGAGTGGAAATGTAACAATACAATTGTGATCTTTAAATATTTTTTACTCAATATATGGAATATTTCACATCAGTTAAATTTCACTTAGAATGTTCTTGTTACATCGAAAAACCATAACAATGTGTAATGAATTATCCTCAAGCCACAGTTTATACTAATATTGCACCTCATCTGCCCTAATTATGCTCCTAGATGTACTGATTTTGTGTAAATACAGTACGATAGTCCAAGAGTACCCCTTATTATAGTAATTCTATCCAACACCTAACTTCCCTGTAAATTAGAGAGCATTAATCATCTGTTGGACCAGCCCCTTTGCCGATGTGAAACTACAACAGTAAAGGTTTTAGGTCAGTATATAATTGACTTGTTGTGTTATCTTCCTTTTACCCCAACAGCTATCTGCTACGTGACCCAGCTGGAGGGGCCCCGGCGCCACAGTCGCTGCTCCCTCCACTCCAAGCTGCTGCCATCGGATTATCGGCCGCTGGGTTACACGTCAGTCGGCCGGAGATTTGATTAGCAGCATCCGTGAAAGAGAAAAGTCAAGGGGGAACATGGGAACTAACAGAGAGCAACCGGTCATTTACAAGGCATGCGAGAGGCCCCCCTCGCCTGCGGGTGCTGACTGGCACTTTTTGTGGATATTGCGTTATGGGGTTTAACCATACCTTTCTGAATGAACTGCATTTATTAATGTCACAATTAATCCTATCTGAAATTCCAAAAGAGCAGAATTTGGCAATACAGTGCAGTGCATTTCAAACTAACCTTAATTAGTTGAATGAAAAACTCATATAAATGTGACTTTTATCTCTTCAGATCAACTGTACCAGAGTCCCAAATGCTACATACCAGAAACTACTGTAGGTGTTCAACTCCTGCCCTTGGAAAAGTAAAGAGAGGGGCTTCCTCCCCCTGCGGAGGGGCCTCTTAGCCGCACAAAGTATCAAGGTGGGTGAAAGAGGAGAAAGCAGAGTAGAGGCAGCTGTAGCTCAGGTGGTAGAGTGAGCTAGCCATTTTGCTTTGATAAGCTTCTTTTGTGTCTTTGAGCAAGAAACTAAACCACACATTGCTCCAGATGAGTATGTATGCATGGGTGGGAAAGTTGTAATTCAGTTAGGATAAAAGTCTAAAGAATGTAATGTAAAATGTAGAACAGTGCGGTCAGGCTGTGTTGACATACATACAGTCCTTTATTATTATAGTATAATCCTTTTTTGTTGAACCCCGAATGAACCTGGCAGCTATTTAATCAAACATGTCCCTAAGTGTTTACAGTATGTCTAAATATCATTGTGAGTCTTGAGAAGAGGAGCGCTCCAAGTCCATTACTGCTGCTCATCCGTCATCAGGCATTAATGAAGGGTCTCGGCCTTACCACCTGTTCTGCATACTGTAGTGCCACGCAGATGTTTTTGTACCTGCACGGGCCGCTGCTCTGAGGCCAGCGGTTGTTGTCCTGTGTGGTATGTGCTGTTTGCCCTGCTGTTAATGATAATATACAGTAAGTCTTCTCTGTTCCTTGTTTAAAAGTATGCACACCTGAATCTGTCCTTACCAAGACATCCAGGTGCACGGCAACAACAACAAAAAGCTTTTACTTTGCCTTTCCAGAGCAGTACGGGCGTAGAAAGATATAGCATGGCAATATTCTCTCTTTTTCAACCGTCAAGGGCATTGCCTTTTTGGTTTGTTTGTTGGGTTGTTTGTCTGTCTTTCAGCAGCATTGTGTAAAACTACCGGCCAAATTTAACTTGGTGGTTGGGTGTATTATGCACCAAGGAAAAACCCTTTATAAACCGTTATATTGAACTAGCAAGGCCTTGAATTAGCACTCTCTTAACTGTCCTTCTATATATTTAATATTTTTGCTTTTATATGTAACAAATTCTATAAAAGAAAGTATGTAAATAATGTTGCTATAAACCAGCTGGAATGGATAAATGCCCCTTTGGGACTGGACCTCATTTGTTATAAGAGTCTTGCAATGAGAGAAGATAAAACGTTCACTTTGAATGCATTGCCTCTTTGTATAACATGTTCTTCTTCAAAAGGAATTTTACTAATCATTTATCAGCAACCACCAGCCATATAAGACCTCAGCCCTCTGCGGCAGAAATAGAACAGCTTTGTGTACAACACACGTCGAGGCAAAGATATGAAATGCCCCCTCCCTCCTGCCCAAATCAAAGAGTAAGAGACCACTGTGGCTTGTTTTCTGTTGTGTTGACTCATCAAAGTTTCTCCATAGGGAGTAATTCTATTGAATGTACTGCTATTTAAATGAAATGGAAGTTAATTGTGGTATCATTACACTTGACAAATAACCATCAGATGCATAGTTTGTTCTTCTATGAATTACACACTGGCCAGCTGTAGCATGGCACATTGGACAAGAGTGGGTTTAGTTATTTTAGCACTGGTTGGTGGTCATATGTCGACATAAGCATATCATTAATACAACCCATGGCTCTATTTTTGTCAAAAATGACCACAGTACAATAAATATAAAGCAATCAATTGAATGTTTGCTATGGCGATTCCAAATTCTGAATCCCACGACAGGACACCGCAGTCTGTAATTATTGTTCAACTTGTACTCAAAATAAACTGACTGCGTTCCTCGGTTACTGGTGCATAATGCGCCTTGAGTAACACACATGACTCTTTGTTTCTGCAGCCTCTCCTCCAGGAAAAAATACAGAAAGGTGGGAATAAAAGCCCACCATTTGGATGTTTTTTCAAACGTCTGCGGCTCAGTTTCTCCACCATCGTTTCCTACATGTAAATATGGATTCTCGCTGTCTGCTTCTGGGGATTTTTCTGGTCTCCTGTACAAACATATTTCGTCATGTCTGTCTGATCCTGTCATTTGTGGTAAACATGCAGCATCACATGTTTGGTGCTCACATGGCATCATGGCGTCAAAAAGGAGACGTCCTGTCATTACACTGTTGAGGTCAGAGATGAATCTATAATTGGTAAATGCATCAGTGCCACTTCTTAGGGGAGATGCAGATGTTTTGGATTGATGCTTAATGTTTCCCATTAGCCCCTCCTGCTCCTTCTGCCTCTTTTTATCCCTAAACTGTAATGCCTGTTTTATTTTGAATAATAGTGGCACTAGAACGGCACTTACTCTGTATTTGGAGGAAAGCCAGCAGAGTGGGACAAATGGAGCAACCATTCAGTAGTTCTAAAAATGTTTAAAGACCTCTTAGCTCTGGCTTGGGGCTGACACAAAAGGAGGTATTGATGTGAGGGAAGACTGAAGCCTTGTGTTTTGCCCACCAGAACTGGCTGAGGGAACAGCTCTTTCACAAAACTTAATTGAAAATGCAAACGGTGGCACATCTTGAACTCAGGAAACCTACAGTAGGCCTTGTTATGCCAGCTATGCACAATCAATTTAAGAAAGGATTCTGTTCTGTGTGTGATATTTAAGAACAATTTGAAGTATGCAAAATACAAATTATTTGTGTTTTAGTCAGATTTTTTGCAGTGCTCAGTGTTTTTATATACAGCATGCTACAATGTACATGTCCCTACACACTGTTGTTATGTAACAGGGGCATGATTTTTAGGGCTCTGGTCAGCTTCTCTGAGGCCTAAAGAAACAAAGAAAATAAATGTAGAACAATGTAAATGTGTGTCTGTCTGGCATGGCAGACATTCATTATGTGTCTTTGAATAGTCTCAGTCAGGAATGTCACTTTGGGTTTGAAATATGAACTTGTTTTCCCTCATTAAAGCAAATAAATGTTAAGTAAATATGGGAAGGACACCTATTCACTGAGGATCGGAGCGGCACTTTGTCATTTTGATTTCCTAACCCACCTGCTGACCTTACCCAAAGTATTTACTTAAACTCCCCCCTCACCCACCCAGCCATTGTTCAGCTGACTGCAGCTATATGTCAGGCTAGATTGCTAAAACCCTGAGTGGTCTAATTTATTTCACACTTCAATATAAATCTAAATTTTGAGTGGGAGTAATGCTTGTAATGTAATGTTGGTAATGTTCCTGTGGGACTGGGTAGAGGGGATGGCAGGAATGTACATAAGCAATGAGCTCATAGTCAAAAGGGTGAAGGGGGCCAGAGTAAAAACAAATTCAAACCAAGTTAAAACCATGTAGGGAAGTGAAAGATAACACTGGGTTTGGGTTAAAAAAACAAACCCTGGTGTTTATCACATGACATGGCCTCTAGAACTAGGAACAGGGAGAAATTCAAACCATCCTGAAACATGCAAAACAACTCGGAGTAACCAAAACATAAATGCAAATTGAGTTTTTCTGTTTTGTCTTTGAAAGAGGGAAGGAGTATTGTTTCTAACACTTCAGAGAAAAGGTCTAGACTTTATTGTTAGGATGTTATTTGGTTATTGCAATGTTAAGCTACCACAGTCATCACAATTATTGTTATTTTGTGTCTTGAGCTTGAGCCTCTGTCCACATCCCGAAGACACTTTTACTATGTTTTGCAAAACCTATATCCAGAGTCAAATGGGCATCCATTTCCATTCTGACAAAGGTTTTATTTTGGTGTGGTCAGCCACAATGGAGTGCATTGTGTTCCATGGTACAGAGAAACAGTAGTAGTCATGGCATGAATGCATTAATATCTTCAGTGCAGAGTTGCCAAATTGTGATTTCAAAAGTCTTCTATGACCCAGCACAATGAAACAGTTGCAGACTTCCTGCTGAACGATGAATTGACACATACTGTAGATAAATAAAAAAATGATGGACAGGGAATGTAGAAGTGTTGGCACATCATGAGAAGTGTTTGCTTTTATGGTAATTTGTATGTGAGGAAGAAATGGTGTTCATACTCAATTTCAATTCAATTCAAAACCTTTATTTATCCAGGTAAAATCCCATTGAGATCAATGATCTCTTTTTCAAGGGAGACCTGCAGCAGTAGGTTCAACAAGAAGACATAAAAACATAAACAACAGAACAACAAAAGGACATCATACAGCAAAATGTACAAGGATTACAATTTACATATTTAACCACATGTACAGGTACCAACAGCATCTGATTTTGTAGCATCCAACCGAGCTTTAAAAACATGTAGTGGTACTAGCTTGGTAATTTTCCATTCGTTTTGCAGACTGTTCCATGTTAGTGGAGCTGCACATCTAAAAGCTTTCTTCCCTAAGACAGTCCTAGCACTTGGCACATTTAATAAAACCACAGCATGCGATCTCAGGCAAATTATTCTTAAAATTATACACTTATTTTTTGTATGAATCAAATCAGGGTGGCAGAGCAACCAAACCACATCAGATCTTTGATGTATTTGTATGGGTTGTATGTGAATACAAACATTATAATAGCGCTCATGAATCCCCAGGTTACCATTTCCTGTCTTAGCTGAAAATTAGAAACATGTCTGGCTTTAATAACAGTTCCTGTGACATTTGATCCAGTGTCAATAAATGCCTGCAAAAAATGGGTTTTATTGCCAGCATTTTATATAAAGCAGCATGATATTGGACTAGAAGCGCTTACTATGCAAAGTTTGCCACAGAGCTGTAGGCAACTTCTGCTGATGCACTGGAAAGCTGCCCATATGGATTTTACGTATAGTTGGAAGATGGTGAGAGAACTTGACATTTCCAATACACCAGTTTTCAATGACAAGTGAAAATTGCTTAATTTGTCTCCTCATCCATCATCAGTTATATGCAGGGAGTTTTGTGCATTTATATTCTGTCCCCACTCCCGGCGCAGCCACTCATTATCACATGCAACAACCTGAGTTGTATGAATTGCATTCCTCAGTGCGAGATCATTTACTGCATATTTAGATTTATGTGGTCTCCTTAACCATCATTATCGCCTGCAAGAGCGCAAGTTTTATGCGTAGCTCTGAGACACCTCTGAGCTAACTTAATGTTGTGTCTGTTTATCACAGATCTTACAGCAAGATATCATTTAGATACTCTGCCCAGGCTGTTTTGCATATTTGAAACATGGTTGATGTGGCAGGATACAGACTATAACGGATCAGGAGGGTGGGGTTACCTCAATGCCCTCATTTTACTGCAGAGGGGGATGAGAGGTTTTAACTCAGTGGAAAGCGGTTATTCTATATTTGCACCGACCATACAGTTACTCCACCCTCCACACGTACCACATAAAGCCACTCCAATATAAGAGCTTATGAATGCTCAACCTCTTCTCATTAGGTTTAGACTCTTGACAAGCTGCAGACCTGGGAAGACGTTTTATTAAAATAGAACAACAAGCCCAAACTAACCAGATAATGATCTGTTGATTTGAGTGAAGTGCTCAAATGAGCGGATTACTAAATACTGAAACAAAAGAAGTCACTTTTTGGTGTAAAAGAGAGTGACTGAGGCAGAGAGACTTTATAAACGACTGCCTCCCTGCGTGTCTGTAAGCGGGTGGGGTCAGGTGGACTAAAAAGACTTGAACCACATTATATGTAAAGTTGGTAATTACTAGGTTTGGAGATTTAAATAACCGGGCCCACAGTGGTAAACACACTGGAAGTCAAGGCAGCTGCCTCCGGTATCCTTCCTTCTTGCCTACTCACAGACAAACTAGACAGTGTTCAGAAAGATTAAATATTTGGTTTATATAGCACCAAAAGAAGTTGTGGGACACTTCAATAAACCACTCAAACTAAAACAACAGAGGATTCATCAGTTGGTGGCTGTGTACTTAATTAAAGTAATTACAACTATGATAGGAACTGTGAATGCGTTTCTTTTCTCGGGAAAAGCACAAAATGGCAAAACAAACTATTTTGTAATCAAATGTGAGCCAGAAATGGGAAGTCTTAACAATTACAGGAAGAGTTACTCCCTTACTGTGCCAATATACCCTAGCCCCATGCTTATCAGATGGTGGAAGATATTTGGAAAACCCATACACCCTTCCTTCAACTATTAGATGAATTGCCATGACATTTTTTTTGTATGTCCCTCTCAGGTTAAATAATTATTTCTGATATGATGCCAACATCAGGTCAACATTCTTAGCATATTAGGGGAGTGTATCTCTGTTCCCAGCATCTGATGTTCCTCAGCTTTGTATCCTCTTAATAGGACCCTTATATAATGAGACCCTTTAAAGGGTTTATTGTTCTTAGAAATAAAGGCTTCTTTGGGTTAATGTTGATAACACCCACATACATCCCATAGCCTACTGATGTTATTATTTGTTTTAAACATGTGCATTAAAATGTACACGCAAAGATGTTCTTGCCTTAAGACACTGATACCTCCACTTTGGCTAAACTGTTTTTTTTGTTATCATTCAAACATTTTCATTTGAAACTTCTACCATCCTTATTATTTTGCAATTCAAACTGGGTAGATGATCCTTTTCAATCTCAAGAAAGGCTCATGTATGTCCAAGAACAGGACTCTGAGTATGGCTCCCCATGTTAGCACACTGGCATTAGCATGTAGCTCAAAGTACAGCCTCACAGAGCTGTTGGCGCGTCTGCAGACTTTTAGTCAACGTTTGAAACTGTTTCTGGGAGGTGTTGACTGTGGTCTTTCGTGAGGCCTGAGTTTGCATTGTTGTTAAACAAATAATCTGTGAAGTGTTTGTGAAGCTACTTATGCCCTCCTTCTGTGTTCCCGCTCATTTTATTTGAAAGTGAAATTAAAATAACAGTTTGGCCACATGGATGCAGTATTTTCACTTCAAATTTGAGATGTTTTCGGCTAATGTAAAAGTAGTTTTATTGCAATAAACAAAATGCAAAAGGAACAAACTGATACAGCAGAAAGACAGTGTGGCAGGCCAGAGAACCAGGGCCTCTTTATCACCAGCTAAGAGACTTGTGTCAACAGACAGACCTGCCGACAAACCTTGCACAATCCTGCAAACCAGCTGCAGTTGGAATGTATGCATACAGTAGCAGTGTAAACATCTGTTTTAACAGAATCGGTCCTTTCAATCCCGAGGACAACTTCAAACAACTTTTGTCCAATTACAAACATGCATCATACAGCTAACTACAGTTTGCGTGTGCAAGAAAATAATCCCTTCATAGGGGGAAGTGAACCTGTGGAGCACATTCAGAGCTGGAGTCATTACGACTTAAAGCAAAGTGTAGAATTAAATAAAATTAGCATAGGACATTACTTCTAAATCTCATGCGTAAAAAATTACCTGGCAAAACATTGGTATTTCCTTTTCCTGCCGATGCTATTCAAAGCTACAATTATTTGGCTATGCATAAACGTTGCATTTCAAGTTTCTTTGGTGTAAAAGCAGCCTACTGTTTTGCTAACTGAAGTTGCTGAACAAAAATAAGACGAGGTTCCTGGAAGTTTCTTCCTACTACTACTTCTTCTTATCTCCCTCAGGAATTTCCTATATTTGAAGGGGTTACATTTGGATAGGCTTGCTGGACAAGCAAACGATACAGTTTGGACAGAGAAAATAGTCCGGAGTGCAAAAAACAAATATAGCTTTCCTATTTCCCCATGCTTTACCCCTTTGTAAAGTCTTAATATATACCCTTGCCTCAATGGTTATATGGTTTTTCCACCCAACAATACATTTTCTTCATCATACAATTTTAAATACAAAATCAGATACACTATACACTATCAGAAATATAAAGCTCTTTGTATCAATAGCCTGATAAATAACATTATTTATTATTATTATTAGTCATTTGGGTTGTTTTTCCAGCATTAGAGTTCAGAGTTCATGTGGGTCAATGCTATACAAAGTTGAACACTTTGTCCTCAATCAAACTGATGGACTTGTCTGTTAGCATTTCTTCACTGCTTACAAACTTGTACCCAAAAAGCTTCAGCGTTGGCCCACACACTTTCTGTACAACCCGGGCTATTTTGAATGGTAAACTGAACCTCCATTTCTCTACTTGTTCTGAGGAGTTTTTCTGTGTGGAGTAAACACCGCTGGTCTCCTTGGAGGCCTGGGTGTTCTTCAGGATCCAGGATTTAACTTGTGGAGTGAACGGGATTCCAACAAACCTGTACATCTCTGTTGCCTTCCTCATTGGGAACCGAGCAATGTCCTCGTACCGCACCAGCATGTAACGCCTTCGCAGCCACGCTGGCTGTCTGAGACCGATCTCTGCAGACAACCTGATGTTGTCGCAGTTCCATTTCAGCTTTCTGACTTCATCATCATCAATCGGCACTTCACCATCAATAGCCCACTGCTTCCAGTTCTTATACTTTGCAGCAAAGGCCACCATGCGGGAAGCCAGTACAGCCCGAGGGTCCCGAACAAGCTGAATGAACTTCACATCCAGACGTGGGTCCTCAGCCAGAGGTCGGAGGTTCTCCAGCTGGCGCACCCTCACTGACTTGATGGCCCTGTGCTCCTTTTGGAGACAGGACTCAGACGCCATGGTCAGGTTCAGGGGCCCACAGCGTCTGGTCCTGCAGCGATAACGCTCAAAGACCCCTTTGATGACGGGGCTGCAGACCGACTCCTGGCACAGCGAGCTGCTGGACTCCCTGCGGAAGAGACCGGTGGTGATGTGGTTCACAGGGAGGGGCTCGATGAAGCTCTCCAGCAGGGAGAAGTCGCACAGGAAGAGCTGCTGGAGCACGTCCCGGTACGCCTTGGCTGCCGCTGTGGCGTTGGTGCCGCCGGTCTCCAGTGTCAACATCTTCTCCACGTGCCACAACGGCTCAAACAGGAAGAACATGTTGTCGCCCTGCTGGTTGAAAAACTCGCCAACAAACGAGGAACCCGTCCTGGTGGTGGCCAACAGGAGGATGTGCTTCCTGCCCCTCGTCACCACCTCCTTGTGCTGGCTGTAGTTCTCCAGGCGTCGTTTGATCAGGCTGAAGGCAGAGTTCGTCTTGCTAAGCTTTGTAAAGGAAGCATTGTGCTTCGGCAGTATGTGGGATAAACCACTGGGCTGTAGAGGGGTTTGGGGGGTCTGCTTTAAGGCGAGCTTATCCGACACCCTGAAAATGTAAAAGGAATCACAGAGTTGGGTAATAAAAGATATTACAACGGTTTTATTTAACTTGAAATTAACAGCTATTTCAAGTTACTAATGGGGATAAACCCATGTAAAACAAATACACATTTCACCTTTAACAACTATTTCCCCTCAGAAAAATTGCAACTCCGATTATTTTTTTGTAATTATTGTACAGTCCAAAGGTGTTTTTGTATATCTGTTTAAAGATAGAGAGGTACACCCACACAAACCTGTTGGGAATCACTAAAGCACTCCATTGATCTCTGAAATGGACTTACCTTGAGATAATGTTGTTTTCCATCTCAATGATAACAAGTGCACCGAAAAAGACGAGGGATATTGTGTATTTGATCCTCATTCTTGGATGTAGCTGTGCCAGGATATGCTTTTACTGACTGCTTCTTAATGGGTTCTGCCAATCTTGCAAGTCTCCAGTCGCCTTCTTAAAGAGCCTCCCAGTTATTTGTATTCCCCGTTGTAAGCTATGTTTCATCCTGTAAATGAAATGAACATCAACCTGTCAGTTACACATTTTGCACATCTGAGCACAGTGGTGAGTTAGTGCTTTAGTCTTCAGTGTTTCCTCAAAACACATCAAGGTATTAATATGAGGAAGTTGACGGCCTATTTTAACATATGTAAAACTGCACTGTGATGCTGAGTCAGTGGTGGTTTTACAGAGTTCTTCTCCCTCCCAGGCTTCAGATCACTGTTCTGTGTTCTGCAAAACCAACAATGGAGGCATTTGCCTAAAGACAAAAATATCATATCTTGAGAACTTAAGAATAGAAAATAACTGAGTGTGTTAGACTGGAATCTAAGCAAGTTCTTCCCACCAGGAAGTCCTTGTTATCTTTAAGTGCACCAGTGCATTTCAGGAACATGCCCACCCACCCTGTGAGACTGAAGGCTGGTGCAGAGAGAAGCTGTTTTTATGAGCCAGTCTTTGTATTTAAAGCAAATGGCAGAAAAACAACTGTGAGGCACAAATGAAATATGAGTAATCAACTGCAATCAAGCTCAATTTTGTAATTAAACTTTTATTCCACAATAAATTCCATTGCTTAAAGAACTCAGAGTTGCCTAAGTGATAATCCTACCTCCCACTGATAGGTAGAGCAGCCTGTGGTCCAAACTGCCAGCTGCTGCTCCATGTCAACACTGGGAGGAGATATTTTTCAACAGAGGCCCTCAGTGACATGGGCTACTACTGGTACAGTAGACCATCTGGTGGCGGCTAATGGCTTGCTGCTTACCCATAATATGCCTTTGTGCTTCTAAAACACTGACTGACACTGGGGGGGGGGGGGGGGGGACATGGCTTGACGCTGAGAGGTATAACTGCACAGGGCTAAAATTGATGGGGAAAGCCTGCTTGTCATGGAGCCATAATTTGCAGTTCTCTACGCCTGCAGGCTATACTTGTGCTACTCTGCAGAGGCAGTAGGTAGTCAAATGAAGGTAGATTTAATGATGCCTTTGTGTATTTGGAATTGTCTTGCACATTCCTGGAAGGTTGATATTTTTGAGATAATGGCAGCTTGGCTCAGATCCCTGACTAATCTTTGGATTTTAGCATAATCCGTCCATATCTCGTCTGCCAGTGAAAGGGTCAATAACATGGCGAGAGTAAATTAGACAGTCCCCACCCTGAGGAAATGTATTAGTTTGATGCGTGCCAACAAAAATGTCAAAGTTTAGACATTTAGATCATATAAGTAAGCACGCAAAGGGTTTACAGTCAGTCTTTTTTTTTTATCCAGAATCAGACGTCTGGATTTGTGAAAACATTTGTTTATTGGTTCCAGCAGGTGCTTCACACAGACTCCTGAGTGTGTCTTATGAATCACTGTTAAATGATTTCAGGTCTAGCCTCGGGGCAGATACATTAGTGAAACTGCTGCTATAAATCAGCAGAGCCACAAAGCCTTAAAACACACCTTTTCACTCACTGCGGTAAGTTAGTTGTGTGTTTGGCACGAAACAAGTCTAACTGTTTCGGATGAGCATACTTTTCTGAATTTCGGATGAGCCTTTTTGAGTATTTTGTAAGATGTCTGGAGGACCAGTTCTCACATCCTGTTGCAACCTCTGTCCCAGGCCAGTTTTTGAGCACAGAAGCCATTCCAAATGAGCGCAGTCTAAACACAGGGAATGGTTGGACACTGCCTGCGAAATTCTCTGAGAAGGAATGAAAAGTTTACAGCTCCAATAGAGCTCTGTTGACGTGGAACGGCGCGTAATGAAAAGGTGAACAGCTTGTGTACTGAGACACGTTTTCACAGAGAAGGAAAAATCAGATCCGTCTTGCACCACCCTGCCGCATGCCACAACCACAAAGGTCTCTTTACACAGGAGTGACTCTAAACCTCCTTTGGGCTGAGATGGCAGAACATAAACTCGCAGGTCACTCACACGTCACAGGGTCACTGACTAACCAGATGATGTTACTAGTTATGTGGTTTCTTTTCAGATAGTCGGTTGCACCACAGCAAATTACTCAGTCCTTAAGTCTTGAGCAGTGATTTTACATTGCCCAACTACAGTCATAGTTTGTGTAAAGCAACAAACAAACTGAACACATTAGGAGAAAAGAAACATCTGGCCAAATGAACAAGACACTGACCCTTAACTGTTATTTTAACAAAAAAGTAGATTTTACATCAAATGAATGTACTAGTACGTATTATTCAAACAAACCATAGAAACACGCCAACAATACATCAAGAAAATAAGTGGTATGAGGTTTTGTCATTTATATGGTAAATTAAATATACACCAATTATCTCAGCTTACTGCATCTGCTGTGTAAAGAAAGAAAAAAAACACACATGAGCTGACTGTTGAATATTCACAAATCACTGGGGCATATGACACTTTTGATCATCTACTCATAACGAAACCGCCACGGAGCCATTTATCATCTTGCTACAAATGCTTTTAATAGCTGCCTCTTGTTTAATGTAAATCTCATGTGAAGAGAAATGAAACACCACCCAGCTCACCCACTATAGTGTTTTAAATGTAAGGTACATTTATTTTATTTTAGAACTTCTATGAAATACAGTATGAGGTGTGATATGTCCTTTTTATACATCTGTAATACCATGATATATTTTGTAGGACTTCTGATTGACTGGAAGGTCAAGAAATCTTTAGTAAGCCAAATAGACATTTCCAGCTATTTTTCTAAATCAATAATCATGTTTCCCAATTTCTTTCTAGAAAATGTGCAGTTTACAATCATGATATAGACACATTCATATACAAATGTCCTATTCCAGCTGTGATAGTGTTTTTTTTCTTCTATTTAATATTAGGTGTATTATATGTGTACCCCTTGACAGCTTTACAAAGGAAAACAAGCTGGGCTGTGTTCAATCATTATACATTTGTTTGGAATGTTTGTCTTAGCTCAATATGAATCCATTTCAGTGAGAGGGAACACCAAAAGAGGTTTTGGCCAGATCTTTGATCCGTGAATTATTTAAATAAGGATCTCCCTTACAATCTTTAAAATGACACTGAAGATTAGCATGCATGCAACAGGTTTAATGTTGAAACATCACTGTGGAAAAAGTATTATTTCTTTGCAGCAGTAGTTCGGCTGGAGAGCATGCATTGCATTGCAAGGTCAATGGGGACAAACCGGCCAAAACTGAAGTCATGCTTTTTTAATAAGAAGACATCATCCCCCTTTCATTTACGTTTTTATGTCAGAGATCCATAAATGTTTTATGGTTATTTCAATGACTTTGTTTCTATCCCCTGGGTTGTCATTAAAGCTTAAAAGTCCTCCCATGTGATATTATAAGCTTATAGGTTTTAGAAATGTATAAGTTGCCTATCAATCAAAGTTGTGTCCGCTCTCCATACCCACCATCATGATGAGCTGCGGTGTCATGCGTGAAGTTGATCAGCCTTTCCTCAAAGAGCGACTCCGGATATAAATGACTTCCATTACTTCCCAACAGTAGCCTACTTCACTTGTGTGACAAAAAACAATCCAATCCAAAAGCGCAAGTAGTTCGACTAGTAAGTGAAGCCTGTGTACCCGATGGACTCATGTTTTGGGAAGCTGCAGGTCAGGTTGCCCGAACAACTGAATGACAAATATTTGCAAAAGTTACGACTCACTTGAGAAAGTTTGGACCAAAGGAGCGGAGCTTTAGCAGGAGGCGCACTGCCGCCCCCCCCCCCCCCCCCCCCCGCGCACACACCCCCGCCCCCCCCCCGCGCACACACCCCCATCATTGGCTGTTATGATGATTAGCAACACAACAATTATAAACACATAAACACACGGTATGTAATGGTAGGGCCGTGATTCTGTTACGCGTTGTTATTTTGGTTTATTTTATGTTTTAGAAAAGTATTGTTTAGTTGTAGCATCAAAAGAAGAGGCAATCACTCCATCTAGTGGAGAAAACACAATGTGCGTCCCAACCTAAAGTCATTTATTCAAGTACATTTTACAACATTTAATTAAAGAGGAATATAGTGTATTTTGAACTCCATTATATTCCCCACTTTATTTATTATTATGATAATTTGCTGTTATCTGCAATCGCATAGTGTCACCTAATGTGTGGTGAAATAATCATCTTGATTTTGACAGTTCTTTATAACTGGTTTATAAATTGTTTTATATTGTGAATTATGATATTGCTATTTGATTGGTTTTGAATACTGTTTACTAGTATAGAGTAGACGTATTCAATCGGCACGATTTAGAACTACGATTCCCAACAAACCCGTCGCTTAATGATGACGCATTGACGGAGAATTTTCAGGAAGGTTGCAAAACAATTGCGTCAGAAGGTTGCGCACTTATTTCTAGAAAGGTGAAACACGTACGCTGCTTTCTCGGTATGTAACATCTACATTTGTCTATATTATCCTATGTATATTACTAAACAACGTGTTAGTGGTAACAGTTTATCATTTTGGTCAGACTATACACTAACAGCGTACGTTTTCTAAGACGTTGTAGTGAAATGAGTCACATTACTTAGCTAACATGTTAGCTAGCTTATTTAACTAACGTAACATTTGACCAATTCATAGTTATATTTCTTCATTAACTGGCCAGTTTGATTGCTACGGTACTTTAAATTTGTTTCCTATCTGACTTTGTGACTATAATCATATTAGTATGTGTAAAATATGTGTTTGAACATTATGTCATACAGAAGTGTGTCAGTTACCTGACGCTCTGTTTATCTCTAGGACTGATACATCATCTCATTGTGACCATGATGCTGGCGAGGCTGACATGTCTGAGGACTCTTCCTCTCGTCGGGCTGCGTCCTGTGCTGTCACAGGGGTCCCCAGCCCTGAGGACATCCACCCTGAAGACGTGTCCCACCCTGCTCAGGCCCCAGCAGGTACTGTGAAGTCATAGACCTCTGCTTCTCTAAGCTTTGTTATTGCTGCTTCAACTCTCCATTATAACCACACACACACACACACATGCAACTAAAAGTACTTTGTCGTTTGTACCTCTCCCACCAAGATTAGATTGGAGAAAATGTTTTGTTTTTTCTTAGGTGACAATAGCAGATATTGAAAACACACGATAAACCAATTTGTGGGTACCGAAAGCAAAGATAATTGTAACAAAAAGACAGATAAAGACAGTAAACAATGTAAACATTAGAAAGAAACAGGCTTAAGGTTTGTTATGTGGTATGTACGCTTTTGTTTAAAGCAAGTCTTAGGTTTTATTAATTGGCTCTTACAGTGCCATTGGGTAGGAGCAGGGATAAGAAGTAAAGTAACCTGCAGCTGCCGTCTTTAATTCCCATATTTATTAAAGTTTCTGTTTTTCTTTCACCAGGGTTTTTCCTCCAAGGCCAGATTTGGTTTCCGCAGGACAACCAAAAGCCAGCTCAAAGAAGCAGCTTTTGAGCCAGCTTCAGAAACCGCTTATAAAAGTAATTACTATTACATATGTTTTTTGAAAAAACTGTTATACTGTAAAGTGATACATATACTGTTACACTAGTTTTATTTGGTCCACTGTCTTCATTTAAATGTTATTATATATAAAAATATTTTAATATTGCCATGAAGCCAACATTTTGTAAGCACAAGTTAAACCTCTTACCTCTGGTGTTAATCTATAACAATTATTCAATATTTAGCTATAGTAGTACACATTTTAGGGGGTGCCTTTTTAAAAAAAAAATGATTTGTGTATGTCCACAGTTCACGGCATGGGTAGACTGTTCCTGGCTGGAGGTGCAGCAGTGGGTCTTGGAGCTCTGTGCTTCTATGGATTTGGCATGTCCAATGAAATCGGTGCCATTGAAAAAGCAATGTGAGTGTCAGCTTTTTGTTCATGTTGTTCATTTCTATTTAAATGGTTATTAGAAAGTGTTTGCTTCATTTTCACGTGGCTCTTTACTCTCTGTGCAGGATCTGGCCTCAGTATGTGAAGGACAGGATCCACTCCACCTACATGTACTTTGCTGGCAGTATTGGCCTGACAGCGTTGTCAGCTGTAGCAGTGAGCAGGACCCCGGCCCTCATGGGTCTCATGATGGGAGGATCCTGGCTGGTAAGCTTTATAACTCAAGTATATCTAACATTGGATACATATTCACCTAAAATATAAGGTTAATACACAAGATCTTGATTTATTAATACCTGAAATTAGAACATCCTTATCAAATAAACTTTCTTAAATTAATATAAATTGTCATTCATTTGCTGGCTTCATTTTGGTGTGGGCCGAGCGGGAGAGCAAACTGTATTTTTGACGGCAGAGAACAGCATGTTTTTAAAATGCGGACATACACAAATTCCTTCACTTATTAATTATTCAATTAATTTGGACTTGCATTTTTACAAGGAACTGAAGTTATTGAAATGCTTGGTAGGAAACGGTCCTTTCCTGGAATCTAATGCCACAAATAGCGTAATCATAATAATCATAACACAAATATCACCTTGTTTTTTTTATCCAGAAATAACACATTTAAACTGAATAGACATGCAAAGAAATGATGGTTATGAATCAGAATGTCATTGGTTTGAAGGAATCTTTTAACTATTCTGGGAAGCCTTATTTACAGGTAATTAAATGAATGCCTGATGTGTTTTGTAATTCAGGCTATTGGAGCGACATTTGCAGCCATGATTGGTGCCGGCATGCTGGTCAGGTCCATCTCATATGAGCACAGCCCGATGCCCAAACACCTCGCCTGGATGTTACATGCAGGTTTGTAACACAAGGTCTAATGAAAGGCTATTCTTCCTGTTGTGTTCTCCTACTTAACATTGTAATGTATGTGGTGTAGTTTCCTCGGTTTGCCACTAGAGGGCAGTCATGTACAGGCTCAGAGTAGCAGCTGCTGTTGTATATTAAACCTTGTTCATGTTGTTTGAGTTGAGTGTGGTGTTCAGTTGTCTTTATGTGTTGATAAGGTGTGATGGGTGCTGTCATCGCCCCCCTCACCCTCATGGGAGGGCCCCTGGTGATGAGGGCCGCCTGGTACACCGCAGGAATCGTGGGCGGTCTGTCCACTGTGGCCATGTGTGCCCCAAGTGAGAAGTTCCTCAACATGGGCGGGCCCCTGGCTGTTGGCTTTGGAGTGGTGTTCGCTTCTTCTATTGGTTAGTACAAAGCAGTTTCACCTCGTAAACCCTGTCTCAGGTGCAGTACACACAGTACTGAATGCTTCCAACCAAAAAGGGCATTGAAGTTAAAGTCAAGTTATTTAAGTGTAAGCATCATGGCAAAATGTATTTTTTACCATGAATATGTCCCTGTCGGGCCACATGAGAAACTTCACTTTTTTTGCATAATCTGCAAATCTGATAAGCATATCACACCCACAGTGTTAGTTTTTCGATCGTGTGCTCCACATTTAGGGGAATGCGGGACCAAAATCATAAGAGCTTGCAAAATTCAGCGTTGGTACAAGCGCTTCTTTTGAATGTGCGACAGAAATGTGTCGGTCGCGACCGAGTAACATCTGCCATGTCCTATTCTGAAAACAGTAGGCATATCAATTTCACATGATGCTGTCATTACAATTGTAACAATTTCTACACAGTATGTTCAAATACAAGTTGTTTTAAAAAGATGAGTCGCCAAAATAAAGTACTGTGCACAAAATCTCATAGCTTTTACAGAAACTGTAGGAATGTATCTGATACATCACTTACTTACACCCATAATAGGATTGGATAATAATCTCATTAATTATTGATATCGGTATGCTACCATTTTGAAACCCTACGTGTCAGTCTCACAGCGAATCTCCCCGTCTTCTCCAGGATCAATGTTCCTGCCGCCCACCTCAGCAATGGGAGCAGGCCTGTACTCAGTGGCCATCTACGGAGGCCTGGTCCTGTTCAGCATGTTCCTCCTGTACGACACGCAGAAGGTCATCAAGAGAGCAGAGACACACCCGCTGTACGGCGTACAGAAATATGACCCCATCAACGCGTAAGTCATCACAGAAAATATACGTGGGTTCAAGCAGAATGTTAGCCATGAACTCTCACTAAGTTATTTCTCTCATATTCTGTTTGATCTCACAGGTGTATGGGGATCTACATGGACACACTGAACATCTTCATGAGGATGGTGATGATTCTGTCTGGCGGCAGCAGGAAGAAGTAAACAGCTGCATTCTGATTGCAGTTTGACCCTTTACAAAGCTGATCAAAATCATATTTTATTACTAGCAGCGTACACCAGATGTTATCTCTTAGTGACACTAAATCTTATCTAACTGGGAACAATACATCCATGCTTTGAAAGAGTGCGAAGAAGAGGATTGTACTCTGGTGCAAAGAAGATAAATCGTTGTGCATTGATAACACACTCTAACCGTGATTGTGGACGTATCTGGTTAATTCTGGGGGTTACAGATGGGTTAAGTCGTTCTTGTCTGCATCCTCTCTTCAGCTTCCGGTGTCCTTTGTATTCTTTATGTTCTGTATTTATTTCAACTGAGTAGTACTTCTGTTTCCAACGAGAATGAAAGTTCAAAAATATATGGTGTGTGCTAACAAAATACAACACATAGACCGGTCCCGACTCACTCCACTATACACTGATTTTGCACTTCTGCAAGAGGTTGGCACTAGTCCATATATTTCTGACATTGTACAGTCATTTCAACAATGGAACCAATCAATAAACATGTCCAAAGTGATGTACTTTTGTCAGACTGAATAGTATTAAGCTGCTCCAGTTTCATGGTCCTGGTAGTGTGCATGCTGGCTCACTATCACAGAGTCACAGCTTGCTAGGAAATATACATAAAACACTTCCAACAAAATAATACATACTAAAAGGCCATTTAAAAAGTGAAAGCACTGCATGTTGTATTACAAGGATTATTAGAATCATTGTTTATTTGTAATATAAATATATCCGTATTGTAGCTCATAGTTTACTGTAAAAAATCTAATGGAAAAGTATGCCATAAGGAACTGTCATAGAAAGTCTCCATATAGGTGTTTGTTAAAAACTGTCATAGCTTAGCATGCATTAAAACAAATCATAGTTTGCCATTTAAAGTCATAAAACAGTATGTCTGAAAAATGGTCATAGTGCCAAAACTTACATATTTTACCATTTGTCATCCACACCCAGCTTTAATCAGACAAAGAGGGACAAGCGGGCGTCCACCTTGTCTTTTCCTATAGACAGGCAGTGTGTAGCAGCAGATGACAAAGGCTTAGCATAGTAATCCTCTTGTCCACCATCTGGCCGCTCCTCTAAAATTAAACCCCCAAACCAGGGCACTTGGAACAGATGCTAACATCTGTAAATATGCAGGTGCTTCGTTAAAGCCTGTACACGTGGAGCACACAGCTGCTCGGGGTGTTTCAATCTCTCAGATCATGTTCACGTTTAGGACACGTATGATTCATATATATACTGCATATCGAAAAGCCTGCAGATGGGAGGGCTGAAGAGGGCAATAATGGATGAGATTGGGAAAAGCTCCAGCATGTGGAGCTCTGGCATTACTGGGGATAAAAATTGCGCTCTGGCAGTCATTTTCAGATTGATGACCAATATTTGGTAAGGGTCCAATGATCGTTATGCTTGACGTGGGGCAGGGGGGGAGGACCATGCAAGCACTGTCTTCCTTTATTACATGAGCAATGCCTACAATGTTTTAATTAAAAACTAAAAAGAAAACAATTCCTAAATAGACAAACACAGACTATCCAATGGATCGCTGGAAATTTAGAACAGACATTCATGGTGAACGTTTTCACAAATGTTTTAAAATATCTAACACAAAATATTTTTTGCAACATGCATAGTCCCTAGGGGATTATGCCTCAGACAAGTCATGATTTAAATATTGCCAAATCCTTGATTTATGACTAAATATAACTACGGACTTTCCTATTATATATATTACCTTGTTGTGCTGATTTGCACTTACACAGAAGAGAGTTTACTGTATGTTACTTTAATAATAATAAATAAACTTAATTTGAATTGACTAAATATATATTGATGTAATGTGATATAAAACATACATGATATAATATTATTTTAAATGATATACTTAACGTAAATAAACGTCTTAGTTGCTTTTAGGCAGAACATTTTACTTTTGTATTGCGTTACATTTATCATCCAGATAGAGTTTATAGTTATTTTTTGCAGATTCAGACTTTTCAGGTACAAAAAACGAAATATCTATTGTTACAAATAAAAACACTTAACAGTATGGGAAGTGTTTCAAATGAGCTCAACATGGACTAAACAACATTGAAAGGATTCTTGTTAATGAGTCTGTTATAATATTCCAATTGTAAAATAAATTAATACAGCCTGCTTAATGTGAACTTGTGCTATTTATTCAAAGTGCATTTCAGATAATACATCTGTCTTTTCACCTAAATATTCATTTTGAATCTTTAAATCAAGATTTACTGATATTTCTTTCATATATGTTTTTACTTCCGGAAATGTTTTACATCCAGTAACATGGATTCTTGTTTGTGCACTGGCAAACTTTGCTGTAAAAACTGAGCATGGATTCTGTGTTTATTTTAGTGATCAGAGATCTGCCATTGGCTGCCCACCAGTACATGTGAGAGTGTGTGTGTAAACGTCACACACTATTTTTATACCTGTGAAAGTAGGAAGTGCACAAGTCTGTGAGTACTCCTACGCAGTTAACACACCACGCTGACACAGTCAGGTAAACGTGCACTATTTGACACCTTCCCATGAGCGGATGTGAGGTTGTTGTGTAGCCTTCTTACAGTGCAGACTCTTTTCTGCTTGCTCTTGCCTCTGCTAACTTTTTTATGCTGTTTTTCTATTTTTCTTTTCTGAAGACTTCGAGCAGTGGCTCCTGGACAGTAACCTATCACTGGGACATTTATTCTTCGTAAATAGACGGAGGGTTTCAGCCATATTTCAATATTTGTACGATGACCTCAGTCTTACAGTAGCATGGCCAAGCAACAGCTAAAGCCTGGTAGGCTACTGCATGCTATTTAGCTTAAGCTAGTTAGCAGAAAAATGCCTCCGTTCTCTACTTCCACAAACTTCTACAGAAGATGGCCGTGTTGGAAATGAAAATGCAATGGTTGGAAGTTAACGTGGAAGTAAATGGACTAGGTTGGAATGACACCACTTTACTTACCAGTGTTGCAAAAGAATGGACAAAGGCATGCTAACTCAAAGCTAGTTAGCCGCTACAAGGATTCCAAGGAGCAGGAGGGCTGTGTCCCGGGTAATAAATCTACAAGTGGTAGTCCTCCCTCGAACTCTCTGGGTGCAAGGCCGAAGAGTAAATCATTTCCATGGGATTTGGGAGGACGAACAACAGGCAGAGCCCAGCGCTCTGAAATCTGTGATGCGACTGGCTGGCCTGCATTGTTATCACCCAGGAAGAGCGCCTCTTCAACCCCTGTTCCTACTAGGAAACAGCCGTGGACAGCTGCTAAAGGGAGAATTACAAACAATCCTCCTAAACCACAGAGTGCCAATCCAGAACAGATACGATCCACTGACCCAGAACCGGAGATCTCTTTCTCTTTCCCCTCTTCTTTCGGCAGGCCTTCGAATAAACTTTGAGCACGGTACACCTGGAGTACTGCCATTTTTATCGCTATCTCCGACTTTTATTTTTGTACTCTATTTTATATTTTATTTTTTGATTTCTTATTATTATTACAATTATTTGTCTTTTATTATCTCAAAGCGTATCAGTATCCCTTGTTGTGAAGCACTTCGAGATTTGTCTTGGCAGATGAGAAGCGCTATATAAATTAAATATATTATTATTATTATTATGACCTGGATAACCTGTCCTCTTCACACAGCAGGGTAAGGACCAATAGCTACTCCAAAAGTAAAAGGCTAGAGGGAAAGCTAACGACTGGGCCTGAAACTCCGATTATGGGTGACTCTGCTATAAGAGATGTAAAAAGTCTGTGTAGTAAGAACAACACCAAAGTACTCTGTTTTCCCAAGGATATGGTCTCTGACTTGGCTGAGAAGATCCTGCATATTGGGGCTGAACATCCGACTGTGAAGAATATGGTACTGCACATTGGAACAAATGATGTTGTGAAACAACAGTCAGAAGTGCTGAAAAAATACTTTAAATGTCTGTTGGAAACTGTCAGCTCTCTAAATGCAGAGGTGTTCAGCAGTGGCCCTCTACCGCCAGTCAGAAGAGGAGTGGAGAGATTCAGCAGATTGTTTGCACTGAACACGTGGCTTTCAACTGCCTGTACTGACCATTCTGTCCATTTTATTGACAACTTTAACTTGTTCTGGGACCGCAGACATCTTTTTAAGGCAAATGGAGTTTGTCTGAACAAGTCAGGAGTGAAAATGTTTATCTCTAACGTATTCAACTACCTACGTCATCAATATGTTCCCTCTGCCAAGGACAAGCAACAAGAGGAATCAAAACAAGAGAAAGACACAACACATCGCTCAGAAAACCTTGAACATCTATCAATGCACCCGCCTGAGGAATGTCTTGATTATGGGAGACAAATGGAGGAGTCTCCACCGCCCTTCACCCCCCCCTATCACCTCTGAGGATACTCTTCCTTCACCCCACAGCCCACAGAAAATATCTCCATGGAGAAAGGCCATGACAGTGAGAGCAGAAAAAAGAGTGTCGAAAAGCTGAACGTAGGTGGCGAAAAACAAATCTCCAGGTTCACTTTGAAATCTATAAAGAGAGACTTGGCCTTTATAATTTGGAATTGAAAAACGCACGACAGTCTTTCTTCTCTGACATCATTACCAAAAACAAAAACAATGCACGTGCCTTATTTGCTACCGTCGACAGACTAACTAACCCCCCAGTGTCAGTAGCCTCTGAATTTCTATCCACCAGGGCATGCAATGATTTTGCCTCCTTCTTCACTGACAACATTCAGAAAATCAGACAAGCAGTCAGTGGCCTCTGCATCAGGTACAGCAAATGTGTCCACCTAATATCAATGTCCACCTAATATCAATGCAAACACCATGACACAATTCCATCAGATTAATGATAAAAACCTAGAGGACATTATCCAACTTCTGAAATCCTCCTCCTGCTGCCTTGATATTATTCCAACAGTATTTTTCAAAGATGTTTTTCGTTGCATGGCCTCAGATCTACTTCATATAGTAAACAAATCTCTTCACTCAGGTATTTTTCCACAGGCCCTGAAAACTGCAGTCATTAAACCGCTCTTAAAAAAGAATAATCTAGATGCTTCAGTAATGAACAATTACAGGCCCATATCAAACCTGCCATTTCTAGGTAAAATCATTGAAAAAGTTGTTTTTCAACAGTTGAGTAATTTCTTGCATTTCAATAGTTGTTTCGATGTGTTCCAGTCAGGCTTTCGTCCAAACCACAGCACTGAGACTGCTCTTGTAAAGGTATTCAATTGCATCCACTTAAACACAGACAGTGGCAGAACTTCAGTGTTAGTATTATTAGATCTCAGTGCTGCGTTTGACACTGTTGACCACAACATATTACTAGACCGACTAGAAAACTGGGTTGGACTTTCGGAAACAGTTCTAAATTGGTTTGAATCCTACTTAAAGGACAGAAAAAACGTTGTTTCTATAGAAATACAATACACATAGTAAATACACATCTGACTTGACAAATATGACATGTGGGGTACCTCAAGGCTCCATCTTGGGGCCTCTTCTCTTTATCATCTACATGCTATACCACTGGCTCAGATAATGAAAAACAACAAAATAAGTTACCATAGCTATGCGGATGACACATACATTTACATAACAATTTGACCAGGAGACTATGCTCCAATTCAAACACTGAGTAAGTGCATTGAACAAATCAATGACTGGATGTGTCAGAACTTTCTCCAATTAAACAAAGATAAAACTGAGGTAATGGTTTTTGGAGCCAAGGCAGAATGTATAAAAGTTAGCGCTGAGCTTCAGTCTGCAATGTTCAAAACAACAGATAAAGCCAGAAATCTAGGTGTAGTCATGGACTCTGACCTGAGTTTCAACAGTCACATTAAAACAGTTACTAAATCAGCCTACTATCACCTAAAGAACATATCTAGGATTAAAAGACTAATGTCACAGCAGGATTTGGAAAAACTTGTCCATGCTTTTATCTTCAGTAGACTGGACTACTGTAATGATGTCTTTACAGGTCTCACTAAAAAATCTATTAGAAAGCTGCAGCTAATTCAGAACGCTGCTGCTCGAGTCCTCACTAACACTAAGAAAGTGGATCACATCACTCCTCTTCTGAAGTCTTTACACTGGCTTCCTGTGTGTCAAAGAATAGATTTCAAAATACTGCTGCTGGTTTATAAAGCTTTGAATGGTTTAGGGCCAAAATACATTTCTGACCTACTGCTAAATTATGAACCATCCAGATCTCTCAGGTTTTCAGGGACTGGTCAGCTTTCTGTCCCCAGAGTCAGAACTAAACATGGTAAAGCAGCGTTCAGTTATTATGCTCCAAATATCTGGAACAAACTCCCAGAAAACTGCAGGTCCGCTGCAACTCTGACTACTTTTAAATCCAGACTAAAGACTTTTCTTTTTGCCGCTGCTTTTAATTGAACTATTCACATCTTAAACTGCAATGTAACTTTTATCCATTTTTTCTTTTAATGTTTATTTTATTATCTTTTCTTTTTAATGACTGATTTTAAATGCCATTTTCTTAATGTCTTTCGTTTTCTTTGTAAAGCACTTTGAATTGCCTTGTGTTGAAAGGTGCTATATAAATAAACTTGCCTTGCCTTGTTTTTTTTTTCTCGAAAGGTGCAAAAATCTCCCCGAGCCAAAGTGGAAATTATATTCTAAAATAAAAGGTGTAAGGTGTGTGCCATCGTCAGATAAGCTTGTAACATAAAAACATCATACTCAATGCCCCAATTTAGTTTGTTTTAGTTTATCAGATCAGCTGTTCATCTTTGACCTGTTTGTCTTTGAGATTGAGAACAGTGTTTTAGTTCTGATCTGCATAAACTCTAAGGGATTCATACCAGATAGATTTGGAGTGGCAGCGCGCCAAGGTTACACCGAGCGTCAAACAGCTGTTTGAAATGGAACGAAACCATGCCAGACTATCCAAAACTGGAATTGAACGCCCCCCCAGAACTACACATGCTGGCTATTGTGTTTCGCAAAATGTTCTATGGGACGTCTCTACTGAACGTTTTCGTTTTACCCACAATTAGAAGTTGCCAGTATTAAACACATTGGTGTTATCAAATGTACAACATAATTAATAAATGGGTGAAAATCGCTTGTGTACATAATGTGCAGCATTAATATATACTAGTGGTGCACGATAATTGTCGGCCCGATAATTATCGGTCCGATATTAGGAATTATGACGTCATCCCGATAAACCCGATAAAAGTATTAATAGCCCCGATAATATACAATATATTTTTTGGGTACAAAAAAAGAAAAAAATACTGCGGTGTGGGTGGATTGGGATGAGGGGCGCTTGTTATTCACTCGGCTCCTCCCGTTTTGCCAGTACTGTGGTATTAGTGGTTTAGGAAGAGGGGAGTTTTTCACAAATCCAGCGCTCCCTAACTCATGCCTGGCTGTGACGTAAATGGTGTGCGGCCGTGAAGCCAGGAGAGTAAACAAACATGTCGTTGGTAGTATGGGACTATTTTAAAGTTTCAGAGTTAGATAGTTCGCTTGCTATTTGTATTAAGAAATGCAATGCAGAAGTTCCACGAGGAGGGAAAAAGGCAACGAGATATAATACTTCCAACCTGATTAGTCACCTGAAACATCGCCATCGCTACGATGGTGTGTTAACAGCGTACAAAGACGCCTGCGCTGCGAAACTAGCGGCGAATCCAAAGCCAGCTGCAAAGGCACCGGGGCTTTTACCTATCGACGAGGCTTTTGAAAAAGGCAATAGCCTACTCAAAAAAATACTCAATTATATTTATTTGGGAAAATAAATATGGTCACTTTGAAGAGTCTAAACTGTTCTTGGCTTTGTTTTGTTCATAGTAGTAATCATGTCTCATGTCATTTGCTCACTACTAGTCTTTTTTTTTACCACCAGGTGTGCAAAAAAGGTGTGCAAAAACTACAGGTACATTTAATATATATTATTATCGGTATCGGTCTTGAGAAGCAGGAAGTTATCGGCATCGGTTTCAAAAAACCAATATCGTGCATCCCTAATATATACCCACATGACAGCTCATTGTTACTTTGTAATTCTACTCCACTAAAATTCAGAGGTTAACCTGGCATTTTTACTCCACTACACTTAGTTGAGTTACTTTGCAGATTCTGATTAATGATGTGAAATATAAACAACCCTTAAATCGGACTTTAGTTACACCTGAGTAAAATTCAGGGAAAGTGCCAACAATCAGGAGAGATATTTGATAGTTGGTGCTTGAGAAGACTAAACATTTATCTGCAATTGACATGAATGGAAACGAAACGAGTAATAAAGTATATTCATTACTCGTTATTCTCTACTAATAGTTAATTAAAGACTGTATATTATGGCTATTTTGCACATCCCTTTCAAGATTTTCAAAGGTTTATTGACATATATACACAACTACGGTGTATGCAATGAATGGAAATCTTGGGTCACACGTTCCTCAACAGCGCATTACAAGACATCTATCAATATGTGTGTATACCCCATCTGCACATTTCTTATACTATCTACATACATAAGAGTATAATTCATATGTATAATATCAGTTAAAATAAGTGCTTCAACATAGTTAATAGGGATGCTCCGATCGCCAATTTCGGGGGCCGATCGCCGGAATCAGTATCGGCCGATACCGATCGCCGATCTGATCGAGTGGGCGGGGCCTAAATGGAAGATTTAAACATCACTTTAAATCTTCCATTTAAAGTGATGTTTAAACTCAGTTAATGGGGCTCATTCACTGGAGCTTCCACAAACAACAATCAACTTAATTATTACATTGAAATGATGTACATTATTCAAGTTTACATTCACTTTGGATAATAACACGGGAGAAATGAGCGGAAGCGCTCTCTTTTCCTCTCTCCCTCTCTCTCTCTCCCCCTCTCTCTCTCTCCCCCCTCTCTCTCTCTCTTGACAGCCTGTCAGTATCTCATGCAGCTCACTGATCCAGTAATGAGTGACCCGACAGTGAAGAATAAATATATTTATGACTAGGGACTGGTCAGCTTTCTGTCCCCAGAGTCAGAACTAAACATGGTAAAGCAGCATTCAGTTATTATGCTCCAAATATCTGGAACAAACTCCCAGAAACCTGCAGGTCCGCTGCAACTCTGACTACTTTTAAATCCAGGCTGAAGACTTTTCTTTTTGTCGCTGCTTTTAATTGAACTATTCATATCTTAAACTGCACTGTAACTTTTATCCATGTATTTTTCCTTTTAATGTTTATTTTATTAGCTTTTCTTTTTTAATGCTTAATGTCTTTCATTTTTTTGTAAAGCACTTTGAATTGCCTTGTGTTGAAAAGTGCTATATAAATAAACTTGCCTTGCCTTGCCTTGCCTTGCCTTGCCTTGCCTTGCCTTATAATAACTAGTTTAGCTTGTTCCAGAGGTAGATAAAATAGCTAAGTGTGTTAGGTCTAACTCTTGTGTGTTTCGTCCCGCTTACCGGTCCGGCGGGCGGAGCTGCAGGATTTCTGCTTCACACACACGTTGCATACCGCTATTTAACTGTCTTTTTCGGACACCTTAAAATAATACCAGACCGGTGAAGCCATTTTGGCGAGCTTGTTTTACCGCACACAGAGAAAAGTGTCATGTATTTTACGTCATGCGATCGGCTCTCGCGATCGGCATGTTTAGAGAGCACCGATCGATCGGTAGAGAGTGAGTATCGGCCGATATCGATCGGAGCATCCCTAATACTTAACATTGCAGGAAAGCAATATATTAGACGTTAAGTACTTTGTCAGGCTTAATATTTATCTGTAGATAGATACCCCCAAAGTGTTTTTCTTATTTAAAAGAAGACCTTAATCTAAAGTATTATTTAATGTTTAAATAAAGGTTAATTCGTTTTTCTGTTTTGCACCTCCTCCTATTAATATCTTTGTACATCCTGCACTAAACTGTTTTATTGTAGAGATCACTTATAGTATCTTCTTGATTGTTTATATTCTATATTTCTATCACAGACCTTCTACTTTCCCCCTATGAAAGTATGTACTCTTAATATTTGTTTAATCAAATATAACACATAAAAACAATAATTCAATAATGTGCTTTAACCACTAGGCGGTGCACACAAGGTACACACAGCCAAAATAACTTTGTATTATTAGTGTAGGACACTTATGTATGTACAACATCTGAAGATGTGTAGTTTTATTCATGCTTTCACATAATTGTACAGCATATTGCTATACTATTTCAGACTCAGTATTTACATTCTTACATTCAAAGAAAATCAGTAATATCTTAAAAAAGTCCTTTTATATCAGCTGTGCACCGTTATGGTGTAAATATAACCTATCTATGAATTAAATCAAATGTAAAAGTCAGCCGAATTATTGTTGATACTGCAAGGAGACGTATTGTGTGAAGAAAAATTGAAGATGTTGTTTAATTGTTGATATATTTATGATCCACGTCAAGTATTCAGTTTCGGCGGCATTTCTTCCAGTTTTTCCAAAGGTCTTCTCATCAGGGCTCTATAAATAAAGAACTACGGCAGATCTGTAATAGGTAATGCAGCCGAACCGTGTATTACAATGCCGTTATGTGATGACTTTCAAAGAGAAAAGCAAGAGCACTCGGAATTAAGTATTATTTTATTCTTTTCAAATGTTTTCCGGATTTCATATCATATAAACACCAAATCCCAGCATGCATTGCGGCTAAAACATCCAAACAGCAGCTTAAACCATAGCTGAGGATCTTGGCTAACCCTAAACCATATGTCAATAAACCTTTGAAAATCTTGAAATCTTGAAAGGGATGTGCAAAATAGCCATAATATACAGTCTTTAATTAACTATTAGTAGAGAATAACGAGTAATGAATATACTTTATTACTCGTTTCCATTCATGTCAATTGCAGATAAATGTTTAGTCTTCTCAAGCAACTATCAAATATCTCTCCTGATTGTTGGCACTTTCCCTGAATTTTACTCAGGTGTAACTAAAGTCCGATTTAAGGGTTGTTTATATTTCACAACATTAATCAGAATCTGCAAAGTAACTCAACTAAGTGTAGTGGAGTAAAAATACCAGGTTAACCTCTGAATTGTAGTGGAGTAGAATTACAAAGTAACAATGAGCTGTCATGTGGGTATATATTAATGCTGCGCATTATGGACACAAGCGATTTTCACCCATTTATTAATTATGTTTTACATTTGATAACACCAATGTGTTTAATACTGGCAACTTCTAATTGTGGGAAAAACGAAAACGTTCAGTAGAGACGTCCCATAGAACATTTTGTGAAACACAATAGCCAACATGTGTAGTTCTGGAGGGGTGTTCGATTCCAGTTTTGGATAGTCTGGCGTGGTTTCATTCCATTTCAAACAGCTGTTAGACGCTCGGCGTAACCTTGGCGCACTGTCACTCCAACATCCAATCCCAGTGCTTGAAGATTAATCACGGGGACTGTAGTCCTAAACGATAGCTGGGGATTTTGGGTAGTGTAGTGTCTTCGGCCATCCCAAGCTCCTAGAGGCCTACGTCTGTTTCCGGTTATTTTTATTTTGAAATTCAGTTCCTGACGGACGCCAAAAAAGCCCGAGATTATGGAATTAAACCTTTATATATACAGTCTATGAATTAAACCAATAAATAAAAGCAAGGATAATTGTGTGTTATTGGTGAGTAAATAACAGTGTGTTATTTTGAAAAGAATAACAAATTACAAGGAAAAAAAGATTTAAAAAATACAGATTTCAGTATCCTGAGGCTCTGAGCCCCATTTATTTTCCTCACAGACGGCAACAAAAGTCAGAAATGCTACGATTTAAAATAAAAGCAATAATTGTGGCTTGATATTGAGTAAGAACATGTTTTTATGAACCACAGCTTCTGGTCTTCCACGACCCGGCCGGAGAAAAAGACACATTAGGCCTACCAGTAGAAATACATTGCTTTTCAAATCGTGCTGTGCAACACGAAAAAAAAAGGGGAAATCGTGTTGGTGAACACAAATCAATAGATTAAAAATCGTGTTGGTGAACACGAAATGCCGTGAGACTGGGTTGTGTGTAACCATTAACCAATAACCAACCAAGGTAACCCCCACACACCTTATCACCTGAATCTCCTCCTAGAGCACCATTGTGTTCTTTTTAACCAAATATCTCTCAGAGGGGCATGGGGAGGGGCTCCTTATTTTCATCTAAAGTAACAGACAGAGAATCAGCACTTTTGAAACAGGGCTGAAACAGAGGGGATTATGGGATTCTGCAATGCGCGATCTGTTTGGTATTTCAAGCCAAACACTTCAGAGACATGATTTGTATATATCTGAGACGGTATATTGAGGAAAACTGTATAATAGGGTACCTTTAAACGTTTAAATCATCTTGACTTGCAATGGTGACTGACTATTTTTAAAAGCCTTGTGTTGTGTCTCGAGTACGCAGGTCACTAGACTATTCAGAGAAAGTGGACAGCAAAATCTCAAAGAAAGCTGTCTTTTAGAGCATCACAGATCCAAGTGCAGCTGAGGCTATGTTGGTCAGCAAGCTGCCAAGAACAGCGTCCACAGGGAAACTTAGCCCAGTGGGACTCGCCACATAATAATAATACATTACATTTATAAAGCGCTTTTCCTGGTGCTCAAAGCGCTTACAAGCAAGTAAAACAAAAATAACAACAAAAGTAGAAAGTGCTAAGCTAGGTGGAATAAGGGCAAGGGGTTAGTTGATTAGGAGTTGAAGGCAAGAGTGAAAAGGTGAGTTTTGAGGGATTGTTTGAATGATGTGAGAGTGTTGGCGGATCTGACGTGGCTGGGGAGGGAGTTCCAGAGTGCGGGGGAGGCTGCTGCGAAGGCCCTGTCACCCCAGGTCCGGAGCTTTGTCCTGATGGGTTGCAGTAGGTTAGCTTCAGCAGACCTGAGGTGACGGGTGGGGGTGTATCGTTGGATAAGGTCACAGAGGTAGGGGGGGGGCAAGGTTGTTGAGGGCTTTGAAAGTGAAAAGTAATATTTTAAAGTCAATGCGGTGTTTGATGGGGAGCCAGTGGAGGTCATGGAGGATAGGGGTGATGTGGCCGGAGCGTCGGGTGGAGGTGAGCAAGCGGGCAGCTGAGTTTTGGACATATTGAAGTGTGTGACCAATGACTTGTTGAAACCCTTAAACAACAGCAAGAGAAGACACATGTGCCATGTGTCTGTACCATCAACAAAGAGAAACACTAGACGGAAAGGACGTTTGAGGTGCCCAATGTGTAAACTCCAGAACATACTGCTCAGAACCTCCGTCTTAGTAAGTATGTTATATCATAACGTTGATTTCTAGGCGATCAAAGAGGCCGTGCTTCATGTACATTTTCCCATCACGCTGAGGTGTGATGATCACACCACATTGTGTGAACTCTCTCCCCTCGACGAGTAGTTCTTCAGGAGAAAACAGAGAGAGAGAGCAGTGTGGTGGAAGAGGAGGGAAGGGATGCGTCACTGGATTAGTGCCTGAGAATCTGCCCCAGCCTCTTCCTCCTGAGCTGCTGAGACGCCTTCAGAAAGGGCACAACAGCTCGCTGCTCGCTTCACCTCCAGCAAAGCCTTCCACATGAGCCAGCCAAGCCTTGCCTCCCCACCAGGATGAAGAAAGAAAAGAACACACATGCTTTACTGTTTCTCCTCCTGCTTCACTCCACTTTGGGTAAGGCTCTTTTGTGTGTGTTTTCTTTGTATGTGGTTAGGACTTCTTGCCTTGCTCTTATCTGGTTAATCCTGTAACACTAAGAGGGCACGTCCCTCTTAGTGGGGACTGCTCATGCTGCTTGTACTCATCTACATTTGTGATAGTAGGCCTTTGTTGTGATAGTGGTAACATTAAATACAAATATATGCATTAAATCATGCCCCCCTTCCTCCTCCTTCTCCCTGCTTTCGGGTCCTGCCCTTTGTAGCAAGTGAGTGCAACAGTTATGTGTTGATTACATAAGCATTTATATAGGAAATTGAACAAATATATCGCCATAAAGTATATGGAGTTACTTCTGCACAATTAACTTGCAAGTTAATGTATGTTTTTTTTAAAGGGAAATTGGACTATGCTCCACATTTCTATGATTATGGACCCAGCAGTACACATGGGAACATGGCCTTGTTCAGCATCTCTGAGGATACACCAGTTGGTGAGTCTCATTTTAAATATCACAGTTCTGGTTCATTTCGGTGTGAGGTAATGTTTAACGGTGTAATATTAACATGCGTAGGTGAACGCATTCATCATCACATTGGTATTGAGGTGCCAGTGGATCCCTGTTGTGATCGTGACATACATCAACACTTTCTGGCAAAAAACAAGTGTGGCATCATCTGACCTTATTATTAGACGTGCCATTAGAAACAAGAATGGAAACAAAGGATTTGCATGATTTGAATGAAGAAATGTTTGTTTTGACATCGCTGTTTCTTTGTCGTTTTCCCCACATAGGGACACAGATATATGTTCTGAATGGCACAGATCCAGAGGACGATCCGGTGCAATATGGTCTGACTTTTGAGAAGGGCTCCAAAGAATATTTTAGGGTGGAGTCCAAGTCAGGAAACGTGACTCTAGTTCAGGAGCTCGACAGAGAGGTGGGAATGTTGATAAGTCACTTGTTTTGAAGAAACCTGCTGTAAATATGTCCCCACTGAGGCTCAATGTGATGTTCATCTTTTCTTTGTAGACACAAGATGAGATCTCAGTGCTCGTGAGCATAACAGACGGGCGCAATAAAGTACGTTTTGAATGTTTGGTGATATATTTCTGTTAAAAGGCTATATTAAATCATGTTTTACTTTACTTTCAGGTTGTTGAGACAGTTAGAGTGTTTGTAACTGATGCAAATGATGAACCACCTGAATTTCAAAACCTGCCTTTCATCATCAACATCCCAGAGGTACAGCATCTATCGAATAAACACACCCGATACAACACAATACACACAATGAATGCTTTCTACATGTCTTTCTGTGGCACAAACCACCTCTTAATCTGCAAAGTGAGTTGAACAAACCATTGAGAATCAAGTTTGTTTTTATAAAATCTCTTGTCTCTTCCCTAGGACACTGCAGCTGGGAGCAGCATCTACAGAGTCCAAGCAGTGGATAGAGATATGGGCTCAGGAGGCAGCGTCTCTTATTACCTACAGGTAAACCTACACGGTTGTGCCTTGCTAAAATGGAGTGCTAAATGGGAACATTTTGCTACTGACTTAAAACAATCCGTTCTGGTTTGTTTGTCTAAAATGTCATTAAGACAGTAGAAGCTTAGTGTGGAAATTGAAGCACTAAAGTGTTATCATGACATTGAAATATTTCCATGTAGGTCATGCTTTTATTTTGTTTTGCTCAGACTATTCCATCTACAGCATCATGCTTTGGTATTAAGTGGAAACATGTCTTTCAAACTGAAGCAGGCAAGCCTTTAGAGCAATACATTAGTGGACATTGTCGGGTTTTTTCCTCCATGCACATGGCCTCAAGTTCATTTCTGAGTTGATTGTAAGATTTGTCTAATTACATAAAGTATAGAGATGTGGCTCTAGCCTGCATCTCTGGATTTCTCTGCTCCTATACCCCAGGATGCTCTTTGAAGTCTACCAACAAGTTAATCCCTTCAGCTCTCATATTGGAAAGCATGAGCCAGCATTTCTTTCACACTTGTTTTGTATTGCTGTTTTTCTACCGTTTGATTCCCTCTCCACGCACAATTATTATCTACACAGTGATACTGATAACTGGCCTGCTGTGGCCCTAACACTTGCAGGTGAGACAGCAGGTCGAGCTGACATCATGAGGGCTGTGCTGCCATGTGGAGGGAGGAAAAGGGCACTTGAATGACGAGGCAGTATGTGCCGGGAAAGATTAATCTCATACCAGAGCAGTCTGGAAACGGTTTTACTTTAGTGGATTAATTTTCAATTACATTTGAGCAAGGCACTGAAGGCTTAATAGGGGCTTACATTTGGTCCGTGCCAACATTGGTCAGCACAGTATTTGTTACTGTTCATGTGTCAAAAGTGTGTAAAAAAAGTCAAGGTTGAAAGGAGGGAGGTCAAGGGTTAAACCTGGTTCGAAGCAAGCAGAAGAATTAGCTATATTGCTAAATTCAGTTGAAAATGTACTGTCTACTGTTAACACTGCTAACTATGTGGCTTTATACATCATCAGAGTTCAGCTGTTGCCAAGTTTACCATCGACGGGCACAGCGGGGTCCTGAGAGTCAAACCTGGGGAGACTTTGGACTACGAGAACACGCCCACACACTTTGTGACCGTGGTTGCAAAGGTGAGAGGTCACGCATGACTCCCTAAAAACATGTTCACACTGTGAGCAGCAGCTTGGATGAGCAAGAACTTTTAGATTCCTCCATGTTGTTAGTTTGCCTTTTTCAAAATCAACATCAAGCAGGGAAAAGGGATGAAGAGTTTATCAATGACCCCAACACCATTTCTCCGAGAGCTTTAATCTGAAAACCAACATGTTGAAATGGACTGAGATTAACCTCTGCAGTGCTTTGCACATTAAACAATTGGCAGGAAAGTAAAGCAGCTCGGTTGGGGGCCTAAGGTCATGGAAAGTGCAGTCACCACTATGCTTTCTCACACATTTGTGCTGAATTGCAACAGTGTCAGTTTGTGAAATAAATGGAAGTCTTGTGGTAGAAGTCTTGTGGTAGAGCTCCCAGTGTGAGTGACCTGACATGTAATCCCTCCATTGCTAGAAATCAAACACTGGTTATTGTTCTAGCCTTAAATCCACTGTGTGTGGAATAACATTGGCAACTTTTTATATAAAGCTTAATAGATTACAAATCAGTTACTAAGAGGTTAAACCTATCATAAAATATCTAAATATTTAATGTTGATAAAGCAATCAAATACATCAATATAGTCAGTTTAACATACTACTGTAATTAATAAAACACAATGCCGCATTTTGTCCTAGCAAAAAATGAGTCTCTACATCCATTGTTGTTTGTGTAGTGCTGGTGCTAGACATCTATTTACTTGTGGAGGCTTGTAATCATAGAATAAAAAAAATAGGGCAATACAATCATGTAAAACAAACCCTCTGTATATAATTTATGCCAAAAATACTTCAATATCTCATATTACGTACGGAGATCACATAAAGGTTCAATCTAACATTGTGCATGTTCATTATTCTGTATTATAATTTGCCTTGGATAAAAGAACAATCCAAAATTATTGTATTCTTTCTCACTGTTTGTCGTATCAGGATGGAGGGGGAAAGTACAAGGGGAAGCACCAGGTTTTGACCTCCACTGCCACCATGACCATCAATGTGCTCGATGTGCAGGACATGCCTCCGTCCTTCGTAGGAACCCCTTACTTTGGCTACGTCTACGAAGTCTCAATTGCTGTGAGTTGTTCTCATATTCATCACACACCACTGATGAGGATCGGGGCGCTGATTTAGTAAATAAGACTAATACATATTCGTTCTTCCAGGGTTCTGAGATTTTCACTGTGTACGCTAAAGATGGAGATCAAGGCAACCCGAATCCGATACATTATTCCATTATGAACGGTAAGAACAATACATTAGAAAAACGATCTTCTCTTGTTTTGTCAGACACATTATTAACAAGATGTCTGTTATCACCTTTCAGGCAGTGATGGTGTCTTTGACATAAACAGCACCAGTGGATGCATCACCCTGACAACTAATCCAAATCTGCTGTCAAAGGAATTATATGAAATAATAGTCAAGGTAATACCGTTTTTTTTTTTAATTAATTGAATCTACTCTTATTAGTACTAAATGCATTTAACCTTTTTAAACCTAGGCATCTGAGTTAGGACCAGACAATCGGCAGCAGGAATACGACGTTACCTTGGTGACGGTCCGGGTGGTGGATCTCAACAACCATCCTCCAACTTTTTACGGAGAGAACGGACCTCAGATTAAGTTTGAGGTCACCATGTACGAGCATCCTCCTGCAGGGGAGATCCTCCGAGGCTTCAAGATCACCGTCAATGACTCAGATCAGGTACACATTTCCCTTAGGATTTATTGAAATCCTTCCTCTGGATCTATTGGTCTGTGTGTTCCTGCTGTACTTCAACTCATTGTAGGACTTTTGCTAAAATGGTTCACTTTCTTTCACCACCAATGTTTGGGTTAGGTGAATCTGGTGAATCTTCTATATTGACTTTGCTCTTCATGGTTTTTAAATTCTTGCCGTCTAACTTCCTTTGCAGGGAGCTAACGCCAAGTTCAGACTGAGGCTGGTGGGGCCGAGTCGAGTGCTGCGAGTCGTTCCCCAGACGGTCCTCAATGAAGCGCAGGTGACCATCATTGTGGAAGACACATCTGGCATCGACTATGAAAAGGGATCAACCCTTTCTTTCAAGGTTTGACTTTATATATATGACCACATAATGTATTATTGAACAAATATTTATCCTGTGGCTGCTGCTCATTTATATCTGCCCCTCTTTCAAGTGTTTTGGCTGTATTTTCAATTAGTTCCTTTGCTTAAAGCCAAAGATGATGTCTTCAAATTGACCGTTTTCTCTGAGCAACATCCAATTAACCCAGTGATGTTCATAAAGAAGGATGTACAGTTTGATAGCTTCCAGCTTCATACATAGGTTTATGAATTATCAGAGTGGTTAGCTGTTAATCTTAAAACAATAACAAGCCACTAAGACTTGTTATTTATTATGGTAGCAAAGCATCTGCGATTATTCGTGAAATATTTGTGTGGGAATTATTTTTTGATTCCGACATCACCCTTAAATGTTGAAAACTGTTATATGAGCCTTTCAGCATCACAGAACTGCAAGTTTTATGTGTCAACAAACAAATTGACAAATTAGATTTCAGCACTGATTTATTCCCACTCTGTATATGTTTCTCTGCAGCTGCTGGCGGTGGAGATCGACACGCCTGAGCGGTTCAGTGCAACAGCTGACATAGTGATCAACCTGCTGGACACCAACGACAACGTCCCCAAATTCACGTCGGAGTATTACATCACCAGAGTCGCTGAGAACTCACCTGGAGGCTCCAGCGTTGTGTCTGTGACAGTGAGTCAATCACAATTACACTCTGATTCAACCTGAACAAAGTGATTACATAATCCATCATGCTCCAATATATGCATATTACTCGATGCAGTTCATTAGATGAAAGCAGGTTGTTGGCAGACGGTTTATTTACGGAAATATTGGCACACGTGTCTCTTCCTTTCCATTATACTGCAACCAGGCGACATGTCAAAGGCTTAATTTTGCCTCAAGGTTAATCATGCTGACCTATACCTCCCTCCCCGCCCACCACAGGAAGCAACTTATAGTGTGCCCCCCCCCCCCCCCCCCCCCCGCATGAGCTTAAGACCCTAGCTGGTTATCCTCAGCCAGCAGCATTCAAATGAACACTAACTGAACAACCTTAATCAACTTGGTTTAAGTTTTTGCTTCCCAATTTAGATCATTTGAATACATTTTCATCCGATTATTATGTAACATACGTGCAGTTTTCATTATATACTAAATGTGCCATAAGTATTTGGTTTTTAATCTCTGTTCTGTCCTGTCCAACAGGCAAATGATCCAGATTCAGGGCCCTGGGGTGAAGTCAAATACACGATTTATGGATCAGGATCAGATTTGTAAGTGAAAACCTGTCACTTCTGCCAGTTTAGGTTTGACCTGATCGGATATTTAACTCTTGCACTTCCGCAAAGCACATTTCAAGGACTTAAAAGTTGTTTTTTAATGTATACTGTATACAACTCAATACTGCTGGTGTTTTGTAAGCTCGGCCAGCAGGACACGCAGTCTTGATTCATCGTTGTTGTTTTGAAAGAAGAGGTAAGCAGGGAAACAGTTTGATTGGCCCTTCTGCAGCACTAACAGCTCACTCTAAAATGGCTGCAAGATGCTGGCTAATCTCCTAATTGGATTGAAGGGTTAAAAATAGGCAGCCTGGTCTGTCTCATAAAGAGAGAGCCAATTAACATGCAAGGTGACAGCTGGAGCTACATCAACGGCAGCATGCTGCAAGGAAAGTGAGAATTTATGCTCCTCTGCAGGCGAGTTAAATTAATTGTGTGAAAGTTATCAGTTTCGAGGCAACTTGTGATTTTTCACAGTGGAAAATTAGACAGAAAAAGTGACTGAATGAAATGGCGTTAAATCTGGTGTTGAATAAGATAGCTCTCCGAAATCACAAACCGAAGCCAGTACTGTACATGCATATGTTATGTGAATGATTATGTATTGTTATGTTGGCAAAATACCTTGCTTGTAGAAAAACAACTACATAGTCAGAACAACGAAACACAAAATTATTGTCGGAGATAGCGTCAATCTTTATTCCTATTCATAGCTAAGACTTGTTTGATCATTAGAGAGGGAAGTCACATGTTAAAGGATCATGGCAAACAGACAAAGAAGGTAGAAAACATACAAATAAATGTAACTCATTACAATGAATCATTTGAAATGAAGGAATTTAAATATAACATTCATAAGCACAACACAGCACCTTAGACACATTAGAGGATAATAATTCACTGTGTATTCATGATTTCTATGAGGATTGGGGATGTTTTGACAACATGTTTCCGGCGAGAAAGGATCTGCTTTTTTTTATCGTACTTTCAAAGTGAGTCATGTGGAGCTTCACACGATGTCATCGGCTGTGAATTTGAGACGCCTTAGTTAACACCTGGCTCGTGTTTGACTCAGAATGACTCATACACTGTCTGAACGCCTCTGATCCTGCAGGTTCTCCATCCACCCGGCGTCAGGCCTCATCTCCACGCAGCCCTGGACCAGCCTGGACGCAGAGGTCAGGTCCAAATACAACTTCTACGTCAAGGCTGAAGATTCGGAGGGGAAGTACAGCTTGGCGGAAACCTTTGTCACGGTGCTCGACATAAACGACCACTCTCCATCGTTTGATGAAAAACTCCTGGAAAAGACCATGATAATTGGTACAGCAGTCAAAGTGGAGGTACATAATGTCAAAGCATTTCCCCCTTTTACTCGTAATCGATAAGGCACGAGCTGTGTGTGGTCCTGCTGACATTTAAACAACATTGTATGGAAGTCCAGGAGTGCCAATTTTAAAGCTAAATAATACAAAAATAATAATACAAAAATTACATTGAAAGGACTGATTTTAATGAACAGTTACCTTTTGATGTCATGGATTAGCAATTGTACTTAACTATGAGACCTTCATGTTATTTATACTACATGTATGCCATTTTTTGGTATACTCTGACTATAATATGACTTCATATTACTTTTTCATGGCATTCACAATTATAATTTTTTGTATTGTTGTATGTTGTTTTGACTAGTTAATACTAGTAGGTTATCATATATAAGTGTAAGTTAAGTGTATAGCTTATGTGATTGGTTAGTATTTAAAGTGGTAAAGTGCTCTTAAAATGTATGGAAAGGGTCTTAAAAAAGTTCTTAAAATGTATTCATTTTAAATCAAGGATTCCTGCATATGTCCTTATGAAATGCACTGTACATCACCTTCATCCCAATACTCTTGTAGGCTTGCTTTGTGATTTGCAAAACACATTTCCATTAAGTACATTGATTTGAAGCTGGCAGCCTAACAATTTTATGTTATTTCTGCTACTTTCTCTAGGCAGTGGATGAAGATGCAGAGTCTCCGAACAACGTCATCGAGTACTCCATCATGACGGCAGATCCCGACAACGCGTTTGACATCAATGCAGACACAGGAGAGATCCAGCTTAAGCCGTACATCAAGTCCATGGAGATTGTGCAGAACATCACCAAGCAGAAGGACTGCAAGTGGTCTCTGGTGGTCCAGGCCAGGGACCGAGGCTCTCCATCCTTCAGCACAACGGCCGTGGTCAACATCGATATCACTGAGGCGGTAAGGCTGGTTCTGACGCGCAGCATGCTAACAGCGCTTTCTATTGCAAGCTTTAGGCAGCTTGAGCTGTAGATTCAGCTGTTTAACATATGGTAATAGGCATTGTTGTCATGCTACACAGATGCTATTTCATCATCATTGTTTCAGCCAATCATCCTTCATTGATCTCATATTCTTTAAAGGAAAATGCTGATAATTTTGTGGCTGTCATAATTAGCATCAAGTCCTACGAAGAGACCAAAACCAACAATGGTGAAAAATATCAAAAAATGCTGAAATATAATAAAACAGCAGCATTATGCTTTAACTGGTTCAGTCATTTACATTATTCCATGCATTACTTTATGTTGTTACCATTCCTTCACTCTGCATGATGGCTGACTCCCTGTCGTTGGTGTTGTTTCTGTTTTCTGTATCGTGCTTTTCAGATCAAAGGCCGCGTTATTTCATACTTCATGGGCCTCAGCAAGCGTCCGCTGACTGTTTTTGGAATTTGTCTCAGCATTGTGACTTCCCTCATTTTACTAACAACCTGCATATCCACAATCCTGTACTGTGACTCAGTGAAACGGTCCAGAATCAACCCAGAGAGTAACTATATCAAAGTGGTGCGCAGAACCAAGTGATAGGATATATGAAAGCTTTGAGATAGCTATATATTTTGAATCAGTTATGTTGTGTAAAGGAGTACTGGAGCGTTTTTGAAGGATTAATATAACAATAAACTTTTTTTTTTCTTTAACGTTTTTTATTATTTATTTTTTTGGTAAATATTCCAAATTGATGGAAAATTAGATTTTCACACAATTGTTTAAAATGTTTTTTTCTAGTGCATGACTCAGACTCTAAGGCTTTTCAAGTGACAAAGACGAGCTCTTTTCTTTGGATTTAATCCTGGATTCTATGTCCATTTGTCTCAAACAAACATGCACTTCATTTCATTCTGACCTCATGAGCTTTTATCATTCTTACTCAGCCCTCATATGTCACATGCCAAAGAGAAACCCTAATGCATCGCACTGCCAGACGCATTCCCAACACCTAGTGTTAGCATAGTTAGCTCTGCACTAGCCGTCCTGTGCTGAGGACAGGAGGAAGACAGGGGTGAGTTTGGGAGCATCACTTTGTTGATAGACTTGTTGTTTGGTCTTCCTCTATCAGTGCTTTGTGCATCCAGCTCATGCTTGCATGCTTTGAACAAATGCTCAGTTAACGCTTGGATTCTGTCCTTTGGACTTGATTAAAACATTTGTTTTATTTTGCTCTTTCACAGACTCCTCTCAAGGGGCATATGGCGGCCTTTTTAATGAAAAGTAGGGACAATCCAATGAGAGCTCTAGGCATGGTAATTGTTGTCATTAGCTTAATGGTAGGGGTGACTGTCTTGATCTCTACAGTTATGTACATGCGCAACTTAAAGTCAAACAGGATCCTGCCAGCACGGCGCATCATTAAGAGGCGAACCAGGAACCAGAAGTCCTGGATCTTCAAACCACCTGTTGTCAAATTCAATAACCCTGATGAGTTGCTCATAGTCAACCAAGATAGAAAAACCAACAGCCCCCGAATGAGGCCTCCACCCCCCTGCGCTCCTCCGCCCCCGTGTGACACACGGTCCAATGAGAGGCCTTGGGCGGTCCCGACAGTATCTGGTGTGCTGGCGTCGAAAGGCTCCATGAAAAAAGCTAAATATTGCCAGCTCAAAGAGGGAAATTTCAGCTCTGCTTTGGTGTCAGAGCTTAAAATGAGGCTTGAGCAGAAAATCGTTGAGAGCAACCAAAGTAATTATTAGCTTTGTCAAACAAGCGCCCAGTTTGAGGTGCTGTAACTACTGTCACTCTCTACTGCCCGGAAGTTGTCTCCGGCATGTGATGATCTATTAGGGTGGGCCTACCTGTAGATCATTCATGACTGAATGGTAAGAGAAGTGTAACTAGAAGATTTACAGATATTTACGTCTTGAGATGAAGTATTAAACACGTGGGCATCATCAGTCTCAAGAGAGCTGTAGTGTGTGTCTGGTAGTGGGACATAACTCACCACACTGCCATCTTGAGGAAGATGTAATCGTCTCAACAGTAAGAAGCACCAGGAAGAGGATTACTTAGACTCAATCTGTATACATTAGTTGCATCTCTCTCTGAAAAGATTAATTGATTGTGTTTTAAACACAGATTAAGGATTTAACTGAAAAAAATCCTTGACCTTTTTTTTTCTTGCTCACTAGAGCGTGCAGCTGAACGACACGGTCAGAAATGACACTGCTTCTTATTAAGTGCTAAATGACCTGTTTGTTCATGTTTTAACTGTTTTACATCAGTTGTCTGAAAGCTGAGAGGTTTTGTATGATTACAATGTGCCACTGTAGGTTTTCAAAGTAAACAGCTAACAATGTAATGTTATTCTTTTGAGTGTTTAATTCTAGAAAGATGCTTTTATATAAATGACATTTGAAATGTACATATGCATATATGACAAGATACAAACATGTCTCTGTTGTATCTTGCAGCAATACATAACATACAAGTAAATCGTACAAATTAAACCATCCAACTTCACAAGATTTAAGAATAGATAACTATGTACATAACATGCTTGGGCATTTCTTTTGTATATATATAGATATAGAAATAAAAAGTCTACGTTGAACATTTAGGTATTACTGTCCATGTTTCTCTTCAATGCCTTCAAAGGTAGGCAAATAAAATACATTTAATTGCTGTAACCCATACCTTGTATCTGACTATATGTTTCCTTTTAAATATCTTGAAGATAAACAGTATATTATCTTCACTATAAATAACACTTGCCTGGTCCTTTGAAGTAACATTTGTACCGTCTTTGTACTGTCTTGATTTTGAATAAATATTTAAAAAATGATTTGGTCTGTGCTCCATTTTGTCCCCGGAATATATTAGTTTTTTAATATGTTTTGATTAATTTAAAGTAGAAACAAAACATTTAGAAACAACAGATCTCACACATGGGTGATATTTACATGTGAGGGGGCGGTCTGGGAAGAAAGTCAACATGTAGTAAAGTCATGACTATAAAGAATATAGTATACAAAGATATGAAGAAAAGTCATCATGTAGTATTTATATAAAGATTATAAAAAATAATAGTGTAGTTTGTTGAAAAATTCATAGTATAGTATCCCAAAAAACAACAACATAGTATACAGTAGTATGTCGAGTATTTTGAAAAATAAGTCATAGTTCAAAATGTGGAAGAAATCATAAATAACTACATAGCAGATATCAGTCAGTTTATACTATTTTCAAATAAAACTCAAAGTATAGTACCTCGAATAAAAGTCTTATCATAGAATATCTAAAATATCAGAAAAAACGAAATAGTATACTATGTCAAAAATATGAGAAAACAGTCTTTAGTGTTTTGTATTTTGAAAGAAAAGTCATAGTATAGTATCTCGAACATGTCGGAAAAAAAAGTCATAGTATAGTACGTCGAAATAAAAGTCATAGTATAGTATGTCGAAAAAAATCAAAGTATGGTATCTTGAAAATATCATGAAAAGATTATAGTGTAATGAAAATATGAAAAAAGTCAAAAATATAATGAAAAAAGTCATTGTATTGAATAAAAATCATGGTATAGTATGTCAAAAAATACATAAAAAGTAATGGCATTGTTAAGTGTATTCTCAGTGTATAGTAAAAAAAAAAACAATCATAGTATAAAACGTAGAAGAAATCTAAAAAACGATATAGTATAATATGTAAAAAATATCTGAAAAGACTACATAGCATATATCAGTGAGTTACGTACTACACTATTTTTAAATTAAAAGTCATAGTATAGTACGTCAAAAATATTAGAAAAATGTCAGTGTATAGTATGTCAAATTGTATTAATTTAAGTAGTAGATTTTTTTAATTAGACTGAAAAATTCATAGGCAATTTAAAAAAAAAACCTCTATATGCCTAACATTGATACAGAGAGACACAGTGGGCTCGGAGCTGTCATTACATGGAAATATCATGTCCTGCTGACTAGGATTCAGAGAGAAAATCACTTTAATCTGTTTACGAGTGTATGTATAAATGCACAGGAAAACACAGCTTATGTAAAAAAAATCTGAGTATGTCTGAGCATTTGTCTCTGACTTCCCTTTAATCCAAACAGCATTTCATTCCATTATAAGACATCAAATCTGGAATCTGCCAAAAGATTTTCTTTTTACATCAAGTGAATTGAAACCTCCTGAGCCAAAACAAACAATTACATTTGAGTTTGAGGGAGTTAAAATGTACACAATATAGATTTTTACATGTTTTATATTTAGCATATGTTTTCATTTAGTATCAAAACTACAGAAATATCAAATGCATTTTATCACAAAGTTCTTTCTGTACAGTACATGTATATTAACACAGATATCAACAAACTCTCCTTATAATAAGGAAGAAAGGCATCCCCACTTTGAGCTATTAGCTTGAGATATATATATATTTCCAGAATGAGTAAACTTAAAATAGCCCGATTGTGCCTGTTATGTGTTAGTGTTACAATTCAGTCGCAGAGTTTTCCGACAAATAAAAACCCTGCAAATAAAAAAACATCTCAAAGAATATGCAAGGTTTCAAACTTATCATTGATCTTGATTCAATAATTCTCAGTGTGTTTGTGTTTTTTCATCCAGATGTTTGAAAGAGATGTTGAGAATGATGAAGCTACCTTTACAACAGCAGTAATCTTTGTTAAATGATCCTAGTTTTTAAGATTACGGTATTTTTCCGGAAAACCGAATGCTCAGCCCTGTGACTCAACCAGCAACATGATACATTAGAAGGAAGCACACTGCATTATTTACAAATACACATCTATGTACAGTTTTAGATTTAGATTCTAGTAGAGCTGAGCTGCACTTCCTCCTTTGCACCTGTCCTCAGACTTCCGCCTCTTTTTCGGCTTTTCTTCCGAGTCCCTGCACAGGCCTTCATCGCTGGCTGCCTGCAGGCTGTCAAAGGTCCCCTGCCTCTCGGTCCCCTGGAGGTTTCCCCCATGCAGCCTGCGCTTCTTCCACAGATTCACGCAGCGATCGAAGCAGCTGAACCTGGCCTCCGTGGTGCAGGCGAACATGCCCACTGGTACTGCCAACACCATGGCGCACACAATGACGATAATGTGGATGAGCCTCTCTCTTTGCTCCAGCTCACTGATGTCACTTCCTGTCACAAACACAATGCACTGGCCTTCCTTTGGCTTGTGGTTCTTTAAGGTCACGCACACCTCGTACTTGGTGACAGGAAGCAGGTCGTTGAGGCTGTAGGTGTTGATGCCGGGGCCGATATAGATCATCTCCTTCTTGGGTAAATCATATTTACCAAAGTGGATGGTGAACCAGGTTTCTGCTAGGTTGTCTGTTTCTGCGTGCCACTCGAGGGTGATACCGTAAACTGTCTGCTTGGAAATGCGGATGTCAATGTTGGAATTCTCATCGGACGACACCATGGGAACAGGTGGAGGGAGAAGAGCAGAGGAGTTGAAGGGGCTGATATTAACCGTGATGGCGACAGAGGAGTTGCCAATGAAATTGTTGGCAGTGCAGGTATAGAGTCCTTGGTCTGCCAGGTGAAGAGAGGGGATCACCAGCTCTGAGGTGATGGTCTCCTCGTCTGTGTTGGTCTCTGTGGCTGCAAGGAGAAACCATAGAGTCAGAGGTTTGTTTACATGCGATATAGACATAGTAAGGTAACCCTGAAATGGTATTGTTCCTGAATCTTTTCATTATAGATGCAGCCTGAGTTTGACATACATCACACTAAGTTCTCCGGGAGAAGGTTCACAACAGTTTAATGGATGGTAGTAATAAAAAATAAATCTTACCCGCAAATCCTCTTATAATCTTCAGACTGTACATCCACTTAATGGTTGGACCTGGCCTGGCCTTTACTAAGCATGTGAGCATTGCATTTGCTCCGAGAGGTAAAGTGATGTTAGTCTCTGGGGCAGAGGCCACTGGCTTCATGCATGTTTTTAACTGGATCTCATGGAAGAACTTGTCAGCTTTGGAGGCGGGGCCTGAGCACATCAAATAAGAGTTCATGAGAATGATGGGAGGGCTGACCGCCCTGATGAATTCAACAAAGCCTTTGAGACGACAATCGCACAACCAGGGGTTGTCATGCAGTGCCAAAACCACATTTGAGACCACGCCTTCTTTCCCCCATGTTTTTTCTGCAGTTTGGTAAAGAGGCCAATTAATGAAGACATCTTTTGATATCACACTAAGCTGATTGAAGGATAAATCCAAGTAGGTCAGTGCAGGTAAATGTCTCAGAGCGTGTTCGGGCAGGACATCCAGTCGATTGTGCTTCAGGTCCAAAATCTTCAGTTTTGGCGTGTCCTGAAACGCTGTCCATGTTACTGAAGTCAGCTTGTTCCCTTGCAGCCGGAGCTCGGTCAGGTTTGCCAGCCCATCCAGACTTTTAACGTTCATCAAGGTGATCTCATTAAAATTCAGCCAGAGGAACTCCAAGGCACTAACTTTAGAGAAAGATCCCCGCGGTAACTCGGTCAGGTGGCAGTTTTCAATTCGGATTTTAGAGAAATCATGTGGGATGTTGTCTGGGATTCGTCCCATGGAGGTTTCCATACATAGTAAAGACCTAGAATGGAAATGTGGGATATTTGTAGACAATTAAAGTGTTTATTTTGTATGTCTACTCATGTACATGCACCATTTGTGCAAATTGTAAGATATTGTTCACAAAGAGCTTGGTAACTGGTAGCATTGAAAACAATGGGGTTAACACATAACCTACTTTAAGAGATTGTATAGTTTCAATGTTCACCTACCTTCCCAAGTTGTCATCTGTGCAAGAGCAACCGGTCAAACAAGTTGATGATCCAGAGGTGAAAAGATAAAATACCAAAGTGATACGTAATGCAACACCAAAGTTGTCCATATTCCCAGAGGAGCATGTGAAATAGGCCTGTGAGGGCAGGACAAGGGCGGCGTGGAAGAAAGCCTATTACTTTAATCTTCCTTGACGTAACACTTAAGACACAGAGTGACATGTGAGACACACAGGAGACAGGAAAGGTATAGCAATAGTACACCTTGTCTGGAAAACATCGTCAGATTAGCTCAAAAGAAGGACAACACAATATGTTCAATCAAAATTGCTTAGCACCAGTGTAATTTAATGTATTTGTCCCCTACCAAAGCACAGGCATTGACAGGAGGGCCATTAAGCGGGCCGGAGCCGGTCAGGCTTAGCTGCACAGAGAGGGAGGGCCGCACAGGGACAGAGAGACAGATGTCTGGAGAGGACTGTAATCTGACCTCTCTAATCTGAACACTGGTTATCTCTCAGGTTGTTAAATCAGCATAAAAAACAAATGTGAAAACAGACAACATCTATAGTCCTTGAGTTTCCTACATATCCATGTTCTTTATTGCCGCGCATGCTAGTTTAGCAGACAAATACATTAATCCGCTATTGGTAATGTCAGCAATCTCCATATTATCATACACATTTTAAGTTAAGTATTGATCATTGTGTTTGTTTACGTGCATGGTAGTACAATTCATCCAGAGACAATTGCCAACTTTCTTGAAATAATGCTATCTAGCTAGTTCTGATTAAGGGAATTTGATTCAGGATTTTTTGTTAATTTATCTACACATCTTTATATTCTAGGCTTTCAAGTTAAATTCATTACACCTAAATCTTTTTCAGAGAATGCAGGTGTGGTTGATGCTTCACATGTTAACAGGCCTAAACAAAGCTCGCTAGCTGCTCTGAGAGCTATGCTAACAGGTCTAATGTTTACCATCTTAGTTTAGCATGTAAGCATGTGCTACTTAGCCATGAACACAAAATTAGTGCTTGACTTTGGCTGTACCATACTTTAGCATTTAATGTCCCTTTAGTTAGCAATATGCATTATGCAACGTGCCAGCCAGCAAGCTAATTTTTGCTTCAGTCAAGAAGATGAATATTGCTCTATTAAAAATCTATATTTTGCGAAGAAAGAAAAAACTTGGGAGCATACATCAATATGAAAAATGTTTATTTTTATATAGTACATTCATGTATATAGACATTTATTTTTGGTCACAAATATTTACACATTATAAAATGTACAATATTTTAGGTTTCTTGACCCAACATTAAACCTGGCACATTAACGAACTTACATAGAAAATACACGTATAACTGCTGCTTCATCATCTCTCTAAATACTTAGTTTTTAACAACAGATTTTAACACAATGCAGAAGTTACATTTTGGAAAAATTGAAATTATTTGATTTCAGAAAGTTAAGGGCAACATTTTCCTCTGCAAAAAAAAAACTTCAAAAGTACATGATGAATACAAAAAAAAGTTATTTGTTACAAACATACTGTACACAACATGTAAATGAACCGTGTCACTGTGTTTATTTTCCCTTTTTCGTGGTCCACCAAATGAATGGTTGTTTTTATTCCTACAAGGCTTTAAAACAACTCCATACATCCAATCAGTGTCCGCTGTCCTCAGTCTTTCAAGTCTCTGAGCACAGCAGTAATCTATTCCCATCGTAAACCGTTAGAAAACAAAGTGCATCATCTAGAAGTTGAGGCATTTGTTTGGTTTTAGCAGAAGTACTCGTTAGGTGGCCCCTCGTTCCTGGCTGTGGCCTCGGAGTCAACGCTGGACCTCGCTGAGAGTAACCTGTTGGATTCATCAGGGTTCATCCTGGTCAGATACTCGCCCTCCACCCCTTTACCTTTGGCCCCGGGGCCCAGGGTCTCAAACGTCACGTATGAGTCCTGAATTTCTTTGGACTCTCGCCCCAGCAGCTTTTTGCAGCGCTTTTTTAACGCCCCGCAGCACACGATCAGTGTCAGGGGGACGGCGATCACACATGCCACTGTTATCACCACCACATTAATGAGCTTCTGAGTGCCGCTAGCACTGGCTGCTTCATCTGTTGAGAAGATTACACACTGCTCCTTTTTCGGGATCAGGCCCTTGACGCAAACACAAGCAATGTACTTTGTTTTAGGCACAAGACTGGCAATGGTGATTCGGTTCTTCCCGGCGGCTACGTTCAGCCGACGCATGTCTCTCTCGCCAAATACAGCATAAAGGACGCTGAATTCTGTGATGTTTGTGGCTGTAGGGGCTCGCCAGTTCAAAGAGACAGTATGGTCCGTGTCGCCAATCACTTTCACCGAGCGTACTACCCTTTTCTCCGGAACTTGCTGTAAGGATGAGGCATTGGCTGCTAGGTTGCTCAGAGCGTCCACCGGTTTCTGAGGGTCTGCTGCCTTGCCTTTACCCTTAGAAGCACCATCAGAGATGCTGTAGCTCTCAATCTCATACTTCCCAGTGACTCCTTTGCTATTTAGAGGTTCGATTATGGGCCGAGCAGCAGTGGTAGTTGGTGGAGGAACGTATCTGGCAATAAGTTTCTCCTGGTATGCCGCTCTTCCCATGCCCCCAGGTTTCTTCCCTCTTGTTTTCTTGGAGACAGCAGCAATCGATTCCTCCGACTGAATGGAATCTGTGATCACCAAAGAGATAATGGCGTCTGCAGTGCCCACGAAGTTGGTTGCTTTGCACACATATTTCCCAGAATCTCTGTAGGCGACTGCAGGGACACTCAGAATCGACCATATGATGCCCTCCTTCGAAATCTCTTCCTGAACTGTATAATACAAAGAGCAGACGATCAGTGATTAGTTAAATAGATTAGCACAAAAAGAACAGCTTTAATCTCATTGACACTTTCACTATCAACAGAAATAGATCATGTTCTATTCTAAGCACATCTGGAAGTAGATCAGCAGAACTTACTGGTGCCGTTCATCTTCTTGCCATCAGCGCGGCTCCAGGACAGCTCGGGAATGGGGACTCCAACTGTGCCACAGCGCAGCAGGACATTGTTGCCCAGTGACGAGCGTACACGAGCCACGGCCGTGTGCACCCGTGGGCCCTGACACCTCTGCAGCTCCGCCTCAGTGAAAAGAACCCCTGACAAACTCTCTGGATCAGCGCACCGCAGCCTGGTGTCGATGAGAGCAACAGATGATGATGGAGATTTCTGAAACTGGACCAGATCGTACAGTCGGCAGTCACACATCCACGGATTGTCATGGAGACCTGCAGGGGAAATCAAGTGACAAACAGCAGTCAGTAAAACAAAAAGGGTTCTGTCACCATAGTCCAGTACATTTTCCGAAGCACAACAAAAACAAGTAATACCAGGACCAAGTACATGTGGCTGTTTGTTTAAATGAAAACATTCATCACCATTACGACATGACGCACATAATTAGACTAATCCCAAATTTAGCTTTAAATGCTTCTAATGTCAAAGAAGTGGTCGTCATGCAAGGCAGCTTAAAAATAATAAATTATTGTGTCCCAATATGCTTGATCCTCACCGAGAATTAGTTTAGAGGAATCTGCTTCCTGGGATGGCTTCACACTCAGCCACAATGTGAGAACTTCAGAGGGAACTGTGTTAAGAGTGTTGCTAGATAAATCCAGATAGGTGAGATTCTTTATGTAAATAGTGGCATCGGCTGGGATGGCGGAGATCTTGTTGTTGTGTAAGTCCAGGAGCCTCAGGGTTGGCATGTCAGTCAGAGACTCCCAGGGGAAGGAGGTCAGAGAGTTGCCATCTAGCCGGAGCTCATCCAGGTTGTGCAGACCCCGGAAACTGTCCACATTCAGGGAATTCAGTGAATTAAAAGACATCCACAAAAACTCCAGGTTGTTGAGGTAGTGGAAGTTGTCACTTGAAATCCGTGTGATTGCTGTCTTTTCAATTCGCAGCTTCGATGTGTCACTGGGAAAATTTGGAGGAACCACAGTGATCTCTGGGTCATTGCAAAGTACACTCCTGCAGAAAATAAGACAAATATAATCAATGAAATGTTCAGTTAGGAGGAACTAAATCAATGCTTCTTTAAAATTGGAGGGGTTTGCTGCAGTGGATTTAATAATACAAAATATATATTTTCAGCCTTCATTTTGGATTTAAAATAACACAGTTCTGCAGATATTTGAGAAAAACGTAGTAACCTATTGTTCAGTAACAAGCAAAGGAGATTAAAGGGCCACTCCAAGTTAATCCTCCACTATACAGAGTGACAGGACAGAAGAAGGCTTCCGTGAAAATCACTTTGGCACGCACTAAAGAATAAAACATGTAGGGCCTACTGAGAGTTAAATCCAACGACAATAATGCTTAATTTAATAAATTGACATATTTACCTTGCTTTTGATCCGTCGCTTAATTTGTGGTAGAAGCAGCTGCATTGTGCAGGACATGAACTGCACAGCAAAGGGAGACAAACTAAAGCCAGACAAAAAGCAGCAGTAAAATGTCGACTCATTTTTACCCCTGCAAGCTACAAAAGGCTAAGCAGCTAAACTACAATTAAAAAAGGCGCTACAGCTCGCGGTTAACGGGGCATGGGATGCATCGTGGTGGATTGCAAGCTCACAGCTCCATACTGCTCCGACTGGTCTGAATCCTGAGATAAAAAGGATAGGCAGGGATTAGTGAAGGGAGTTGGGTTATTTTCAATCACACGATAAGGCTATTGCTTCCTGAACGCTGATAGGCTGCACCGTTTTTACTTTTATTCTCTGAAAAATACTTTCCAATAGTTGATAGGATGGTTTATTGTAGACACGTAAAACTGTACCGCACATAAATAAAGTGGAAGCTGCAGGTAGATGCAACTCTATCTGCATATAGTTTACCTTAATTGAAACCATTTATTTTGTCAGATAGAATCATTTAAAAAGACGAATTCCTAGACACAAATGAAATATTTTTTTATTTATTTTTGAGTAAACACTATTAGAGTGATGGGACTCCTACCTCAAAGGAGTCCGGTCATTCTACAGAAAAGGTGGAAGTACTGTCACTTACTTTTGCAGTCACCAAAATACATGACGTTGACCTAATACTCACATTCATTATATATGTTGAATAAATAGATTGTCTTTGCAATGGTACTCAATAAAAAATAAATAAAAAATTGTTTTATACATAAATTGCAATTTATTTAAAATGCCAAGTTCAAGGAACTGCCTTGTCACTTTGATCATACATGGAAGTGGAGCCTATAGTTTTAATTTATAAGATATTTTTTCAATAAATAAATCTAATTTATATTTACATAACATTGCAAGCATTAAATATAACACTGAAATGGTAACAAAAAACGCAAATTATTATTAATAATATCAAATAAATGTCAGTCACCCAAAATTACGTCATTGGTGTTACTGCTACACAAAACGCTTTTATTTTTGAAATAATGTACTGTCTCTGAAGTGCCTCCTGTAACAAGAGATAATTTGAGGCAGTGCAGTGGACAAAGACATAAGGAAAGTCAGATACTTCTTACTTTGTTTGTTAAAGGTGTCATTTTATCTTCAAATTTTACGTGCGTCTTTCAAGTCTGTCATTAGTGTTACTCATTTCATAGCCCTATGGGGTGAACATTGGAATGGGAAAATGTATTGTATTCAAGAGTTAAACGATTTTGATATTGACTGAAGCCATATTTGGTCTGACACATTGCAGCCATTTTGTTGAAATGATAGTGTTTTCTCCAAATTGTCACTGGTGTTACCGTCACTGGTGTTACTCTTCTTCCTGGTAACACGTAACACCAGTGACGTTCCTATACAAATAAGCTTTGTATAATGTATACAAATAATGAAAATAATAAAAAATACTTTAAGCTCTACTTGTTGTGGATTCATCAAGTTAAGAGTTTAGTTATTGCTATTTAACAGGTTTTAGATGTGTTTAGAAGGAATATATTTCAGCAGATTTGTATCACCCAGATTCCACCTTTTCTATAGAATGACTCAGTCACCAAAAACAGATCACAACTCTGATATGAAAACCCAGGAATGTTTTACAGTTTCAGGACATGTTCATCTTTTCTTGGCATGTTAGCCTGTACTAAAATAATGGCTGTTTATTTACGTGGTGCATTAATAATGTGTAATACATGCAGACAGGTTGAATCAGCATTCAGAAAATGTGCAATACACGACCACTAGATGGCAGTGGAGAGTTTCTGCAGGCACCTACTGTGTTGTGTTACTCACTTTCTTTATATTAATCCCAAACTTTAAACAAGAACAAATATATCACTATGTAACCATATGCAGTTGATCACTGAGTTTAAATAAATATAAAATAAACCATGCTTTTTAGTAGTGTAAATAATCATGTGAGAATATTCTTGCATTATTATTTATTTATGATGCTGTATTATGTTATTATCATTTCCATTAATATTCTGTAGAACATGTTAGTATTTTATCTATGACACACTTTATGAGGACAGAAGTGTTGTCACGGTTTCTGAGTTTTTTCCTAGGTGCAGAGGTTTAGACACGGCCGTGCAACAGGATTTGAAATCCTTTAATCCAGTCATCTCTCCGTCTCTTATTAATACATCTTTGTTCTATTTCTTTCAGGAGGATTGTCCAAGGCCAAAGGAAAAACATAAATCCAAGAATAAATGTTGTCATAGCCCAAGTCTGTGTACAGCTTGAAAATCCCACTATCTGGAGAAAGTGAAATAGTACAGAAATGCAATTGGACAAAATTGGATGCCCAACTGCTCAACAAGGGGACCTATTATGTAAAATCCACTTTTTCACGTTTTTTATACATACACATGTGTCCCTTGTGTGTAAAGAGATTTTGCAAGTTTCAGGAAAAAATACCCCCTCTCCTGATCCATTTATATAAAAACCTGTCTGAAAATGAGCTGATCAGATTGTGGCCACGTTATGATGTCATAACGATTTTTTTTGGCTTGTGTAACCATTAGCCAATAACCCCCCCCCCCATTTATCACCCGAATCTCCTCCTAGAGCACTTTTGTGTTCTTTTTAACCAAATATCTCTCAGAGGGGCGTGGGGAGTGGCTCCTTATTTTCATCTAAAGTAACAGACAGAGAATCAGCACTTTGAAACAGGGCTGAAACAGAGGGGATTATGGGATGCTGCAATGCACGATGTGTTTTGGTATTTCAAACCAAACACTTCAGAGAAATGTTTTGTATATATCTGAGACCTATAATATATTGATGGAAAACAGTATAATAGGAACCTTTAAGTCAAAGTAGAAACACCAATTAAAAAATATTCCAAAAAGTCCTGCATTCAAAATATTGCTTAAATAAAAGTGCATGAATTATTCAGCAATAATATATATCAGCAAATTGATCAAAGTGTCAATTATACATTGTACACACACTTATTTCAGTTATATTATTGTTTGTGTGTAGAGATGACAATACAAGTGAATGTGCAGTTACTTTCCATCATGTTCTCATGGTAAATGTAAAATGGGACAAAAATATCTAGCATCAAATGACAGTGGAACAATAATGAATACTCCTCCCTCTTAGTTGTTGAGGAGAAAAAGCACCCTAATGCCGTATTTCTGTGATACTTGACAGGAGTAAATCAAAACATTAGTTCAGTTTTTCATCTTACTCCAGTTCTCTGCAGTCTGTCGGTGTAAAGGTTAACAGTGGACCATTGTTTCGTTGCCAAACCAACAGATTATGACGGTGTGATTAACTATTGGTTAATGCATCAATGTGTACGCACTGCAAGCTTGCAAGCACTTTGGAGAAATAAAAAATAAATATTACAGACAGGGTTTGTAATATTTGATTCAATTGAGTTACAGTTCATTTCCTCATTTGTTGCTAGCCTCCTGCTAAGATAATATTGATTAACAAAGTAAATGAGATAAGGATTTCTTCCTGGAAGATAAGGCTTTATTGTGCTAAAGAATAGTTTGTTGTCAACTAGGCATCAAACAGTACACGAAAGGAAAGTACAAAAAATAAAGTTGTTCAGATAAATCTTCTCTAAATTTAAAAGTACATCTGTGACGTTGGCTTTGAGGATATTTGCAATCGATCAATCCACTCTATTCATGTTGTTGGTGATATTGGTTTAGGCCGGCTATTATTTCCTCACACTCAGCTGCAGAAGATTAACAGATTGTTGTATTTAAACGTTTCGATTGTGAAACTGGGACTGTGCAGCTCTATGAACCTGACTGTGAGCATTGTATGTTGTGATTGGGCATAAGACGAAATATCTGATACACACATATATGCTCAAAATGTTGTATTTTATCTGTAATATTGAGCTGTGTCAGAGCAGTGATAAGCATCCACTCTGCAGCTCTTTTGTCTGTATGTGAGGAAGTCTGTAACGGTACGGCACACTGAGCTCTAACTCAGGACAATATGGACGGTTTGTGAAAAGGGTATTATAAGTCTACCGGGACACATCATGACTTCATAGTTAATGAGTTTGTGGTAATCTGTTGGCAGATTAGTTATGCAATCAGATTCCCCAACTGTTACATTTTTAAATGTAAGGGCTGCCTCAAGTCAAATGTCAATTTCCAGATGCATGTGACTGAGGGTTATTTTAACAGAAATGAATAAATGTGTGATGAATTCTTACAGTAGATGTCTGTATTACTTAATGTGGTACGTGTGGCTCTATAGTAAAGTTTGTGTTGTTGTGAGTTGTTTCATTTCTTGACTGTACATCCATAATGTATATGTTTTGTGAAAAGATTAAAACAGGGTTTCCTCATTAAAGGTTTATAAAACATGCACACTGAGCTGAAACCTCAGATTCACATTGTTGAAAAAAACATTGATTCTCTGTAAGGCAACAGAAATGTGTCCATAACATGTCTTAAAAGTGAATGATACAGCATGTGAGGGTTGTATCTGTCTAAATGACTAGTGTTGATATCTGGTAGTTGGAACTAAGGGGCCTTTTATGTGGATTATTAATGAAAGTGAGTTTAGACATTGGTGACATTTCTTTCCTGTGCAATAGCAGGTACACATCTCGTTATGCTGTTGTAACCCTATATACTTAACAACATAGGCCTATAACTGTTTGTAATATGTGCGTACAACTTTACAATAAGACTCTTATAAAGGGTTTACAAATAGTGTGTACTTCATTCTGTCAGGATTCTCATGTTATGTCACGGTTGTAGTTTTCTATGTCTGATTATGGGTGTTTTCCTCCTTGTATATTGTCTGGTCCTTCTTCCTGTGTTTTCCCTTGTTGTTAGTTTCCCTGGTGTGTCTAATTGTCTGATTGTGTTCACCTGTGGCCCTTGTGTTTCTCCTCCCCTGCCCGGCTGTTTCTCGTCTTGTGATTACCCCTCCCTGTATTTAGTCTTGTCTCTTCCTGTGTTCAGTGTTGGTTCATCTTTTGTTGGTAACTGTGTTCCCGGGGAGTGTTCCGTTTGTCTATATTATCCTTGACATAAAGGCATTTTCAGAGTTATCTGCATTTGGGTCCTGCTTGCTTCACTCACCGTTCAACACATTCATTAATTAGGTTGTGAATACTTTAATAAGCTTTTATAAGACATGAGATAAACAGCGCAACTGTGACCGGTTGCTTGCCAAATAGTGAGCCCATATGTATCTGTACTGCTAAACCTTATTATAAATGGTAGTGTTTTACACTTTACGATAAGGCTCCCTTTTGGCAGTTATAAATGTTAGTAATTCATAAATAAATGGTCATAAAGAGATGCCAAGAAACATCAAGATGGAAGGGGGAATCGACTCAGTGAACAACAAATACCAAGGATGTTGGCTGATGAAGAAGACGAAGTAAGCTAGGTAGCCAATATAAGGCTTAGTCATCTTGAGCCTGTGTTGATGTATGAAAACTGTTAGAACTGGATTATAAATGGTTCTTAATGATTAATAAAGTGTTTACAACCTAATTAATAACCTAATTATAAACCCTTTTTGAATCCTTTATAAGGGTATTGTAATTAATTTAGTTATTGACGTTTTAAAATAAAAAACCTAGATCAAGTTTAAATGCGCAGTTCCTTATTATATTCATGGATAAAGTAAAACGAAAGAAAAAAAACGGTCCAATAATTATTTATATAGCCAGATTAAGCTAAACATAACCATTAGGCCTACATGGTTATTCTACCTGTTGTGTTGTGATATGTGAAGTTAAACCTACATGTGGGGTTAACATGCTTCTTCACATCTTTGCTCATCGATACACTTTCGTGGAAACAACATTTCCCATGTTTCCATTTCCCCCCCATTAACCACAGCAAGATAAGAACGTCAGCCGAGCCAAGTTGTTGAGGGAAAAGTTCGTCTCTCCAGAAGGTTTCCTGCTGTGGCCATACATTCACTGAAATTGACCAAAATCACAGCTGAGCTCTGAATCAACAAACCTGAACCAAAGAGTTGAGCAGCAAACGCGCAAACCTTTGGTGATCGCACATTTGCAGAACGTTTGCTCGTTAGGACATTCTTTGGGGGATTTCAGGAGGGGTTGACTTAAGATTAGTGTCTTTGTGCTTTTTCACGTGAAAGAGCCTTTATAAGGCGTCCTTTTGCAGCAGACGGTGGTGCGTTACACGGGAAAAGGACTTGTTTTTTTATGCAAAAGTTTGATTTGTGTACTTCAACATGGCAGCATATTCATTACCGGAGGGATTCACGGAGTTTGATATGTTTACATACGGCTCAGCGCTTCTTGTTGGGGGTAAGTGAGTTCAACGATCATACCGGAATGTTGAGACAATTAAAGGGACAGTTCACTCTGATTTCCCCTAATGATCCCAACCTTTCATGTTGTTCTCATTGTGATGTTAACAATTAAGCTGGTGATATTATTTACAACCTTACAAAGAACTGTGCTGATAAACTCAGACTAATAACAGTGAAAACTAAATAGACATGTGTTTTCTTTTTTTACTTTCAGGCCTGCTTGGATTTCTCCTAAATGCTATCAGCATCTTGGCTTTTGTCAGAGTGAAGGAGTTGCAAACTCCCAGCAACTTCTTTGTGTTCAACCTGGCTGTGGCTGACCTCTTATTGAATATTAATGGACTCACAGCTGCCTATTCGAGCTACCTCAGGTATCAACGATGCCTTTATACAAAGGCCCCTTGTATTCTGTATACAAAAGCCCCTTGTATTTGATATTAGCCAATGGGTTGCACAAACTAAATAAACCTTTGGGTTTCACAATCCAAATTCCACTTTATTCAGGGTGGAACGATTATTTTTTTTCCACAGATCTATTGCAGGTTACCTAATAGGATCTTAATTTAAATGTTGCAACATTTACTTTTGTAACATCCTGTTAAAACCTCAGCAGGCCAGATTAACACTAGGGGCCCCTATTGACCCCATTATGAACTGTGTATGAACCCTACACCATTTGTTCATTAAAATGAACCATGTTAGCACCAAAAATGCAATAGTAAGACAAATGAAGTTTATTTTTGAATGACTGTTTTGGTGAACACCTAGTCTTTAAATGTTCAGGACTGAATAAAGAGCACATCACTCTTTGGGTCTATGTTTTCAAGATTGTTTCCAACATGCTTTTACAGCCTGATGAAGTCGTATAGGAAATGTTTGTAATATTGGGTGTAGGCAACACCCCCATACATGCTGGAGAATGATCAACGTTTGTTGTCCTCTCTAGATATTGGCCATTTGGTCAAAATGGATGTGCCCTTCATGGTTTTCAGGGCATGATAGCGGTCCTTGCCTCCATCAGTTTCATGGCTGCCCTCTCTTGGGACAGGTATCACCAGTACTGCACCAGTGAGTACAACACATCACCAGAAATGTTCCACTGTAATATAAAACATCACTAAAGTAAACGCCTTTAATACACGGAATCACACAAACCAATTAATGAATATAGTAGGCATTTGTATTTGTATTGTCATCAATATTCCATTGAGCTCTTAGAACACTTAAATAAACAATGCACCAACCGAATGTCTCAGATTCAGTCTTTTTATTGCAATACAAATATCTAGAAAAGTCATTACACACGATATTAGCAATCTCTAAACAAACAGATATGTAATCAAATGTCTACTCACATCCAAGTGACAGTATGTATGTGTTTATTCTGTAGAACAGAAGCTCTTCTGGAGCACCACGGTGACAATGACCGTCATCATCTGGGTTCTGTCCATCTTCTGGGCTGCTGTTCCTCTCATGGGATGGGCCGCCTATGACTTTGAGCCTATGAGGACCTGCTGCACACTGGACTACACCAGAGGGGACAGGTACAGTTTAGAAATATGCAATGCTATCCAAACTGGAATGTTGGCTTGGTCAAAATGGCCAGTTTTCTGTTTGTCATCACTATAAATTCACAATGCATTGTCTATATTCAGCAGAAAATGACAAAACAACACCTGCACTAGGTATTACTAATTATGTTCCTCTTTGTTTCTTTTCAACAGGGACTATATGACCTACATGCTGACCCTGACGCTGCTCTACTTGATGTTCCCCGCTTATATCATGATGTCATGTTACGACGCCATCAACAAGCACTTCAAAAAGATCCATCACCACAGGGTACATGTGCAAGATATATTTTAAAAGGAACTTCCACTTCTTTTTGTTTTGTTGTTAGATCAGTTTGACAGAAGAAAATGCCATTTTCTAATTATCAACCTGAACTCTCCTGTCTTGTTTTAGTTGTTCCTGTTGTAGACTAGTGGCCATGTTAGTTTTCACACTTGAACATGTCAGTAGCTACTTAAGTTGAGTGTGTGAATTGACACAACAGCTATAAATGCTATGTTCAAGGTTCAAGGTTCTTTATTGTCAAACTAACATAGCTAGAGTAATTATGTCATTGAAAATCTTAGGTCACAGGCTTCTCCAACAGTGCAACACAATAATACAGATAAGCAGACAATATGTTAGCATGCTAGTAAAAATGTAGTGTGTTGTTAAATCGGCAATAAGGTAAAAAGCAGCTTGAATGTTAAATTAATAATTTGACATTTTGGGAATTGCTGTTATCCTGCTTATTGCCTAAAGATCAATATTGCTGTCAAGTCTATAACCATTAGGTAATAAACTTAGCTTAGCATAACACAGCTAGCCTGTCTCTGTCCAGAGGCAGAAACATATATCTACCAGCTCCCTAAAGAATATGTTGTATTTCATAAACCTAATCGGTAACACTTTACGGTAAGGGTACATGAATCATCAATCATATGTTAGTTATCAGTGTAAACGATGGAACAGGTCACCACTTTATTTGAAGGGGCACAAACATGATGAAGTAATGACAAAGTCATGCTTGGTTAATCATGATTACAACACTTGGAATTGCTGTGACTGGTCAGTTTTTTGGCCTGACACTTTAATTGCAGATCAATATGAAGAAGACATGAACACCATTAATAACTCAGAAGTCATGATGATTGAGATACCTTAGTTGATGCATTAATTAAGGTATTGTTCCTGCATTAAGTCATGCATGAGATACCATTAATACCTGTACATTACTGATAGTTCATGAAGTACTACATGAATGAATTCATGCATTAAGTCATGATGATTCATGTACCCTTACCGTAAAGTGTTACCACCTAATCTGTGCACAAACAGTAAATAAATTGTGGTGTTTAAAGAGTTATGCACTACACGTATCTATTTTCTGAATACAGTGACATTGTTATTTCTAAACCATCCGTGTTCTATTTCAATTACATTGCATGCATACAGTGACAGTAACACTTAGTAAACTTTGTTCTCCAGTTTAACACCAAGGTGCCATTGAGGGTGATGCTGATGTGCTGGGGCCCCTACGTCGCCATGTGTGTCTACGCCTGCTTCGAGAATGTGACCGTCGTATCTCCCAAGCTAAGAATGGTAAGCACTTTTTTTGTTTAATTTAACATACCATTTGGTGAGAAAATACCCTACAGAAAGGATAGGGTTCTATCTCTGTGGGGCCGTATCTGCCAATACTTTGTTTTAATTATGGCCACTGAGGCAGAAATGAGACCCAAACTTGTACTGCCCTTTAAATCAAGTACTAACACAGAGAAAATCCTTGTGTTCACAGGTGCTTCCAATTATTGCGAAGACAAACCCCTTCTTCAACGCTCTCCTCTACTCGTTTGGAAACGAGTTCTACAGAGGCGGCGTGTGGCACTTCCTCACCGGAGCGAAGATTGTTCAACCGGATATTAAGTCAAAGCCAAAATAAAAGGAAACTCATCACATTCTGACAAGAGTCCTAAACAAACATTTGTCTTGTTGTAAACATAATTAAGCTCTGATGCCTGTACAGTTGTTATATTTTCATGTGTGGACTGACAGCTGAAACTCATGACAATCTCTGCATCGATACACCTGAGTAAAATGTGTGTACATTAGCTAAACGTTTTGCATGTAATGTAATCATTTTCAAATGACTGCCATCTGCAGTGTGTCTTTCATCTGCTCCCCTTACATGTTAGACCACCTACAATAAACACTTTGTATTGCTGCTCTTATAATGTATGCTCCATCTACTTTAAAGCCACATTGTTTTAAAGCTGAATAGCTGAGCTGGTTTGAGTAGGAAGTCTAATTTATACATGTAACCTGCCTCCAGACCAGGGGTTCCCAACCTTTTTTTCCCAAGAGCCCCCCCAAATGACTCCTGTTGGAAGTTGCATGTTAGATCTCATGTTAGATTGCCTTGTAGCTTAACAAAATTAACTGGTGTGCCAAAATGGAATTTACTAAGTACTCTTTGCACATGTCTTACATTGTGATAAATTGTTTTAAACAAATTGAGTTGTTGGATGCCACAATGCTCATAAATGCATTTTTTACCAAATGGACCGCATATCAAACCTGAAATATTTTAGTTAAGTTTAATCAGATAAACCTATTTGACTGAACGAAATGAGAATTTAAGCAGCTGGATTGACACAGTGGAATTTGATCGTTGAACCCAATTTCTTAGATTACCAACAAGTCCTCCAACTCATACGACCAAATGGGTCGATTGTTTAAGCCCTTATTACGACCAAATATGTCGTTTGTTCACGCGCTTAATACGACCTATAATTACGTTTTAAAATTGTCGGCCTCTAGTGCTCCCGTTCAATGCAAACGTTACAGAGGGTTGTTTATTCACAAATAACCCTCTCTGTAAAATCCTAAATTGTAGGATAGTTTGGCCATTAAAATGCTTTATGATTAGATTTCTAGCGAGAAGTATATATTGTACTTTTAGAATCCACGTCCAGTCGATATGTAGGATCTATAGTTTGATAGATATTACGAAGATGATTTGAGATTTCGTCAGGAGAACGTGTATATGCGGCAAGCTTCCATGTAAAGTTACGGGTTGAAAACAGTATTTCCGGTCTCGCCGTTTTCATAATAAAAACAATGATCAAATGATTTAACAGTGATATATGCACTACTCATCCACTAAAAAACATCAGTTTATCCTAGTTAATTATACGACATTAATTGGTTTAAATTGTGTACAATGCTTTTGTGTTTTTCCCATAGGTTTTTCTCTTTCTATTCTGAGAGACACATTTCTGTTTTCAGAGGTTTTGATAGGCTAAAATCACGCCGCAATGCACGTCGGGATATGGTGTTTATGTGATATGAAATCGGAAAACATTAAAAAAATTATAATAATACTTTATTCCGAGTGTTCTTGCTTTTCTCTTTGAAAGTCATCACATAACGGCATTACAATACACGGTTCGGCTGCATTACATATTACATATCTGCCCTAGATATGTATTTATAGAGCCCTGATCAGAAGACCTTTTGACAAACTGGAAGAGATGCCGCCAAAACTGAATACGTGACGTGGACCATAAATATATCAACAATTAAACAATATCTTCCATTTCTTTTCACACAATACGTCTCCTTGCAGTATCAACACTAATTCGGCTGACTTTTATATTTGATCCAATTAGTAGATAGTCTGTATTTACACCATAACGGTGCACAGCTGATAGAAAAAGAGCTGTTTGACAGCGTAACCTTGTCGCACTGCCTCCAATATCCAATCACAGAGTTTGAGGGCTAATCACGGGATTTGTAAAGCAAGGCGGATGTTGTAGTCAACACACTCTCACTCCCTAAGCGTCCAATAGCGACGTTTGGTCAGTGTCCGTGGCGTCCAATTGTGACGCTCCTAGGCTCCTTCAGCGTCATAAAGGGACGCAAATAGCTTTCAACTGATTGCAATGTATTCCCATCTGCGTCGGGATTTGACGCTCATGGAAGCACGGCATTCGTTTATGCCGGCTGCCCTTAAAGGCAATGTGAGCATCCATTCCCATTGGATAACGGAGAATTTTACACCCGGAAGTAAGTACTCCTCTTACTGTCGATTGATTTTACAGTGATATCTTCACTACTCATCGACTAAAAAACACCAGATTATCCTTGTTAATTACACAACATTGATTGGTTTAAATTGTGTACAATGCTTTTGTATTTTTCCCCTTCGATTCGGAGAAACAAATATGTTTTCTGAGTAAAGGATGGCAGAAGACACTACACTACCCAGAATCCCCAGCTATCGTTTGGCCTACACCATGTGCTCTGTTTGACAAACCCCGTTTTTTTCACCATTCATTCCGATGGCTGGCGTCTATGTCACGTGATCTTCAAATTTCTCCCTGCAGAAAAAGAAAACATGGCCGAAATTCGTTTTATTCTGGGTGTAAAATGCCTATTTTAAAGTTAGTTTGGCCATTAAAATGCGTTTTGATGTCATTTTATGCGAGAAATATGAGTTGTTATTTCAGATTATGTGTGCAGTGGATGTACATGATCTTTAGTTTGCTAGTTATTACGAAGATTACTTCAGGAAATCGCGACGTTTTCATTGTTACCAAGGTGGTTGCTAGGGACGCTGCTATCGATATTATTTCTGTTATGTTGTGTAACTGTTTAATGGTGTTATCTTTATTGCTACCCCCTTCCCCGTCAATGTATAGTGTTGGTCCACAGCCTAAACATATTAGTTTAACAAAATCCGCATCTAAAGATATGTTATTTTCCCCTGTGCAATTCCAGTCTCACATCTCACAGCACATCGTCATTAACAAATACCGGAAACAGACCAAAATAATAATAATACCTTATTCCGAGTGTGCTTGCTTTTCTCTTTGAAAGTCATAACGGCATTGTAATACACGGTTCGGCTGCATTACATATCTGCCGTAGTTCTGTATTTATAGAGCCCTGATGAGAAGACAAACATGAGGAACTGAAAACGTGACGTGGATCATAAATATATCAGCCATTAAACAACATCTTACATTTATTTTCACACAATACGTCTCCTTGCAGTATCAACACTAATTCGGCTCACTTTTATATTTGATCCAATTGGTAGATAGGCTGTATTTACACCATAAAGGTGCACAGCTGATATAAAGGGACACCTGGTGGTTAAAGCATGTTATTGAATTTCAATATTTTTATTATTAGATATTAATACGATCCCTATAAAGTATATTCATTACTCGTTATTCTCTACTAATTGTTAATTAAAGACTGTATGTAATGACTATTTTGCACATCCCTTTCAAGATTTCAAGATTTTCTAAGGTTTATTGACATATCATACAGTATAGGCCTACACAACTGTGGTGTAGTTCTGCACTGAATGAAACACTTGGGTTGCAGGTTCCTCAATAGTGCATTACAAGACATCTATCAATATTTGTGCATACCTCCAGCAATGTTAACTATGTTGAAGCACTTATTTTAACTGATATTATACATAATTTTGATTTTGATTTTTGATTTTGATATACTTTATTAATCCCCGTGGGGAAATTGTTTCTCTGCATTTGACCCATCCTAGTGTTAGGAGCAGTGGGCAGCCATTTTGAACAGCGCCCGGGGAGCAGTGTAGGGAACGGTGCCTTGCTCAGGGACACCTCGGTAGCACTTGGTCTTGCCGGGACTTGAACTGGTGACCTTCCAATTGCCAAGCCAAGTCCCTATCGACTTCGCCACCACCGCCCTAATGTATTATACTCTTATAAGATGTATGTAGATATTTCATCTCCGGCCTTGTCAGGTATTGAACAATCAATAAATACACAGCATTGTTGAATATAAAACACAGAATTTATGTGATTATACTAAATGATTTTCAAATAAACACAACTGCATATTTAACTGTTACACATGCTGATGTAACGCAAATGTTCCAACTTGGGATCAATAAAGTATAACTTATCTTAAGCTGATCGATGGCTACTGCCATATTTGCAAAATGTGCCTCTGAACCTTGACAAGTGCATGTTTCAGGCTTATCAATTAATGTAATGTAATGTTATCACAGGGGTCACACACATAAGACCAGCTGTTAAAAAAAGCTCTTCTGACCTTAGCTGGCATGTGGGTATATATATTAATACTGCCCATTATGGGCACAAGCAATTTTCACCCATTTATTAATTATATGTTAAATGTGAGTGTTTCCTGTCCCCTAAACCTCCAGGGATGTACACAGTTTAATACTGGCAACTTCTTATTATGGGAAATACGAAAACGTCTTTTAAAACTACAACTCCCAGTAGAGACGTGCCATAGAGAACATGTTGCGAAACAGAATAGCCAGCATGTGTAGTTCTGGGGATGGGGTGGGGGAGGGGGGGACGCGGTGGACCCGTTCAAATCCAGTTTTGGACAGTCTGCCGTGGTTCCATCCCATTTCAAGTGCTGTTCGAGAATCGGCTTAACCCTCGGAGCACACTCTCCAATCACAGAGCTTGAGGACTATCACGGGGTTTGTCAAGAGCACATGGTGTAGTCCAAACGATAGCTGGGGATTCTGGGTAGTGTAGTGTCTTCTGCCATCCTTTACTCCTGGGAATGGACACTCACATTACCTTTAAGGGCAGCCGACATAAACGAATGCCGTGCTTCCATGAGCGTCAAATCCCGAGCAGATGGGAATACATTGCAATCAGTTGAAAGCTATTTGCGTCCCTTTATGACGCTGAAGGAGCCTAGGAGCGTCACAATTGGACGCCACGGACACTGACCAAACGTCGCTTGGACGCTTAGGGAGTGAGAGTGTGTTGTTGTAGTCCCAAACGATAGCTGGGGATTCTGGGTAGTGTAGTGTCTTCGGAAACTCTGTCGTGTCTAAACTCCGAAAAAACTATTTGTTTCTCCGAATCGAAGGTTAAAAACACAAAAGCATTGTACACAATTTAAACCAATCAATATTGTGTAATTAACAAGGATAAACTGATGTTTTTTAGTGGATGAGTAATGGAGATATCACTGTGTAATCGTTTGACAGTGTGGGGAATACTTCCGGTTTTATTATGAAAACTTCGAGACCGGAAATACTGTTTTCACCCACGCTAACTTTACATGGAAGTTGCCCCATATACAGTACACGTTCTCCTGGCGAGACCTCAAATCATCTTCGTATATCTATCAAACTGTAGATCCTACACATCCACTGGACGTAGATTCTAAAAGTACAATATACACTTCTCGCTAGAAATCTAATAAAAAAGCATTTTAATGGCCAAACTATTCCACAATTTAGGATTTTCCAGAGAGGGTTATTTGTGAATAAACGACCCTCCGGAGCGTTTGCAATCGACAGGAGCATGTTGTTTCTTACATGACCACTAGAGGTGCTACACTTTAAAACGTGCCTCTGGGTCGTATTTAGCTGCTGAACAATCGACCTATATGGTCGTTTTTTGTAGGAGGACAGGCTGTAGATTACATACAAGCCATTCTGTAGTTTCGAAATATGAGCCATTCATCCACTCCAAGGGAAAGAATCCAGCCTGCTGATCTCTGAGCTGCTTAATACATACACTCCAGAAATAAGCCTGTGTCACAATAACCTCAGGCGCTACTGACGTACTGCCAGGCGGCCGTCAGCAGGTGAAATCCTCTCTCCACCAATGGCAGCCTAACCCCTAGTTTCCACCGGGTCCGGCCTCCTCCGGCGTCATACCCTACCGGGCGCTTTTCAGAAGTATTTCAGAAGCATTTCAGAAGTAGAGCGTCTTGCCTGCCGGCTCGCAGTTTCAGTTGATTTGAGCATATTTCCTGGATAGACTTTGTACAGACAAAGTTAATAATAATTGTAATATCCCAGTTATAAACGACATGAATCAAAGATGTGTTGCTGTATTTTAGTGGTAAAATCATCATAATTATTCTATATATAGGCTATAATTTACACAGTGCCTGTAAACCGGAGGAGATCGCTGGCATTTCTCCTCCTACTTGAACGACTACGGAGGGATAGGGTCTGCAAAATGAGTTTGCGTGTGTATATATGCTATATATGCTCTGAACGTTCCACTTCCTGCCTGCCCGACATTACCTTACGGCTGCGTCGCGTCGAAAAATAGACTTCAATCCTATTTCGAGCGGAGCCCAGCGGCGAGACGCTTCTGAGCCGTAACGCGGCGCGTCTGGTGGAATAGCACCCATTGACTAGAGTGGCCGCGATCCTTGCGGCCGTAACGCGCCGCAGACGAACCCGGTGGAAACTAGGGGTTAGGGAGGAGGAGCCGAGAACCCGGCCCCTACACACGGCGGCCTGCGTTGCCGCTTAGCGGTGGGCGTGTCTTGAGCTTGGGGAGTCAACGCGAGCAGCCCGACCAACAACCAACCACATGAATGTCCCGCCCCTGACATACAAAGCAAAGCATTCATGCTACATCCATGCTGGCTAAATATACTGTCTCTGCTTGCTAGCTGTCCATTCAAGCGAAATACACTGGATATAAACTCCCCAAACAAGCGAAAACCTACCAGTTTCCCCCACTGTCTCTGCCACCTCCCCCCATGCCTGGCTCCTCCGGTTTGTATCCCTGTATGTTCCCTACCGCCACGATCATTTTCTCCTCCTTTTGTTGACATATGGGAAATAACTGCGGTCTGGCTCTCCCAACATACACCCGGTTTGATTGGCTACTGCTTGTACTGTCAGATTTACATACGAGGGATTTGATTCGCTGACGCCTCCGTCGAGGCGGCAAAAGTAGAACATTGCTCTACTTTTGCAGCGAGCACCTCGAGAGAAGCTACGCTTTGCTCCCACAATGCAGTTCGGCGAATCGTGACGTCACCCCATTCAAAGTGAATGGGCAGAAGCGTTGAAGCGGCAACGCACGCCGCCGTGTGTAGGGGCCGACCCTAAACGCCCCAGGAGCGTCTGCGCCGCGCTGCGGCTGCGCTGCGGCTGCGCTGCGGCTGCGCTGCGGCTGCGCTACGGCTGCGCTGCGGCTGCGCTGCGGCTGCGCCACGCTGCGACCTCCTCCTGCGACCTAACACACCAGGCGCGTTTCAAAACGTTGCGGAAGCGGAGAGTCGTGTGTGCAGCCTCGCAGTTGTTGTTGATTTTGGAATATTTACTGGACATTTGTACTTCTACAAGTAGTAGGCTACGTAGTTAAATGGTTTATGTTTGTGTCTGTTTAAATCGGGTTTATTGTTGTTATTTCCTATTTTGTTGTGTTGTAGACTACAGACACAGTTAATAATAATTGTAATATTCCAGTTATAAACGACATGAATCAAAGATGTGTTGCTGTATTTTAGTGGTAAAAAAATATGCTTTCATCATCATAATTATTGTGTATATATATATATATATATATATATATAATTGACAGTGCTTGTAAACCGGAGGAGAACGCTGGCATGTATTCTCCTACTTGAAAGACGGTGGTGGGGGGGAGGAGAAGGAGCCGGTTTTGGGTGCACCTCCTCAACCAGCAAAGCAGACAACAAGGTCATTTTCATCACTTCCTGCCTGCGCCGCGCTGCGCCGCGCTGCGCCGCGCATCTGGTGGAATAGCACCCATTGACTAGAGTGGCCGCGATCTTTGCGAACGCCGTGGCGCGGCCGTAACGCAGCGCAGACGCTCCTGGTGCGTTTAGGGGGTGACGAGCCAACAAGTGAGACACACCTTTTTTTAAGATGCTATATTTATAATGATCAAAATGAAGAATCAGCAGTTTAATTGAACATTATATTCATATAATGTGACCTAATTACTCCAAATCACAGCATAATTGTATTGCTTAACTGGATGAGTTGGACACACTCATCTTTTAATACAGGATTATTATTTTTTTTTTTTCTATTTTCTATTAAATATAATATTTATTTATTTTGTAATATATCTTTATATTTGAATAACATTTTTGGTGTAAATAGAAGAAGCCATAAAATCCAACAGTTGAATGTTTTGGTTTGTTTTTTAAAGACTGTTTCAAAAAACACAGAAAGCTAAATTAAGTGTAAAGTTGCTAAACTACATTTGTCAGTCAGAAGGTCAGAAGGTTTCACAGCGCTGTCATGCAGCCAACTCTTTAGTGTTCTTGCAAGCTCTTTCCATCGGCAGGTATTAAATACCAGACATACTCATCTACTTCCTCATACACTCCATTGCTCCTCATTCACCGGGCTGATCAGGAAAGACAGGGGAATCCAACAGATTAGCATCAAATTCGTGGAAACAGCCGAGCCATTGATAGACAGCTGATTGCAGGACAAGTGTTTATAGACCAGTGATCTAATTCGGTCAGAGCTGTATAGAAGCAGTGTTATAGCAACAGGCTCACAGTACCAAAGGAGAACGTGTCACACAGCTTGAGCTTAACAACACATTGAGCTAGAGACTCAATCGGATTTCTGTACAACCCTTTTCATTTGAGGCAGGATTTAGATTATGAACCCAAGGGATGAGGTGAAGGTGTTGCTGTCTGTGCTTGGATATGACCGTTAGATCAAATGCTATAGTCACAGTCAGAGTAAAACATCTGTAATCAAACCTGACGCAGCAGAAACAGCAGCCCCGCCACACAGGTGCACAATGTGTGACATGTTCAGAGAGATTTAATAATCAGATTGAGTCCTAAATAGCACCAGAGAAATAGGCTCATCGCCAGAAATGCTAATATTCTGAGGCCCCTGACCCACTGAGAAATCTTTAATATCATCATCTCATCTCCAGTTTTTCTAAATTCATCTAATTTCTTCTTCACCCACCAATGTGACAGCACAAGTCATTTGAAAGAAACGACCTAAATAAAGACACACAGAAGTGTCCAATATCAAACGTTATTGTCCAAGAATGCACTCTGCAGGAGAGATAAGCCAGAACAAGTTACATTTAGATAAAAAGAGGCTGAATCAATCACTAAAATCCCTCATAATTCAGAGAATATTCAGGACATGGCAATCCCTGAAGAGCCATGACACAAGTTACGATTTAAATATCCAAAACAGAACAACCAACATTAAAAATGCTGTCAATGGTGCTTTCCGTTTCTATTCTCAAACTCTTAGAGCATTCAATATACATTGTATTAACTGCAGCTTGATAATTTACTTAATCAAAAAAGATGAGGCATTTTAAAAGGAGGATTATGGTCGAAGAGCACTTTATCTTTTGCCAACTAATGATCTGTTTAAGTATACAAGATCCCCTTGTTACAAGTTGGGGGGGGAACAAATAAACAGACCGTCTTTCCCGTGTAAAAGCTGAGCGACAGAGTTCAATTGAGGAAAACATTGTTTGCATTAGCTGCGAGGTTAATGATAAACTATGTATTGGCCTGATAAGCACCATGGTTCATGTTAAATTATTTAGATAAGAGCTTGTGAGAGAGGAAAAAGCAAAGGTCGCAGTGAAGTAACACGATCCAGTCCAGGGGTCAGATTATGTGACACATTAGACAGGGACATGTCACATGACAAAAACAAAGCTTTTACATAACACTGCATGTGTCGGTCCCTAAACCGTAACCATTTCTTTTTTCACACGATAACAAATTGTGTTAAAGATGTGGATTTGTTCTTGAAACATTTAAAAGGATTGTTTTCCAGATCTGGATTAGATGATATTTGCGTCACGAGCCGTTATAGACAGCCTTTCTTCTGGCCTTAAACCTCTTTTACATTGTCTTCAAAGGCCAGGTCACCGCCCTTAACTCAACCCAAAAGACCAAGCCGACGCTCTGAACTCCTGCAGACTCTGCCAAGCCACCAGCATGAGTGAGAGGTTGCAGTATGGAGTCACATCCCTGTATGAAATCTGTGTTAAAAAAAACGAAGCGCATTAATCTAACGACTGCTGCTGTGCCAAGCCTTCCTCATTAGGGACATTTGGCAGCTATTTCCTGTGGTGTGTTAATCCTCCTGTTAGTTTATTAATGTTCTTTTTCTGCCTGCAAACACTGCCTGCACGTTACACAAGATCATCAGACAAAATGCTGCTTTATAAAAGTTATCATCATAAGCATTACAAAGTATTTCCTTTCTCTTGGCTATACATTCAGTATGAAAATACAAGATACATCCGGGATAATCTAGTTTCACACAGAGGACACGAAGTAGTAATACATAGCATGAGGGACACAATTCACTGTTATTGTTATTTTAATAATAATTGTTAACGGTTGTAGTGGAAGTAAAATAAGATAAATAATCTCATAGGACCTTTTCCCAGATACTATTGTTTTATTTTGTATTTAAAGGGATACAAGTGCTGTAAACTATTGTGTAGTTTATACATTCTACACAAGTATCTACATTGAACATACTAGTCCCTGTTAAAAAATAGGGATAAAACGTTTTGTTTTTAAGAATTTAACTGATTTCAAAACACATTTTACACCATTGTGTAGCACCAGAAAATATAAAATAAATATATTCAATCACGTTTTAACTTGGATTGAAGAACTCCGGTTGATTTAAATGTGTGGTTATTTATCTTTCCAAGAAAGGAGTTTCCAGTGCTGTGTTTTGAGTTTTTTGTAGGGGCAACCCATAAACTGAAATACAATGCTGACCTAGGTAAAACAGTTAGACCATGGATTGCATTATGTGCAAGTCTTCACTGCCCTCTACTGGCAACATGATAATGGTTCAAGTAAAGAGCTAGGTTGCGTTCCGATAATCCAAAAATCAACTCCTAAATTCTAACCCTATCTCCTATTCCTTGATCTCTGAGTGAAACGTCACGGGGATAGGGGATAGGAGAATTCAAAAAGGATTTAGGAGAAGAGACTGCGGTACTTTAGAGAATCCGAATGCACTGTCACTATCCGAAGTGTTTAAGATGCGCCAGCGGACGTCATGAATGTGCGTCAGCTGCTGTGGGGGAACTATGGAAACTACAGTTTTCTATACAGCGGACTACAACATGAATGTTCAATAAGAACGAGGGACTACTGTAAACTCATCTAGAGACTCTGTACCGTGCTCTGACTCTGATGCTGCTGCTTTATGCTTTATGAACGTGGACAACAGAGAAACGTATTCTGTATGACCAAAGTTGGAATTGAAATAAAAAAGGAAAGTGAAACTTATGCTCATCACCCTCCATTAATACAAATGATCCCAATACGTATGAATGTATGAAAATATCTTAAAATCAATACAAATGTATTTATTATAAACGTTAGTCCTTACCATCTATCACTGTGTCACCATTCAAACATCTTTTAAAAGTTGAACAAACCCCACACAGCTCAGTAAAGACTGTGAGATGTGGACTTTATTTGATAATTTCAGTAAAAACTAAAGTTCATATTTCTCTTTTTGATTATAATACTGATGAACGTTCAGAAAAAAGCACTTTGGCAACTTACCACATACGTTTTAAAAAGCTTAATAAGCACCGTAACTTTCATGATATCATTTCTCGGTCATAATCGTTTTTTTCCGTGAACGGCCAACTGTTGAGTGACGGCAAATGCTGCAGCTGCAATGCATTGTGGGGCAGCATTTTCTCCTCTCCTTTCGCTTAGGGATGTCCAGTGGTTCCTGAACTTCCTAAGCTAAAGGAGGTTATAAAGGAAGTTTGAAACCTCCTTTCCTTTCATTTGGAGAATTGGAACGGCACTTATCATGGCTGCCACTGAGGGACTTCCGGGTCATTTCACTTGGTTAGGAAGGTTCCTAAGCTAAATGGACTATTGGAACGCAACCCTAGTGTTTAAAAAATAAAGTGGAAAAACAAACAAAGCTTTTATTCGTTTGTTGTTTTTACACTGTGAAGCTGACAATTGAGCGGCCCGACCAAGCGGAGGCATGACAGAACGTCCAAAATACAACCCGGTGTGGGCATTTATTAATTATGAACACATGAGTGACACACAGCCTCATTCCTGCTGTTTCTCCCTGACCACAGCCTGCAGCCACAAGGATCTCACCCACACTACCAGCCTCCAAAACAGACAGGGAAAACCGAGCCTAAATACACCCAGACCAATCAAACCAACAAGACGTGAGTGTTCCTGAATCCTGTGTTCTTCAATTTCCCATCTCTCATTGCCTAAATGTATGTGGTTGTATGAAAGAGAAGGTCTGGAGTGTCAAAATAAAGAAAATGGTTGACTTATTTTGACCCAAATGTTATGCAATAATGCATGTAAATAAATAAAAAAGTTTGGAGTTTCAAACTGATGAATACAGTTCACTTTTTATGGGTAAACTAAACACTTGTCATTATTCTTTCCTGTTCTTTCTCTCCAGTGGACGAGAGCTTTGGACCTCACTTTACAATACAAACAAACAGTCATAAGCATTTGTCAATTTAAAAACACATTCACACATTTCTTGTAAAAAATAAGCTACTCTGCATAACAGTAATCTGAAAATGAATTTATGCAACAAAAACACTTCAACGCTCATCCAATTACAAATAGAGAATGTATGTTAACGCTGTTTAAGTATACGGTAGTGTTAAGAGTTTAAGAGACATCCTTTGTAGAACATGTACATGCTTTCATGTTAATATTATTTATTTCAAATTGACCTCATAAAGTATATACTTTAACTCCTGGAGTTGTTTATTGTATTCTAATGGTGTTTATCAATTTTGTGTTAATATTTTATACTCCAATATATATTCTAACACTGTGTAAAAAACACAAGAACATTCCATTAAAGTTTAGATGTGAAAAATAATGCATTTATACTATTAATGCATTTATGGGTTTTTCTTTAGCGCCACTAGAGGGAGACAGAGTAAAGGGCTGGGCTCGAACCTGGATCTTGGAACTCTTCTGCTAGCTATCTAAACCTACTGGACCGCCGCTCTAAAGGGTGAGCTAGACGGCGGACCTTCTATCAATTAGTATTTAGTTACTTATATATTTGTTTATGTGTTTTTTTTGTTTTTTTTTAAATACATATCTGTCTTCAACACTCACTACTACCAGATCCAGTGGCGAGCCGTGACTTTTATACCTAGGCCCTCTGACCCCCCCCCCCCTCGAAAAAAAAGAAGAGTTATTACGTCTCAGCCAAGCGGCAAACTCTGGGGAAGAGCCGGGAAGCCAATACGGAAGTGCCACACACTGCAGTTCATATATTGGCCGATAGGCGATGGCTGCAGAAAGGAGCAATTTCTATAGACCCCATGTTAAAATGCCCAACTTTACAGCAGAAAAAAACATGTTTCTCTCCCTGGCTCCATACATTTTTATTATCGATATAGTTAGATTCCACCTTCATGATTATGGATCTGTGAGTGAATTGTTTTCTAACGCGACCCTTTTATTTATATTAGGTCTTAAAGTTTGTGCATAAATTAGGGCGTGGTCACATTGAGTGACGGCTCTGTCAAGTGCCTGCCGCTGTTAGCTTCTTGTCTCTCTGCTAGCTGCTCCGTGAAGCTAGCTACACTAGGGACTCTGCCTGCTCAGCTCATCCAGGAAACACAACCTGTAGCCGGCCGTGGTTGTTTGTTCTTCATGCTTATATATCGGAATATTGTGACTCGCTCTGCGGTTAAAACAGACGGTGCATGAATGCGGTAAGTAAAATTCGAGTGCTTTATTTATGTGTTAATGATTTTAATCAGCTACGTAATAGGGATGGGAATTTGAAAGCAAATGTATATTCGAATATTCGACCCCCCCAAAAAACGGTTAACCGGTTAACCGAAATGTACATATCCTATAAAAAAAATTGGGTAAAAAAAAAATGTCCGAAATTTTTTTTTTACATTTTTTTTTTTACCAAATTTTTTTTCAAGATTTTTTTAGAAATACATACATGTTCAAATAAGTGTAGAAACCAAGTCGAATTTGTCAAATGTATTGAACTGGTGATCACAGTTTGACAGCTATAGGCCTACAGCTTTCATGTGTGGAGGCGATTCACAATCAGGCCAGCTGTAGAGAAGACCCTCTCAGCTGGAACGGAGGTTGCGGGTATAGCAAGGTATAGCATGTATATAAGTTTAAGTTGGCATAGTTTGACCTCTACACCGCACTCACTAACCTGGTCAAAGTATTTCCACACATTACTCCTTTTTGACGCCATGTCTGTTGTGTAGGACTCTTCTTAGAGTGTAAATAATTACCGGACGATGACTGGTAAAATGTTGAATACCAGCAAAACTAAATCTCTCCAGTCAAAATGTCTATGCACTTTGCCGCCACACACGGTTGCCAAGCAGCGCTTATTGTTGTTTAGGCTGGCCACTCATGTGTCGCGAGTGTTGACAGGGGGCGGGGGAGCACGCTCAACTGTTAGCGCCGGAACCTCGCAACGGCTGCGGAGCTCATTTGCGCCACATTTGTGCCTAAGATGAGGTTTGAGTCTGCGTGATCTGCGTGTAGGGAGGGGCAGCAGCCATATCAATAGCTAGAACTAGCTAGAACTAGCTAGATCTGATGGATTTGGACATAAACACGAGTGAAGTATAACCGGACGCGAGAGAGAGAGATCAGCACCTGCAGCTCTGCCCGCTGTGAGGGGCCGGTGAGCGGAGCAAAACACACCTTTAGACGTCACCCAACACATTTAGCTATGCCATAGTCGTATATAAATACATTGAATTATTCAATTTGATAATATGTAATCAATTTAGGCATCACTCCCAAAAAAAAAAATTAATAATAAAAAAAAAAAAAATTATAAAAATATTCATAACTCATATTCGAATACATGAATAATTATTCGAATACCTGAATCATTTCGAATATTCGAATATTCGATTAATCGTTCCCATCCCTACTACGTAATGAATGGTAAGGCTTGGGTTAGCATGTAAGCTAGTGGTAGCTACATCGGTGCTAACGATGCTAATCGTAGCCTCCAAGTTAAAATCATAGACTGTATATATAAAGGTTAAAACGAAATAGACAAGTGTTAAGCGTTAAGTGGGATAATACTGTTGAACAAACGGCTTCTGTTTGAGGTTGATAAAATAAGGTTACATCCTTGTAACTTAGAGATATTTTATTATGTAGGTAGAACTTGATGCATGTAAGGTTAATTTAAATTGGCTATGCTAGAGTATGTAGACAAGCTAATGTCGAAGTAGTGTATGTGAAATCAACCTCACAATAAGATGTGTGTATATTACAATTATTAATGTCATATTTCAAGATGATTACTTAGATATTACAATATGGTTGGTTGAGCTGGAGTTCATTATCGAGCTTACACCTTAACGTCACAGTCATCTGAGGAACGAACCCAAACCTTGTTGTTTTTATTAATTGCATTACCAAATGGGTATCACATAAACAGTAAGCATTGGTAAAACAACTTCCAAAGTTACAGTAAAATAAAAAGGACCCTGACTTGGACAATACACAATCCAACATGTTCAACAGAAGAGAATCAGTTATATTGTTTGTACACATGGTACTTTACATATATCTGTTTGTTTAAGGTGTCCAGGTGATGCAGACAGGCTGGACCAGAGAGTGAGAGACAGAACTGGACTCCTCACAGCAGTGAACTTCAGCACAGGTACAAAGAATCAAGAAAGATATTGGTTTAAATAAATGAAGTATTGACTTGAATACACTGATATAAATTCCAATAAACAATACTAAATACCAGATCACCTACACATCAGTTAAGTTGAGGGTTTATTCCATGCAAAAAGTTACATTTAGATAATTAGCAATATGACTTTGTCAGCTTTCTAATTTAATGTATTGAAGGCAAAGATATTTAACACAGTGAGTACTGCTACTATTTATCTCTCAATATTGTCTGTAAAAACGTGGTAAAAGTTATTCTTTCAGTGAGACAACAGAGCAAGCTTCTACAGTTGCACTACGTTTTGTAACAGTTAAATATTATTTTGATAATAACATATATTTCAATGTTGATGAACTTCATACTGTTCATTCATAATCTGATTGCTCACTGTTAAAATAAAAAAAAAACGTTACAATTACAAAATAATTATATCTACAGCCCCTAAACACACAAACACACCACTTTCATAAATAACACACTTGTTCTGCAATAATATGTTTTATGTTTCCTGTCATTTTTGTTAGGAAAGGACATACCTGAAAGACACGACATCTTCTCCTTCTCTGAGGGTCAAGAAGAACATCCAAGAGGATCATTAAAAGCTGATATGAGATTTTAAGACCAGTACAGGACATTCACTAATGCGGCTTTCACACCAGCGCTTTTCAGTTTCTAGCTCCGAGCGGGAGCTTTTCTGGTTCAGCTCCGGTTTCCCTTTTCAGCTCCCGCTCTGTACACACCGCCCACTGGCGCCACAGAGCTGCCCTTGCTGCGTCACCGTTTACATCGCTGATTTGCCCCCCAACGGCAGCCATTACGGCAGCTCACAACAACAACAACAACTGCGTCGGGTCGATGATCGTGTTGCTTTTAATCACACGAAGCCAGAATAAATTGAATAACGACTTCTCCAACCTTATACTTTTCTCCAGAGTGCCGTGGTTCATTGTTTATTAATGTGTTTCTGCAGCATTTACCGACCGCTGCAGTGCTGCTCTTCCACGGGAGTTTATTCTCCCGTTAGCTCCCGGTTAGCTCACACTGCAGCGGCCGCTCTAAAGTATTCACTGTCCGACTCACACAAGCAGCTGATGCATATCCCCAGTTCCCCTTAGCCTAAGTGAATGTGTGTCAGTCTGAATTGACACTGTTTGGTATCACAACGCTGTTATGAAAGTTTCTCTGGTATAAAACGGGTGATGTTAGCATAGCAACCGAAGCTAAACTGACTACTTGCATCCGATAGCTGCAATAATACAAAACAACACGTCTGCCTCTCTCCACAATGATCGATAACAGTGAACGGATGGTCAAAGTAAGGTACAAATAAACAGAATCACACGAAGCCTGGTTAGTGTTGCCTGACTTTATAAAGTGTGTTTATAGGCACTACTGCTTGTAGGCAGGCATAACAGTCGACCCATGGGAGGTGGGTTTAGTTTCCTGCACGCCTCGACGTAAGCGAGACGTAAGCGACGTCACCTCTTAGCTCCAAAGCTCTTGCCTCTGGACCGACAATTTTTTGGAGCTGGAAATGAAGCGGATTCCGGAGCTAAGAGCCGGCGCAGCTCCGGTGTGAACAGGAAAACCCGGCGCTTTTCAGGCTCTAGCTCCGAGCCGGAGCTGAAAAGGCGCTGGTGTGAAAGGGGCATCAGAAACTACTTTTATTGTAAAAACAGTCAGCTGATCGAATGCAGCTATTTCCACATCTACACTCCATCAGCTGATTATTTCTATTTGCCTCACTTTATGAGCTTCACATCACTTGTGCCTTGTACCGCAGAGTTTGCAACGTCACAAATAAATGGGGCCAATCTTCAGTCAGATGTGAATGTGTAATCTAACATTTTCAGTAAGAATAATGGACAAAAGGAATGCAAATACAAATACAATTTATTGAAATGTGAACCAAAAGTTAATCAAATGTTTTAAATAAAAAGCACATATGGACAGAAGGTGTAAACCTATTACATGTATAAGTAAACACATTTAGTCAAATAACGTGACTAGGCCTGTGCAGTTGGTATCAGCTTTGCCCAGCATGGGCTCCTTCATCAGCCCTGGTCCTCCTCGCAGAGGAAAGACCCTCAGTCCTCTCCAAACCAACAGACAGGACGTCCATCACACGGAGGTTTCTCCCTGAAGTCTCTGCAGCTCTCTGGACACCATGCTGTCTCAATCCGTCCACACTGAATATGAGAGGGGGAAAATGAAAATAATAAATACTTTAGACAATAAGAAACATAAAGTTGACTGTTGAGTTGCTCCGTTTTTTTAGATTGTCAATACTATTACTGTATAACTAATATCTCAGGTTAAGAGGCCCCTTCAAATAAAGATTGGTCTTTAAATACATTTTGTCTTTTGAATTGTTTGTCTGAAGTCAAGGATCTAGAACTGGTACTTAGTTTTAATGATACAGTCTGGTTATTATACTGTTTGGAGGAGGCCTCACAGGTAAGAGCACTAACTAGCTACCATCACATGTACCTTAGCTTCACTTAAATGTATTAAACGTATAGTTAAGTGATATCAAAATATAAATAACTAATGTCATGCAAACATTAATATTTGCTTGATTCCAGTGTTGAATTTAGCACAATTGCATAAACGTTAAGGGGTTTTAAGATTCTGAAGTATTATGCTAAAAACTCAATAACTTAGATTATTATTTATAGTTTTGCTGAATAGTTTCAAGGCCGCTTACCTTAGAAACGTAAAATGTGACGGCAGCGTGCAGATGGGGAGCATGTTAGCTTAGCTTGGTAGCTTCAGCTAGCTCTGGAACTTCCAGCTCGGTGCCCTTATTTGGAGCAGGCTGGAGAAGGCGGGAGTTGAACTCTGACGTCACTGTTGAGCCGTTAGTGGCCGACTCCGCCTACTAAGGGCTTCACGGCAACTCTGCAGAATCCTATGGGTGACGTCACGGACCCTACGTCCATTTATATATACAGTCTATGGTCTCAGCATATACTTCAGCGGAATATCAAAACAACGTCCCGGGGTGCAAAACGCATCAATGGCAGTGACCCTCTACCACACAAAACAACACCATTTAAACACCTATCATGATAGGGCACCCACACAGCCAAGTAACAATTACAAATGAATTAAGTCGGCACGCGGCCCACATTGAAAATGACTTAGGCCTACCTTTGATGATCAAATCACTTAAACACAAAGTCCATCCTCCTGTCCTTTTGGATGAAGCACTTGATGGCGGGTCATGCAGCTGATACTTTGCCACTCCAGTTTATCATTGTAACTCAATCTTGAAAATGACTCGGTTAATAATTTCGCAACAATATCATCACTATCACCAGAGGCGGCGCTAGGGGGTGGCTACTTGGGCTCAAGCCCCGGATGTTTCACTTACAAAACAAAACAATTTTTTTTAAATGTCTCGGGAGTAATGTGCAGTACCGGAGTCCACCAGCGAGGCAGCCGCTTCGGGACATTAGCCTGCGTACTGCGTAGCCTTCCCTGCCCTGAAGAAGAAGTGATCCTTCCTAGTGCCTGACGAGTTTTAAGCTAATAGCCAATAAAGTTATGGATATTAGAAAGTTATTTTCATCGAAGCAGGCGCCACGAGCTGCAGCAGCAGCAGCAGCAGCAGTATCAGCAGCTGACAACAATGTCATCACCAGCAGTGAAGAAATGGATGTTTCAGGTTTGTGAATCTAATGGTGATATATGCACTCTGGCTGACTGAGTAAGAAGTGAAAAAGAGTGATGTACTGTAACGTTAATCTTATAGCTAGTGAACATGGAGTAACCAAGGCAAGGCAAGTTTATTTATATAGCACCTTTCAACACAAGGCAATTCAAGGTGCTTTACAAAAATGAAAGACATTCAGACAAAGGCATTTAAAAACAGTAAAAGATAATAAAAGAAACATTAAAAGAAAAAATACATGAATAAAAAGTTACAGTGCAGTTTAAGATATGAATAGTTCACACAGAAGTTCCACTTTACTGATGAACACAATAGCTCAGTTTAAATTAAAAGCAGCGACAAAAAGATAAACCACACTAAGTCAATACCCTTATATGTTAGTATGTATACAGAACATGACTAAAAATTATCCTAAGATGTAACATTAACCCTTCATACCTCAGTCTACTTTTAAGACACTAAAATGACGTATTCCAATTTTTATTTTGTTTTCGCGCGTGGAATTATACCGGCTCTCGTTTCAGTACACATAACAACGGAACCATAGCAACGGAACTGACAGGCAAAACTCTGAATCCGATTGGCTGTGACTGCATCCACTCAGAGTGCCCGATTCAGAAACGTGACTCTTACACTCTTTACGTCACAAACAAAGATGGTGGATGAGAATAGATCTATAAAACGATAAGCAATGCGCAGTGGATCGGAAGAGGGCGGTGTGTCGGCGTTGTTCGATAGCGGTGCGGTATGCTAATGGAAACACACGCCAAACATGCTAAATCACATCAGAAGGCATCACCCAGATTTGCCAATCACCGGACCCCGGAAAAAGACAACAGCAGTTCAACAGCTGATCCCGCTGTTTTTAAGAAGCCAATAGACATGAGCGCCGAGAGACCAAAATAAATAACGGAAGCTTTTGGCATATTTTTTCAACGATTTTGCGCTCTTGAAACACTTTCTTATTATTTATGATGTAATATTTTCAAGACATTCTTTTTAATTTTACAGCTTGATGAAACCTTTTTGTTTGACATCAGCCATTATAGATACTATGGTCATCTGAGTGTCTGTGGTACTGTTTGTGGTTTGTTTTTAACTGTTTAATACAGTTAATTATTCAAAATGTCAGAGTTCCTTATTTTTAAACTGACACTTGCACTACTGTTCAAAAGTAAATAACAACAAACCTGGAATTATGCATTTGGGACTTTTTTTTGCTTTTTCTTGTTGTACCGAACCGTGACCCCCAAACCGAGGTACGAACCGAACCGTGACTTCTGTGAACCGTTACACCCCTAGTCCCCGGTGTTCCAGGGAACTCACCAAGTGTCAGAAAACACAACCCTCTCTCTTTTCCTCCATACCCAAATCTCTAAAAACGGGGCTGCAACGGATCTGATACAGACTGATCTTGAATTATTTTCTACGTCACAGAAGTGGTGCTCCGCTTATTGGTCAATTCTCCACCTATCAGGGGAATGTGGGGTTGGGCCACGGCCGGCCATTGCGCTGGAGACGCTGTAGTACATATGCCAGGCCTGTAAGTGGCGCTGTAGTCTGCCACAAAAGCAGCGAAGAAGACTTCCCGCACATGGTTGCCCTTCTGTTTATACTCTGCTCCGGCTCTTTTTCTCCCTCCCCGAGGCAAGCGTTTGCTCCCGCTGCTGTAATTCAATGCAATCCCTCCCTCGCTGTAATTCTCTCCGGTAGTCCACCAGCAGATGACAAACACCCTCCTCTCCGGCTCTTCCAAGGAACGAGGGGACCGTGCGGCAGAGTTTCAGTTAGATCTTGATTTCGCCGGTCAACATGTCCGCTAAAGTTTAAATCTTCCGGACAAAATTAGAAAAGTGCCGGTCAAAGGTCTTCTTTGTTATTTATTGAGCTTTAAAACAAATGAATAACGACTCTATATAATAATAATAATAATAATAATAATAATAATATAAGAATAAAACACGGAGGACGGAGATCTCTTTTTCTCCCCCTCTTCTCCCCACTGCAGCCCAGCAGCTGATCTCAGAGCACGCCCCTCTCCTGCAGGGGGGCATGGTGCAGCTCACAGAATCAGCCCCCTGCAAAAACAGCGCTGGAAAGAGCAAATAGAGCGAAATGAGGCATGGCTAAAATACAGGATCTGTTTGGTATTTTGAAAGAAAAACTATTTATATACTTTATATAGGTATGGCCCTACAATATATTGTTCAAATATAGCATGATATGTCCCCTTTAAGGTATTATTAAGGTAGGGTTAATGTTGCTCTCAATGTGCACCAGATTGATGCTTTTAACTTCAATATTTAAAAAACAAATCTTCCCGGGGGGAGCATGCCCCCGGACCCCCCTAGAGGAGGTGATGACCCCCCCTAAAGGATGTTTGGTCCACCCCCCACTTGTAAAAAAAATAGCGCTTTACCCCTGCACCCCCCCAACAACTCCTGGGCTAAGCCCCAGATCTCCTACAATCCTAAATCCGCCTCTGACTATCACTGAAGTGAACCATCATGAACGAACTTATGCTAATTATAAATCTATCGATTAGATTTATGATTCGAAAATAATAAAAGTAGGGTAGACATGTGGATATTATCAGGCTGAACAAAACGTGCATGCATTTATCTAACAGGTTAACAAGTGTAGGTGTGTGTGTGTGGTACAGTGTGTAGGTGTGTGTTGTACAGTGCGTAGATGCGGCGGACAGACGGGTCTCAGTTGGTTTGGTGTCCTATGCGTACTTTTAATACTTGTACAACTTTTGGCCCGTATAATTTCAATTCCCCATTTCAGCGACCAGAGAGAGGGGTGGGGGGGGGGATATATCCAGTCTCTGATTGTGTTACGTTTTTATGAGAGTGCTCTCATACTTGTTTGATTCTGAAATTGTATATATTTTAGGGCCGGGACTTTAACGCGTTAATTAATATTAATTAATTACTCAAAAATTAACGCGCTAAAAAAATTAACGCATTTTAATCACACTTTAATCGCACTTATTTTTGCACAGCGGAACGTTTCTCACTGGATGAGTTTCAGGCGTACCGATTATACTGGAGCACCAACTAACGTTCATGACTTCAGCATGGGACTTCAAACAACAACAAACCACGGTGAACAATAGTCAAACATGAACGAACAAGCTGATGAGACCCCTTTGGTCGGCCCCGTGGATGGGAAATTTTGTTTTAAAAAACGGACGGATGGAAGCGTCGACAAGAGCACGGTTGTGTGCAAATTATGCAAAAAAGAATTTGCATATCACCGCAGCACATCAAGCCTAAAGTATCACCTAAATGCAAAGCATGTAGCAGCTAGCGTGGCCGTTAGCCCGACTCCGAGTGCAAGGAACCACACCCTGACCCAAACCACACTCAACCAGATGACTGGTTTCAGGGCCAGGATAAGTAAGTCCACGTCTGAGAAAATAACTAACTCCCTGGCTCACAGGGCTCGACATTATAGGACTGCCCGATGGCCCCGGGCCATCTAGTATTTAGCTCGGGCAATGAAGCCTCACCTGCTGGTTGCCTGATCGGGCAATCTATTATGCCAGTATCATGCAGCTCGCGGATCCAGTGAGTGACCCGACAGTAAAACTAAACATATCTATAACTAGTTTAGGTAGTTTGAGAGGTAATTAAAATAGCTACGTGTGATATTCTAACCTGAAGTGTGTGTTTTGTTCCGCTCACCGCTGCATGTGGTTATGCAGAGCTGCGTGTCGAGTCTCGACTCGTCAGCAGCAGTTGATCTCTCTCTCCCGTCAGATTAGACTTCACTCGCGTTTATGTCCATATCGATCAGATCCAGCTAGTTCTAGCTAATGATATGACTACCTGCTTATTAAAAGACAACTACACAATAAGTGTCGCTATGGAACTGGATGAGGCCACAAAGTATAGCGCAGCATTATGCATTTGTTTACATGCCCACCGGAACCCCGAGGCATTACCAACAGATCAACGCACAATCAACCCATACAGGACATCTCTTTCTCCACATTAAGTGTTAGACATTAGAGTTGACTATTCTTGTCTGTCACATACTCTTCTTGTCTGTCACATAAGTGGCGCAACTGAAGCGGTATTGCTCTAAAGGGAAATTATTTTGACCGAAGATATTTAGATTTGCCGGCTAACGGGAACTCTGACGTCACGTGTGCTTCGCGGATGCGCTCGGCTCCTCTCGGGTCTGCTCGGTCAGCTTCCGGATGAGGAGGCATTCGTTCGACCAACTTACAGTAGTTAACATTACAAACATTTTTAACAGGGGCCATAATAGTGTAAATAATGTTTGTTTTGGCAGTTATAACTGAATGTAATGTTTTCTACTTTTTCCATCTGGGAAGGCATTTGCCTTCATCAGATGGAAAGTGTTTTGACCAACAACTTAAGTATTTCTTATAGCTATGCAGGGCATGCAAGCGAGCAAACACAAACAAGAACAAACAAACAAGTGAAATGAAGAATAAAATTGAAATTGTACAATATAATATTGTGGTGGTTCATCTTATAATTCAGTCAAGTAATGCACCAGACAGCATCTAAGACCTGCAAAAATCTAAATTTTCTAGGGGGGCGGAGGCCCCCCAAACCCTTCGTGCCATTTCGTCCGCGTGCATTTTTCAGGGCAATCTCTATTGGGCTCAGGGCCATCTGTAAATTAGCTTAGATGGCCCACAGGGCCATCTCCCAAAGTCCTTAATGTCATGCACTTGGACTGTAGACCACTTGGAGTAAAATCCATGTGAAAATTGCTTCTCACTGTTCTCAGGTCAAATATGTATATTTGATTAAAAATGCGATTAATTTCGATTAATTAATTACAAAGCCTCTAATTAATTAGATAACAAATTTTTAATCGAGTCCCGGCTCTAATATATTTATATAAATATATGTGTTTGTGTATATGTCCGCATCTGTAGCCTGTTATTGTCGCATTATACTGCACTGTGAATGAATTAAAAGTAAATATATAAGTCATCATGAACACATCTGTCCATCAGACAGAGGGCTGCTGTGCCTCCTGTCATCATTAATGGACGTCTCTTTAAAATGACCGCTCAGAGGAGAGGAGGGCTGCAGTCGAATAGTCCATTTAGCTTAGGAACCTTCCTAACGGAGTGAAATGACCCGGAAGTCCCTCAGTGGCAGCCATGATAAGTGCCGTTCGAATTCTTTAGAATGATAGGAAAGGAGGTTTCAAACTTCCTTTATAACCTCCTTTAGCTTAGGAACCACTGGACCTCCCTAACCGAAAGGAGAGAGAAAATGCTGCCCCACAATGCATTGCAGCCACAGCATTTGACGTCACACAACAGTCGGCCGTACACGGAAACAATTGATTATGACGGAGAAATTATATCATGAAAGTTACGGTGCTTATTAAGCTTTTTAAAACGTATGTGGTAAGTTGCCAAAGTGCTTTGTTTTGAACGTTCATCAGTATTATAATCAAAAAGACAAATATGAACGTTAGTTTTTACTGAAATTATCAAATAAAGTCAACATTTCAGTCTTTACTGAGCTGTGTGGAGTTTGTTCAACTTTTAAAAGATGTTTGAATGGTGATATACACAGTGATAGATGTTAAGGACTAACGTTTATAATAAATACATTTGTATTGATTTTAAGATCTTTAGTTCATACAATCATACGTATTGGGATCATTGGTATTAATGTGGACCGGAGGGAGAGGGTGACGAGCATAAGTTTCACTTTCCTTTTTTATTTCAATTCCAACTTTGGTCATGAAGAATATGTTTCTCTGTTGTCCACGTTCATAAAGCAAAGCAGCAGCATCAGAGCACGGTGCAGAGTCTCTAGATGAGTTTACAGTAGTCCCTCGTTCTTATTAAACATCCATGTTGTAGTCCGCTGTATAGAAAACTGTAGTTTCCATAGTTCCCCCACAGCAGCAGACGCACATTCATGACGTCCGCTGGCGCATCATAAACACGTCGGATAGTGAAAGTGCATTCGGATTCTCTAAAGTACCGCAGTCTCTTCTCCTAAGTCCTTTTGAATTCTCCTATCCACTATCCCTTAACCCCGTGACGTTTCACTCAGAGGTCAAGGAATAGACGATAGGGTTAGAACTTAGGAGCTGATTTTTAAACTATCCGACTGCAGCCTAGGAACCACTGGACCTCCCTAACCGAAAGGAGAGAGAAAATGCTGCCCCACAATGCCTTGCAGCCGCAGCATTTGATGTCACACAACAGTCGGCCGTTCACGGAAACAATCGATTATGACGGAAAATTATATCATGAAAGTTACGGTGCTTATTAAGCTTTTTAAAACGTATGTGGTAAGTTGCCAAAGTGCTTTGTTTTGAACGTTCAACAGTATTATAATCAAAAAGACAAATATGAACGTTAGTTTTTACTGAAAAGATTAAAAAAAGTCAACATTTCACTGAGCTGTGTGGGGTTTGTTCAACTTTTAAAAGATGTTTGAATGGTGATGTACACAGTGATAGGTGTTAAAGACTCACGTTTATAATATATACATTTGTATTGATTTTAAGATATTTTCATAGTTCATACAATCATACTGGGATAATTTTTTGTATTAATGTAGACCGGAGGGAGAGGGTGAACAAGCCGAGCCGAGCCTAAATACAGCCAGACCAATCAAACCAACAAGACACACGTGAGGGGGGAGGAGACAACACAGGGCACCAGGTGCACACAACAGACATAACGGGAAGGGGAACACTTTTCAAACACAAACATAACTGAACAGAAGTACACACATACAAACCCAACTAAACGCAGTCAGCACTTGTACAATTAATGCCACTTAACGCTATGATGTCTACACCCCCACATATTATTTGCACCCGGATTATTCTTAACCGCTGTCATTCTACACCAGCATAAGCACTTTCTGCGCTCTCGCTAACTCCCTTATCTTGTCAGGCAGAGCCGAGGACCCGACCAGCACCTGCCAGACGACATTTCAATGAATACGATTTAATCCTTTAAGAAATAAAAAAATGTTAAGAAATTTAAAAAAAAAATTCGGGTGGAATGAATACCTATAGTGATGATTCAACAATAATTTGTATAGTCTGGTACCTGAAAAAGGTCAAATGGCACTGATGGAACCAAATGTGCCCAAAGCTTATTCCGCCTGGACTTTATTTACATAAACCTCTCTAAAAAGGTCAAATGTCACTTGTTTTGCCTCAATCTTGATACAGGGTACTTAGTATATGTTATACTTTGGATTCCTAAAGCTTTTAGGCTACTAACCCATCATTCAAGGTTGGTCTTCACTATAAGTAATGGGTTTTCTTTAGGCGGAGACAGGAATTTACATTTTTTTGCTATGTTCCATCTAAATTTACTCTGACACAGAAAAATCTATATTGATTCTGACACTTCTACATCCAACTTACAGATGTAACCTTGCTTTGACAACAACAATTATTCATATAAACCTTTTAGAAGTTAAGTTATAGTCATTTGTTCTGGGAATGTCATTTTCGAGCCTGAAACCTGAAAAACAGGCTCGGGGTTTAACAGGTTAATAAATACTATCTCAATAATTAGTATAAATTATATAAAATGTGCAAATATGCCATGCCAAACGGTACTGTGCAATCACGCTAATAAAGTGCAAAACTGTTCACTAAAGTGCTGCGTTACAAGGCCCGAAGCCGTCAGTCCAGTGACGAAGTTTCGTCATACACATTAATACAATTCAATAATCTAAAACTACAGGAGACAAAAAGGAGCGAAAAATAAAAACATCAGATTTAAGTGATAACCAAAGTGATAGAGTGATAACAAATGGCTGTAATATCATAGATTTGTAAGCTATTTTACCTTTATGGGCAACATCACTGATAAGAAGAGTTTTGAACGGGATGGTTTTACCGGTGTTTTAAGTCATTTTTTATTTCTACCACAAGATGTCACCCGTGTCCTGTAACATCTACAAAATGTCCCGAAACATCCCCGTACAGTGGCAAGATGTCCTCATTGTTGGTAAGAGCTGCCTGCAATGGTCTTTTACATTAATACATGGTTTTGTGGTTGTTGTTTTCTCCTTATATGTTAAAGTTGTTACTGTTAATTCAAGTAATACTCTGTGCCTGTGGTGACAGGAGCTGTCCAAAGCCTCGTGGTGCTGACGTTTCTTCAGCTCCTGCAGCAGCGGCTCGTTTATGAGTTCAAGTGTGGTACACATTTAAAAAACACCGCTAAATAGTAAGCTTCCAAAGTTTTCTTTTCAGAAACAATTAAGTCTACTGACATTTAATGAAATTCGTATAGTGTTTATATTTGTTTTTTATTTATGTTTGTACTGTTTTAAGTCTCCTTTGGGATTTAAATATATTACCCATTGTGGGTGTGTGCCTGAATACTAGAAACGTGTTATCTCGAGATTAATATTGTATAGATTTTGGTTTGATAGAAAGCTTGTGAATCTGTTGAAGTGTTTTGTTGAAATATACATAAACTTGCCTTGATAAAGATGTATCACTACATCTATACCTGCGTGAGCGTGTATGTCTAAACATGTAGAATTATAGAAAAGCATTAAAGAATAACGCCAAAGTGGAGAGTCACAAACTGGAAAATAAGAAGAATAAAGCCTCTTTTTCTTCGACGCTCTTGAAGAGGCTCGTGAGATGCTCTCTGGCTCTTATTGGTTGAAGTGATTGCTGCCATGGTTGGAAATTAACATAAAGGAGGCGAGTGGCGAAGGGATCCACTTGGGGGCAAGCTGGTGATGCGTCACAGCTCTTGGTGAAAAGAGGAGACAAAAAAGGGGACTAAAATAGCCCCGAACCTGCGGGTTAATGTGCACCAATGGCCAAGAAGTCACTCGTGGTCTCAGAGCAGAGCGCAAAAGTGCCACAGGTGATAGGAGGAATGGACATGGAGATGAGAGTTTGCGCGTCCTATGTGTTGCAAATAAGTAACCAAAAATCGCTTGAAACAAACTTTGCCATGTAAGATTGGCGACCGAAACCTCTGCACGGTGCAGAAAGTCTGCGATTTCACCACGTCACTTCTCGGGAGATCATGAAACAACATCGGATGTTTCTGAGGCGAGGACACGTTGAGGAAGCTGAAGAAAGCCATCTTCACCGATGAGGCAGCCAAGTTCCCCTTCGCCTCTCCCTTTACGCACAGGCGAGGTGAGGACGGAGAGCATCACACCAATGTAGAGGAAACACCAATGAGTCATCCGAGGTGTTGAAAGATCGACAGCAGACGGGAGAAGCACAACAATTACAATTTGTAATTGAAAATCGTCTTGTTTTTTTTAAAGCACATCATGGATGGAGAAGGAGGATCATCCGGGCTGGTGAAATCAGCCGCAGTAAAACTGTCCAAGATGGGTGAAAAGACCAAGCAACTAGGCACCGCGATGAAGGATCCCCACCAGCAGAGACGGATCATATTAGTGATTGTTTGCGTGGCTCTCCTGCTGGACAATATGCTGTACATGGTAATCGTGCCAATTATCCCAGACTATCTTGCTGAGCTGGAGAGTGAGCAGGCAGAGCACGTCCACGTAGTGATACACCCCAACTCCTCATACAACAGCACAGCTCTAGACAAAATCAACAAGAACAATCTAGATATCCAGATAGGAGTACTTTTCGCATCCAAAGCCATCCTGCAGCTCTTAGTTAACCCGCTGTCGGGAACTTTCATAGACCGTGTCGGATATGACATTCCACTTTTAATCGGACTCTCTGTTATGTTCGTGTCCACCTGCATATTTGCAATCGCGGAAAACTACGCAACTCTCTTTGTGGCCAGAAGTTTGCAGGGTCTGGGGTCTGCCTTCGCGGACACCTCTGGATTCGCGATGATAGCTGACAAATACACGGAGGAGTCGGAGAGGAGCACGGCGCTGGGCATCGCTCTGGCATTTATCTCTTTCGGGAGTCTGGTGGCGCCTCCTTTCGGGGGCGTCCTGTACGAGTTTGCGGGCAAGAAAGTGCCCTTCATCGTGCTCGCCTGCATTTGCCTGGCGGACGGCTTGATGCTGCTGACCGTGATCAAGCCGTTCTCCAACAGGACTAGAGAGAACATGCCAGTCGGTACCCCAATATACAAACTCATGGTTGACCCGTACATTGTTGTGGTGGCCGGGGCGCTCACAGTGTGTAACATCCCCCTGGCCTTTCTAGAGCCCACCATAGCCAACTGGATGGAGACCAACATGCACTCCACTCAGTGGGAAATGGGGCTCGCCTGGCTCCCAGCCTTCTTCCCCCATGTCCTCGGTGTTTACATTACGGTTAAATTAGCAGCAAAGCATCCACATTTGCAGTGGTTTTACGGAGCTTTAGGTATGGTTATCATAGGAGCGAGCTCCTGCACAGTCCCTGCATGTAAAACTTTCGGCCAGCTCATGCTGCCGTTGTGCGGCATTTGTTTTGGCATTGCACTGGTAGACACTGCTCTGCTGCCGACTCTTGCGTTTTTGGTTGACGTTCGTCATACTTCAGTGTACGGTAGTGTTTACGCTATAGCAGATATTTCCTATTCTGTTGCTTATGCTATGGGTCCTATAGTGGCCGGCCAGATAGTGCACAATTTCGGGTTTGTACAACTTAATCTGGGTATGGGCCTCGTCAATGTGCTTTACGCACCAGCCCTGCTGCTGCTGCGCAACGTGTGCCAAATGAAACCGTCCTACTCAGAGAGAGATAACCTGCTAGAGGAGGCTCCGCAGGGGCTGTACGATACTATCAAGATGGAGGAGAGGAGAGCTAAAAAGAAGGGCTACAGCGCGGCAGGGAATTCCCTGTCAGTAGATGAAAATGGGTTTGACCCGTTTAGAGCACAGCGGTCTTTGTCAGAAGAGTCGTCCGGTCCGGAGTACACTTAGCCCGGCCACACTCTCACCGCCCCCTTAACATTCCCCTGGAGATATTTGGAAAGGTTAAAGTAAAGTACATTTTTATTTAAGTACCGATGTGCAATATAAACATAATCACCCAAATCATGATGGTGTGACCCGCTTTCCAGAGTTTCTTTTTTGACTGTGATTTCATTGTGTCGAACAAGTCTATGTGGCGTTTGTCATGGACGTATATCTGGAGTTTTGTGAGAGATCTATCAGCTACTGTTGAATTTGTGTGTATTGTAAAAAGATATAAATAGATAAATGTGCGTACAAGATTATATGGGACCAACTATAAACAGCACATTTCCCCCTTACACAAAATAGCCTATATTTTTAGTCTCTGAAAAAACTTTTTTTACTTGCACATCAAAGGCCTGATTTTCCTCTTTGTTTGTTACAAAAAAATCGTCCGCTTCAATTTTGTAACACGTGGGCCTGTTTGTTGTTTCTTTTTAATTCAATGTTTTCTGTTGTTTGAAATTAAATGTAATAAATGGATTTTATATGTGGATATATGCACAATGCAAATGTTTGCAACATACGTGGACCTCTACAAAGTGTGTGTGCGTTCGTGTGTGCGCGCGCGTATACGTATGAAACATTTTGTCAAGACGTAGCCAATGAAGTCAGTCTCCTTCATATGAAAAAGTATGTATTCATTTATCAATTGTCGTTTTAATAAATCTCTGTTTGAATCTGTGTGACGCTGCTGATTTCATTTTTATTTCAAGCTTCAAACGAATCAAAACAAACTGACTGTTGGACCTATTTTGTTTAATCACGAATTTGGTTTATTACATATTTTAAGAAGCATTAAGACACATTGGTTTAAAAGACAAGTCACATGTGTATGTCATTGTGTATGAAAAACGACAAATATTAATGTGATGAATAAAAAAATTATGATTTTAACTTTGAAATCAGACTTTTGATTATACACCTCTTTCACAGTGCACAACCAACGCACAAAGTGAAGATAAATCCACAATATGAAAACAAAATAAAACACAAATCAACAGACCCAAGTGCGCAGCAGTTAATAAAATTAGGCTCAAGCTGCAAAGCAGATTTATTTTCCGCACAAGTGCAACATGTATTGTCTGAAATCAGTCACAAACTCTGCAGAAAGTGCAAGTCTTGAATCTGAACCTTAAAAGCTCCAACATTCTCATCTCTGCCGACCCGCAGGACCCTTGAATGTCAAACCAAAAAATGGCCACCACTTCATTCTTCTATGCTAAATGTATTATCGGGTGTGGGCAAGGGAGGGGGGGGGCGAGCTGTCAGATAATATGTTCCGCGAATAGATTTCGATGGGAGGAGTTTCTTGCCCCAAGGGGGTAGGTGGATGCAAACACCTTCAGCATCTTTTCCGAGGCGCGCTTTTATGTGGAGCCACAGCCGCATGGCGAGACGAGGGGACGGGGGAGAAGTCCAGCGCCTGAACGGAGCTCACTAATATGGGATTTCACAGCGTGGAGGTGGGAGGCGAAGTAAACTTCCACACACTTCTCTGACATCGTCAGTGGTGCACCGATCAGGTAAAGCCACTTTTCTTCTCTTTTGTGTGTGTGGTTATTTGAAACTTGTTGTGAGCTTCTTTGGCGCACTGAGACTAAGAATATGCATCTTAACAACTAATTTAATCTACTTCAAAGTTCTCTTTTCTGTGAATACGAAACGTTTTTCATTTCTTCTTATTATTATAAACGTTTTTCTAACAAACAAAGTGCATCCAAGGACAAATAATTATCAAAAATCGTTCCAAATGTTTTAGTTTTAGAACTTTTGTTTAAATCAAAATGCCATTAGAAAGTCAAACGTCTCTGAAAATAAGCACGTGCACGTTTACGATTTATTGGCTGAATTATTATTCGTTTTAGGATAAATAAAGCTTTTGAGACAAACAGGGATGAAATAAGTTTTTAAGAGGCGTATCTCTTTGCAGTGATGAACGATGAGGCGCAGCTGGGATTCAAGGACATGCGGCAAATTGCGTTAGGTTACAAAATGAAGAAGAATGGAAGCCCGCTGGTTCACCTTCAGTAGTCCCATTGCTCAGTAGGCTTCATTGTATTTACTGCATTTTTAAACTTGTCTGCTTTCTTTCTCAAATGTCTTTACATGCTTCGTGCAGGGAGGACTGACCTCAGATCGTCTCTACAGGCTCTCCATCACTTCCCCTTGACTGGACAGGAACGCAAAGATGCCAATCATGGAGAAAGAGACGGGGAGAACAACAGTCGGCCAAGTATGAAAACATGTCACTGTCTCTATAGTCAAAGTGTTTTTCTTTACATCAGCACCCACTCCTTATCTTTACTATACCTTTTAACACGGAGCGCTGTTGCTGTCCATGGTATTGAAGCGGGCAAAGTAATAGGCCTGATTTTCAGCACCAAGTACAGCGGCAGCAGCATTTACTCTAACCTACCGCTAGGGGCGAAATGACAGCATGCCTTTTACCTTTCAGGGGTATAAAGCCTTATTCCAATGATATAGCAACTGACAGTGGCACATTGTATCATAGCGCAGTTAGCATGCTGTGGTTTGGTTTGCTCTATATTTGTTTTTCAATGTTTCTTTCCAAGGTAAAACTTGATGTGACTTGCTTAAAATAAATGAATAAAAATAAAACTACACAATCCCTGATCCCAGGAATACAAAACTAGACCATGTATTTTAAATCCCAACGAATTGGTCAATATTAACATATTGGGCTTCTTCGGTATCATTATGCTAATGATCAAACATCAGACAGAAAATATAATCAATTTCCCATCCATATAATCCCTGTGGGGATTGCCCACAGTATGTAAGTCGCTTTGGATAAAAGCGTCTAACAAGTGTTTCAAGTCCCAAGGGCTGTCTAATGTTTTTTTAAATAGGCCTCAAAGCAATAAGGATGAATTATCAACTCAGTGTCTAATAATAAAACATAAAGAAAAGATGTGTTGGAATTCCCCCTTTAGCTAGGAACCCGCGGTGAATCAAGAGGACATCAAAATGCTGCTGCAGTTCTTTCATTACTTGTTACGAGTATTTACACCAAGCTGTTTTTGATATGACCTCAGGTGTTGCCAAAGGTCCCTTTGCCCCCGCTGAAACAAACACTCGACACTTACCTGAAGTGTGTTCAACACCTGGTGAAGGAGGAGCAGTTCAAGAAAACAAAGGCTATCGCGGAGAAGTTTGGGGCTCCCGGAGGTGTCGGAGAGGTTCTCCAGAAGAAGCTTTTAGAACGGAGGGACACGACAACAAACTGGGTAACACTGCTACTCTTCGCTGTATGTGCATCAACTGGAAAAACACAGAAAATAAAAACCTTCTCAGTCCTTCCCCGGTATCAATAAAGATTTGTTTTGGCTTTATTCGTGTAAAAGAACAATTTGATGCATTTCTCCTTTCTAGTTATTCACACTCTCATTTGCAAAACTCAATACAGTTATTGAAAAACCTTTCCCCTAATGATTTTCTTCAGTCAATAATCTTTCTGTTTCATGCATTATCATTATAATCCAATGTATTTACAAAACAGAATGTGTCATTCGCATTAAGCATTGATTCTGCCTCTTTGTTATAATATGGCATCCCACTCTGCTTCGGCTCTATAAAGTATGAAAATAAAAACCTCAAATTATTCTATACTAATAAATAACCCATTCATAAAAAAGTGGAAGAATGTGAAACCTCTGAAGATGAAGATTTACTGGAGCCTTTGTAGCTTCAATCTCTCCACCTGAAGCTAGTCCACAACTCATCCTGCTCATCCATCTCACCCCCCACCCCCTCTCACACATACTCTCTCCCACTCTTATTTACACCTGGCAGTGGCACACTGTAATGGCTTTTCACTCTATTGCCCATACGTCTCAACTCTGAAAGTAATAACTGGAGTCCAAAAAGTTGAACAAAGCCGCATCTCTCAAAAGGTGTCCCTGTGTTTTCATCTAGGTCTATGACTACTGGCTGGAGGACATGTACCTGAACAACAGGCTGGCCCTGCCGGTCAACTCCAGCCCCGTCATGGTGTTTCCCAAGCAGACGTTCAGAGATCAGAAAGACGCCCTCAGGTAAGTGCTCGACTCGTGGGTCTGTTATTGTAGAAAGGTTGCATGTGATGTACATGTGTACTGTATCCACTCTCCTTCCTTGTCCTTGAAAGAAAGTAGCAGACAATGTGAAAAATATGCATCTGAATTAGGACATTTACATTTTTCAGAAAATATCTGAGGCATGTACACTTCAAGAAAAGCCGCCAATAGAACAAAATACAATTTATCAATTCATCTCACTCTCTTTAAGAAAATACCATAAGTAACATTTCGCACCACCAAGCACACGGTTGTCTTCAATCTGCTTCTTTTCTCCAACCAACCATCCCACAGATTCTTAGTTCATTTTCACAAAAGACAAAAGACATTTCTCATTGTTCAGATGCTGCAACCTAAATAATGTGTTTCCGTATAATCTACAAACAATTGACTGATTATCAAAAAGCTGCAGAATCATTTCCAGTCAATCAGCCTACAGCTCTGTGGGACACCCTCTTTTCACTTTGTCCTAACTGTTCAGTCATTTTGGGAAAAGAGGACAACTCTAATTGAATAAAAAGTACACAAGTGGACCAAGTTCCACCATCAAGTACTTCCTATCACATAATAACTCCCAGAATGCTCTGCAACATCACCGATTGTTGGTTGCAGAACACACTACAATGCCATAGGGAGCAATAGAAAGTGCACAGTATATCACTCAGGTGTGCAGCCACTGACAGGGTTTATGTTTCTCAGCAGACTCAGATAAAGATCTGAAACACAGACATGAAGAAAATCACTGGCATCATCTCTTGGCCAAATCTCTGCCCATTATTGAATGAGCCGTGCTGCACCGAACATTACTCCAGTCCGCCCAGCGCTGTAACTCAGCATCAGCTTTTGTCAGCTCATGTCGTGCTAACTGAATAGTTCCAGGGCACTCCGAACTGGTAATGCACTGACACAGCCACTTATTAGATTGGGAGTGACAGGGCCAAGCTCTCCACAGAGACTGCTAGTCAGCCTCGTTTAGGGGTGTGGTGCATCGCGGCCGCCTCCTTTGTATTGATCTGGCTTTGAACGTAATAACACCAAGACAAACGACACACAACATGAGACCTGACAGGGCTCTGTGTTTTCCCTATTCGCCCGCACCGCCCACTCACACGTACAGACCGACTCTGCGTCTCTCTCACAAACACAGATACACGCACACAGCCCGCCCACTGTATCCTACTCATTTACCATAATGAGATTACTGTTAGTCCTGTGAGAGATGAGAGGAGATCTAATTATACATCCAGCCAGTACACTGTGTATGTTCAGGGTTTCTATACATGTCAAACGTCTCTCTCTTTTAAGATTTGCTGCTCGTCTCGTCAGAGGAGTGTTGGACTACAAGGCTCTCATCGATGCGTACGTATACCTGTAATAGATAACCTGTCTCCCCGTCAGTGTACACCTGCATGCCCTACACCTCATCTATGATGAATCAGCAGAGGATGAAAAGAAAATGGAGTATAATAATAAGTGATAAAGTGAGAGTCTAGAGCAGGGGTGTCCAAACTACGGCCCGGGGGCCAAATGCGGCCCGCGGACCATTTGGAATCGGCCCTCACTCAGCAAATTAAAATAGTATAATGACTTAAGTATAATAAACTTCTGCTTGTCTTATATTGTACTTCTTAAATATATGTGTTTAAATATATTACACAGTATTCATGTGTTAATAGGCCCAATTTTCAAATAAATCCAGTCAATTAAAGTTGAATTTTTTTTCTAACAAATCTAAATTGATAAGAAAAAAGCCCAATGACAAATTCACATAACAACCTTGAAATATACCCTTCATATTTCCTCTTATTCTAAGCAGTCTGAAGCTTCTGTTTTAAGGAATGAGCTGCCAACACAATACATGAAACCCTCTGGAGAGCTGTGAGCTGTCTTTTTCTTACAGAATACCTCTAGTGAGTGGCCCAGCCCTTCGTACGTTTTTCTGTATGTGGCCCTCGGAGAAAAGAGTTAGGACACCCCTAGTCTAGAGGTCATTTGATGTGTGACATAATGTCTCTCAGGCGAGCGCTGCCAGTGGATTTTGCTCGAGGGCAGCTAGCTGGGACCCCTCTGTGCATGGAGCAGTACTACCGCATCTTCAACTCCTACCGTTACCCGGGGCTGAAGACAGACACGCTGAAGGTCCAGATGAAGGCAGCCTCCTCGGCGCCGGAGCACATTATCGTGGCTTGCAAGAACCAGGTCAGCACGCCGGCTTCTGAGGAAACCTTTCACACTCAATCACACTTCTAACTGGAGACAGGTTCCTGTGCATTTGAGAGAACATATAAGTACATGTAAGGATCCTTTAATGTTATTAAAGGATCCTTACAAAGGATACATTATTATTTCCTCTGTAGCTGTGGGTGAAAGTGGTCAGAACGTCACATCAGACACAAGAACCCCAATGAACATGATCAGTATTGAATACAATGTTTTTTTATCCAGTAAGAGGCAGTAGGACACTTGTCTTGAAGGAATTTAAAGAGGATGAGCTTGCCCTAATGAAATAAATAAATGAAGGTTATAGAGTTGGCAAAAAAAAGGAGCAAAACACAGTGCAAAATATATATTGTTAGTAAAGCAAAACAGACCTCCTTCTCATCATCTTAACAAAATGGAGCAGTTCAAACATTTAGGCCATCATGATCTTTGGGTCTTACTAAGAAGGAAGTATTGTCCTGTTATTTTTAACTTGAATATGTCCAACTCAAAAGAGACATTTCTAAAAATGTAAAGCATGGTAGATGCTTCATATTGTCCTACAGTCGGCATATATCAATCAACATTTCTAAGTGTCACATATACACAAATGCAAAATCAACATTTTGTGTGTTTCTAAAATGATCACATTTAACAAATGTTTTAAGACCGCACAACAACCACTCACTTAATCCTCAATAGTGATTCCCGTGAATGTATAAAATGCCCGTAGCCAACATGTCTTAGGTCCCCGTTTTCATTACATTTCGCTCGCACTGTGCCTTTAAATTACCGCAGAAAAAGGCACAGTGGGAGCTCCCACCTGGAAATGGTTCTGGGAACTATCAATCTGTGGCACATAAGGGCCCGTCCCTGTGGAGATACAGGCGGTTAACTTAATTACTGTTGATTTAGTCTGCCAGAGCTTCCTTGAGATGCCGGTTTAAGTGATTGCAGTAGAGGAGCCATACTTAAGGCAGCATGGCCATTTTCAGTCCTTACCATAATTACCTAGTTACCCATTTACCTGAGTGGTCCAATATTGTACCACAGTAACAATAAGCTCAGATATACATTTCTCATAGCAGGCAAATCTGAACACAAACACAAATCCACTATTAAAGTTGCCTCATGTGACACAGTACACAATAATAATTAAGAAACATATGATTTCTGTTATCCATTTTTCTCACTAGTTTTTCGTGTTGGACGTAGTCGCAAACAGCAAGCAGCTCAACGAGACGGAGATCTTATCCCAACTGGAGAAAATCATGAAAATGTCAGAAAACGCTGAAGAGAGACTCCCTCCATTGGGCGTCCTGACGTCTGACGGGAGAACAGAATGGGCACAAGCCAGAGATGCACTTACGAAAGGTCTGAAACGCATCTTTTTAGGAGGCTTTCATCAACAATAAACCATTTTCAGACAAATAAACAAAGTACTTCTCTCCTCCATCCAGATCAAACCAACAGGGACTCTCTGGCTCTGATGGAGAGCTGTATGTGTGTGCTGTGTCTGGATGAGCCCTGTGGTCTGGAGGCTAGAGACACCACCCGGGCTGTGCTGATGCTGCATGGCGGAGGCCGGGAGAAGAATGGAGCGAATCGCTGGTATGACAAGTCAATGCAGGTAGGGCTGCATCAAGACACTTCAATCCTACATGAATGTAGAGTTTGGGCTTTTAGCTAATCCCCCTTCCCTCAGTTTGTTGTAGGAATGGATGGAGTATGTGGAGTGGTGTGCGACCATTCCCCATTTGAGGGAATAGTTATGGTGCAGCTCTCGGAATACCTGATGAAATACATGTAAGTCTGTGAGAAAGATATAACCATACTCTAATTATCATCGTCTCAATAAATGCTGCTGAGACCAACAGTGGATGTGATGTTGTGTTCCTGAACAGAACAGGAAGTCCCTGCAAGATGGCGAGGGCATCCAGCATCAGAGACCCGCCCCCTCCGAAAAGGCTGCTCTGGAAATGTAACCCACACATCCAAGGACTCTTAGCAGCATCTGGAGACAGACTGCAGAGGCAAGACCATGAAACTAAACTTTACAATGAATTATTTCTATAAACATCATGTCTTATATTTGCTGCACTTTCTCATTCAGGCTGGTGGATAATCTTGACATGGATGTTTTAAACTTCAACGTTTATGGAAAAGACTTGATCAAAAAGCTGAAGATGAGCCCGGATGCATTCATACAAGTTGCCTTACAACTTGCATTTTACAAGTAAATTCATCATCTCTATCAATGAATGTGGCCAGTAATAAACCCTTTAAATATACTCATGTTCATGTGATTTTGTCCCGTTGTATAGATGCAATAAAAGGCTGGTGTCCACGTATGAGAGCGCGTCCATTCGGCGATTCCAAGACGGTCGGGTAGATAACATTCGCTCTGCCACCCCCGAGGCTCTGGCCTTCGTGATGTCCATGACAGACGAGAGGGCCACTTTCACCGTGAGTCATTTTTCTTACTTTGACCCCAATTACTGAATAACTCCCACATTACTGTTCATCACGCCTGCTTAGATGAAACAGGTGCGAGCAGTGTCCCCGTCCAAACAGATGATGCCCCAGCAGATTTAAACGTGTCAGTGAAAAATGAATTTACTGGCTCTCTTTTTGTACTGTGGAATAATGCCATGCTTTTTGATTTGTACTTCTTTAACAGGATTCAGAAAAAATGAAACGACTAAGGGACGCAATTAATGCCCAGACAAATTATACAATTGCAGTAAGTATTTGTAAACCATTTGCCATTATATTAATTAAATTATTAAAAAATGAAACTAAGAAAACTATTATTTTGTAGGCTATCACAGGATTGGCAATAGACAATCATCTCCTCGGGCTTCTGAGAATCGCAAAGGAGCTCAACATGGAGAAGCCAGAGATCTTCAGTGATGAGACGTATTCGACCAGTAACCAGTTCATCCTTTCTACCAGTCAGGTAACAGGTTTTGTTTTAATTTTAAACAAATAACATGTTCTCCTCCTTGTAATTGTTGCTTCTAATCTATCCTTACTTGATTCTCTTGTGAGCAAAGATAAATGTGATAGGAAACAAGTCGCTGAAACAGAAATAGAGATGTACTTAATTCTTGTTGGATCCTGATTAAGCTTCAAAGAGATCGTTTTTGAAGGTACATCGAGTCCCTCAGCTTTTTCATGACATGACCATGATTACAAGAAAGTGGAGATTAACCACATACTCTTGAAAGTGCACGGTGACTTATCAAGATTCCTCAGATTTACAAATTGTTAGTTGAAAAACGTTTCTAACCCATTCTGTGTCCTCTTGTCTTCAGGTCACTACCACAATGGAAATGTTCTGTTGCTACGGCCCGGTGGTGCCCAACGGCTACGGCGCCTGTTATAACCCGCAGTCGGACCACATCATCTTCTGTGTGTCTAGTTTCTGGGAGAACACGGGGACGAGCTCGGCAGTTTTCGTCAAAGCCCTGAACGAGAGCCTGCTGGAGATCAGGGACCTGTGCAATAGAAGCAGCGCTGCGGCTACCAGACCGGCTGTTAGCGGCCAGGGAGCCGGCCTGCCATATAAATCAGGGAAGTAAGCCATTCACAGAGAGCATCTCCCACTCAGAGGCTCCTCTGAACAACCTAAGGCTGCGGTCCATTAGTATTATTGGATAGGGCGGTTCCTAACTGAAGGAAACAACCTGATGTTTCAGGCATATTCTCTAAATCTCAAGGATATGTGGTTGAATGCTTCCTTTCTTACCCTCTTTAGCATAGGGTAGACTGGACAGGAGATAATGTGGTCCCACAATTCCTGGTGGCAGCAACATTTCAATTGACTGCTCAACCACGTTAATAACATCCGTCATCACCAAATGGTGTTGGTAAATATTTACTTCACACGTCCTTTCATTTGTCCTTATTATTCTTCATTACTTCGTTCCTTGACCACATCAAGGTTAAGGAAAAGTGGTTAGGGAAAGACAAAGGAAGATTTTGTTACTTTTCGACCGCAGCCTTAGACCTAGACTAGAGTAGAGTAGTAGAGTGTTTTTTGTTGTCTGTGCAATAGTGTTCCTTTGACAACAAAATGCAAAGCCTTAAACTTATTATATAGTATGTAAAGGGAACTTTTGTTGTTGTTGATGTGTGTAGACATTATAATGATTTCAGGTCCAACTATGGCCCTGTTTGACTCGGCAGACTGACGTTAAGTTAAACTGCCTTTAGGAAACTCAAGCCATGCACGCTATGTAACACGGATGAAAGGGGCAACTCCTCCATCAGAGAGAATCATTTGAGTGATCCTAAAATAAACATATATAACGCATATAGAGTAGGAGTGTAATATATGAGAGGTTTCTGAAAATAAGAGTATATTTAAGTGAATAATAACAATCATGACATCCTGTAAATGTGATTCTGTTTCACGTTGTTCTTGCCATTGTAACAAACTGGATCATATATACTTTATATCATACTGGATCCATTTTGTGTGCAAGTTAAGTATTTTTTTATTCTATTGACGACACCACAAAGGTTGCCAAAGATGTTGTGTATACGTGAAGTCTGTCTGATGAGGCACTTTAAGATAATTATATTGATATATATGAATTAATAACTGTAAACATAGAGAACTGGTTAGGAATCATGTGTTTAGAGGGAGAACATGATGTGGTGTTAGTGGCACTTTTGGAGTTTAGATGTATGTGTTCCATAGCAATAGTTTAAAATTGTAGCTTTTAATAAACAGTGCTGCTTTGTAAGTCAAATACAGTCCAGTGGTAATAGAGGCAGACCACTGTGTTCGTGTGTATACTGTAGAAGTGCTTTTTATTTGCTCTTAATGGTAGAGTAGGGGATGTATTGATATACTGTAGTGCAATAACACAGTAGCAAGTGCAGTGAGGGTATATGTGCAATTTAGCAAATCAACAATTGCTGTAGATGCATGGAGCTTATGTAGTATTAAATGACCTATTTTTGATACTCAGAGATATTGGTGACATTAAAACATGCATGCTGTCAAAATGGTCCATTCAAAGTGTACTGTGACTTGGATTCTTCAAAAAATATGTATTGTGTTTCAATCTGGGGTCTGTAGCTGTGAAAATGTGAGGATATGTGTTGTCCTGTTGTATTCAGATGACAGTTGTTTGATCTCCAAATAACCAGCCAAACTGAATGTGAACCATCCTATCAAGAAAAGACTATATAAGCGACACACGTTGCATGTTTATTCTTTCAAACTAACTGTATTTTTATATGTTCACCTGAAAAGATTAAAGATATAGTAAAATACTGGTGAAAGGTACACAAATGTAAGAAAAATGCCTTAAAATAAAGTGATGCAAACTGTTTTCCTGCCAGATATTCTATAAATGTTTCATGTTTTACCTCTGATGTTCATTTGAACTGTTCTACTTGGTGTTAATGGTGTAACCTGAGTGATATCTGTAAGAGAATGTACTATTTGTTATGTGTGCTTCAGTGGGTTCCCCCGTTGTCTTGTTCATAAAGAGTCATATATAATCCCAGAGTAACTCCAGCTGGTATACCCATTGAACCATGGCATAGTAATAATGTGGCCTGATAAATCCTTGACACACTCATCCATGACAACATTTGTGAATGGTAATTAACGTGTAACACGTCCTTGACAGGGATATCATAGTGTTTTATGAAGTCATTTAATATTCAATGAATGTTCAGTGGAAACTCATGTGTTTATGAAAAGAAAAGAAAATGTTGATTTATTTTTTTAGGCTACAAAAAAATGGTGTTGATAGAAGACATTGCTAATTTGAGTTCTGATAAAACTGTTGTTGAGCAAAATGTGATACTCGATTTAAGAAAATAAAATGAACATCGTGCTATTATGTCTAATAGTGTCAGTGTGTTCTTTTTAAATGGATGCCTTGTGTATCTTATTTCTTAATATACATTTCTTCGAGTAGATTGATGCGTATGTATAGTCAAATGAGGACATGGCATGACCAATGAGGTCAATTCATTAAATGTTGTTTCTGGGTGTTTATTTAATTTGTGCCATTCGACGGATACAGGACATACATACAGTTTAGAAATCTACATTGGTTTCCACAACTGATAGAAAAATAAAATCCCTCTTGTGTGTTGCTATGCTCTTAATCAGAATAGATATGAACACTTCATTTAGTCACTGTTTCAGAAAAACAGCTTTTACAGTAATTGCAGCAATGTTGGAAACTCACGTCTGACATAAGCTAAGATGGACCTTTATTTATCCCCGTGGGGAAATTCAGGAAGCTAAGGAACATAAGCTAAGCTAACATGTCTGTGAAGTTAACTCAAACCATGATATTTGGCCTCAAGTACAACTTTAACTGCAGAAACCTCTGGACTTATTTGCACGGGGTTGTCTGTTTGCAGCATGGCCACTTAACTAACACACTCCCAACAGATGGCCTCGTTTGCACTGGCATCTGATGAGGTGTTCGGGGAGAAACCCACATTTAATTCTCCATTGGTTAAATCACTGAACCAGGTCGATCAAGTGCCCGGAAAAAATTCAATTATGAGATATTACTTACCTTGAAATGATTTGTAACCGTAAACCTATTATCTAGCACAAATTCTGATCTAAACATCTACATTGTTTTGCCCCTGTTCATTAAGATACTGGTAAGAAATATGATTCAGGATATCTAGTTGGAATACGTTTTGTATAAACGTATAGTGTGTACAACAACTCAGAACAGTGGTTATTAACGCTCACAAACAGGATTTTTGAATTATTGGATTTTCTGTCATGGCGATCGCAAACAGAAACAAACAATCAACTTTTGTGTCCTTGCTGGATTTAGATATTGAAAAGCACTGTGAGGAAAAGTCTCCTCACAGCTCTAACACCGGCTGTCCAGCAGCGAGGCTATCGACAGAACATTAAGCCGGGTCATCTAAAGCCCGTCCTGGCGGCGACCAGAGCTTTCACTGTGTGAGGAGCAATAAGTGACAAGGCTTGGCGTCGAGATCAATGGTGGAAGCCCACCTGGAGATAGATGATGGGAGTACATTACCACTAATAAGAGTCTGCCACGCTGCAGACAGAGGCAGAGCCTTACCTGCTGGCTGCTATCGACTGGAGAGAGGAGCAGGGGGGGAGCAGGGGGGAGCAGGTGGGAGCAGAGCTGTCCAACCAGAGTCCCTTCTCCCTGCTTAGAGGCTGCCAGGGTCCAAGAAAAATGAAAGGCCACTGAGGCTGGATTTCTACCTTACATGAGAACGACAAAGCAGGGTCAGTGTATCTGTAAATCAAGACCGTCACACTTAAAGGTCACCTATTGTGCAAAATCCACTTTTTCATGTATTTTATAAATCAACATGTGTCCCCTCTGTGTAAAGAGATTCTGAAAGTTTCACGGAAAAAATATTCTCTCACATTTTTTCCTGATCCATTTATATAAAAACCTGTCTGAAAATGAGCTGATCAGATTTTGGCAACATTATGATGTCATAACGATTTGTTGGCTTGTGTAACCATTAGCCAATCACCAACCTTATCACCTGAATCTCCTCCTGGAGCATCTCAAGTAAAAGAGAGAGAATCCACACTTTTGAAACAGGGCTGAAACAGAGGGGATTATGGGATACTACAAAAATGCATTATCTGTTTGGTATTTTGAGCAAAATACTTCAGAGACATGTTTTGAACTATAACATATTGTTCTTTGATAAAAGAAAACAGTATAATAGGGGACCTTTAATATAAATAAACATCCTCCGTAATAAATATGCCTGTTGAATTACAAAGAGATCCACATCTGTACAACAAGACATTGAAGGTGATCTTAGCGGGAATAGGTCATAAATTGAGTTAGCAAATATAAATGACTAGCTTTATTTGAAGTGAGCAAGGTGTCAATTTGTAGAAACGCAGCTTCCTGTCCTCACGTCTGACCATGGACATGCTCCGCAACACATCAGCTTAAATCATGTCATGTTCTGTAACCACTCATCACCATATAGTCCTAATGAGCCTCTGTAATTAAACATGTGTCCATGAAGGAAAAATAACAGCTACTAGATTACTATCTGACTCCATTCAACAGCCAATTAGTTACACTGATCCTGTCAAATGAATGTGTTCCACAGCACGATTAATTGATTAGTTCGGGAGTCATGAGCAATGATGCAGCCACCTTTGAAAATTAAACTGAGCTTGACATTATCCGTCTAAAACCGTGTGTTCTGGTTTTAGATATTGACATTTAAGAAGGACATTCAAAGACAGGACCACTCTTACAATCTTTCAATTAAGGTGGTGAAGGACTATATTATAGCTGTCTGTTTTCATTCACAAAGGAGTTCAGATAATGGCCATTCTGGCATTTATGAGGAAACTGCACCCAGGGCAGAAGCCACATTTACATACCATCTTGGAGCCTAATTGGGCAAGAAGTGAAGCCCCATTAAATATTACACCACAATACAGTATATGCCTAGAACTGAAAGCAAGTAAGTCTATTGAACCTGTCCGATTTTGCTCAGCTGTAGATAAAAGTAGTGATACTGCTATGGCAGAATCGTGTGTATTTCAGCGTTATGAAGTCGTGATGAAGAAGCTTCTATTAAAAACAAAGTTAGAAATGTGTGTGAATAATTTGTTTCCATCAGATAAAGGAGAACACAAGCCAAAAATAGCCTACAGCATGAATCGGTTATGCTTTCTAAAGAACTGCAGTATAATATTATCACAGGCCCTGCAATTATTCTTGAATAACATTTTTAAATGACTGCAGCCATAATCACACACTGTTGAATATCACAACAGGAGAATATAGCCAACTTCAAGCTCTTCCCTTCAGCGACTGTCAGGAGTTTCTTCAGCTGTTTTGATATGTTATAATGAGGCTCTGCTGGATGACAACATGACATATATTCATCTCAAGGTAGACTGCTTCTAATTTATTTTCCTATTTACTCCCCGTTCAGCGCAGGTAGTTGTTTTCTCGCGGTTTCTAAAACAATAATCCATTCCCAGGTTCAATATCAGCATCAACAGCAGCCACACTACTGTAAACGCGGTTCCTAAACAGTCTTGGCAACGTATGATTCATTTTGTGATTGGAAGATCAATAACCAATTTGAAGATGACCTGGTGGAGAGGATCCAGATTGCGGGGCCGTGCTTCGCTGTGCAGCGTAAATCTCGGGTGGTGGATGTGCGTCTCGGCCTGCCACGGCTCCTGCTCTGGGGAATGATTTATGCCTCGGTTCTGTGACAGGTCCTGGAGCAGTGGGGCTCTCACCGAGGGGCCGGAGCTAATTTGAGTGGCCTCAGTGAAAGAGCTTACTGAGTGAATAGTGGGGATGGTAAGCGAAAGGGTCAGGGTGTTACATTTAGAGAAAGTGCAGAAAATCATGATTAGTGTGAAGAACAAAAGTACCAACAGTCATTAATCATTAGATGTATCATTTTGATCATTATCATATACTCTATCAGCTGAGAGCAGTATAAATGCTTCTATAAAGCACACACTTGCCGAGATACAAAGAAAAAAAGTGGGAAGAAGTGAGTTCTCGACTGGTTTCGAGTCGAGAAGGTAAATGGTTGTGCCAGGCCATCATTTCAAGACCCGAGTCAATCATCCACACAAGCACTGAGAAGAGACAATCACTTAAATGCTCTCCTCACATCGGAGTAACAACTCCTCGTCCTGCGTGGCCTCTCAGTTCAGCATGAGAGAAACTCAGAGAGACGATTGCATAAGTGCCAAATATGAATGGATCCAAGACGACAGGAAGGATAAAAGTTAGATGGAAGGAGCTCATTAAGAGCGCAGCACTCTCCTCACAAAGCCCACCTCGGTAAAGCAGAGACATTTGTAAACTGGCCATGAGTTCTGAAGGACTTCTCATAATGCTTGACAAGTGGAAACCGCCACCAGGCAGCTAATAGCTATACTGTCATGGAGGGCAAATACAAAGGCATGAGTTTGCATGCATGTAGGCTTTGTGGCTCTGATCATGTGAGACACACACTTTGCAAAAAAGGCAATTCCCTCACAAGTTCCCCAACAGATCTGTTGTGCTGCCATGGCAGATGGGAGGTTGTTGCCGTTTAAAAAAAAAAGGGCTTTATTGAGAAGAGGAGTAAAAGAAAAAAGTGTGCTTCATTAAGTGCTCGGCTCCCAGGTGACCATTTGTCCCAGCAGCTTTGTCCCTGTGGAGCAGAGGGGTGGAGAGGAGATGAACAGAGGCCTGTTCAGAAGCAGCATCCTCCAGATCCCAGCTGCCAATGGCTCCATCACTCTCACGACTCCAGTTACTACACCACACGGCACGGAGCTGCGGCCGCTTCCTGACTCTTCCAATTACAGTGACCCATTAAGAGGAAGCCAATGCAGCGCCAACAGATGGGAGAACAGAGGTGTGTTCATTCCCGTGTTTGCTGGAATGAGACACTAGTCTAGCCTAAATGGAAAAAAAGAGCATTACAAAAGTTTCCCTATAGATCGTTTGGATTTTATTAGGACATTTACGTTGTTATTTTTGCCATAATGAGAGGTTTAACGGGTCAGGTGAAAGTCTTATAGTATGTTTGGGTAACTGCCATTCGAAGATGCATCAGTTTGACTGTTTAATGTTAATAAACGTCAAGGATTACTGATGTTTGCATGTTTAACCTTATGGTGATTGTACACACTATATTTTAATTGCCTTTGCATTAGTTCAGGTTAACTGACAACTAAGATTTCATATGAAAAGTTGAGCTCTGCAGTTCATGTTGCAACTTTACATACAATGTGTACAGTAGAGTTAAAGAGCATTCAATCAAGCCTTCAAACAATAATTGTTGCCATGTTTATGTTGTATCTTCATGGTTTAAATGCACTTATTGTTAGTTACTTTGTATAGGCGTCAGCTAAAGAACTAATGTAATGTAAAAATGAATACATTTGTTCTGCGATTTTCCTTCCTCGAGAAAGCCAACAAAACAGTTCAATCCAAACTGCATGGGGGAACGCACACACACAATGAACAACACACACATTACGCTGCATGGTGCACAGGGGAGTTTAAACTTAATTCTCCCACAAAGAGACGTTATGAGAAATATGGTGAGAGGCATTAGGAACTTAATGGGCCACACACTTGATACTGTACGGCCACCTTTCACAGAGTCGGCGCATGTGCTTTCTGTACATTCCTGAGCTAATTTGTGTCTATTTACTTCCAGGGGGCTGTGAAGGCAGATGAAGAAGGAGCAGAGAGAAGCGAGCCGGAGCCGCGAAGTAATGGTTCCATCTTTAATGAGCGGCTGGGGACCGCAATATCTGGTGACAGAGAGCGTCTCTCTGCCGAGTCACTGTCACAGAGGACAGGCTCATCCTAAATCTCGCTCTTATTGCTGTGAGCAGCGCGACGATATCTCACTCTGGAGACAGAGCTTCAGGTTTTTATGGGGGCTTGGGTAATTGAGCAGCAGGAGGAAAAAGGGTCTCTTCACTTACCCGTAAAGGAAGTGTATGCAAACTGACTGACTGGTGGATTTATATTGGTATTCTCTCTTTACCCTCTCTCTGTTAGCTTTCACTCGTAATACTTTGTCAATGAGATTTGTTTGTGAACCAGCGGAGTTTGGCACAGGAGCAATAGTGTAATCTAAGCTACATGTGTCCTGGTGCAAATAAGCCTGTCAGTTTAGCCACTTGTTCATATGGAATGGACAGGACTGAGAAATGGTGGTGGTGCTGCTTTATGGCCCTTCTAAGCACACTTGTCAGAGAAACTGACCCACAAGACAGCTTCGATGGGCGCAACAAATAGTCTTTGTCCGTGTGCTTCACCATTACCCAACAGAGAGACAGACTTATAGCATCAGTCTCTAAACAGACTCAGGAAAGTCAGCTTTTTGGCCAATGCGAAGGAAACCATCGTAGAATAATTTAAAACAGGTGCAAATTCAGGACTTTTATATTTACAATAAACATATAACTGACATGTAGAAAAGAGCAAATGTTGCGGGGTTTCCAATATGGCTGTAATGGTGCGTGTGCAACAATAACCAGTGATGGGGAGTTGTGAATGGCATGTCATCAAACTGGTTGTTAAACTATAGTATGCATGGGCTTGCTGGTCAGCATAGTAATTGAAGTGGGTAAATTACTGCCAATTCTTTTTTGTACTACTGAAACTACAAACTACATTTTGGGCCATAAAAAGGTTTCTTTAAAGTAAGCTTTTCCAGGGCCTTTTTGCTCTCAAACACAAGTTAATACATGCTGTATTTGTTTATGTATTATGTGATCAAGTTAGGGTTTGCTATAACTTTGCACCACAATAAACATAATCTTATGCAGCATTATGTCATTAGACTTACATCTCTATAGAAAAAAAATGATATCTTATCATACATTTTGTCAGGTCTTAATCAAAAAATGAAGTACTTGATCATTAATAAGATGCTAAGCAGAGTGAAAAGATAAAAGAATGATCTCAATTACAAGTCATGAATCCCCCTGAGTTATGATACTTGCGATCATTTTAGCATGTCTCATTTTTGTTTTGATTAAAAAGGAGGTCTATGTAAAGACTGGAGGGCTTTCTCAGATGAAATCCAATTAAGATTCAGTAAAAAGGCCCAGGGGGATTCACTTTCTAACCAGGAAATCCTCAACCCACGGTCACCCTTGTTGGTGAATTAATTGTGCTTTCAAATGACTGTTTTGTGACAAAAAACAGACAAATACTGACAGATTCTTACCGTAATTAATGTGTGAACAACAAAGCACAAACAGAGGTCTTAACATAACCAATTTGCTTGATTTTTGTTTACGCTCCACACATCCTGTCCAACTTCCAGGAGAGGGGTCGTTGCATTGTGCTCTGCCACCCTAAGGTTGACAGCTGCACAGCAAGTCAGAGCCTCGAGGTCCACTCTAACAGAGCTACTCTGAAAGGCACTAGAGGCCCATGCAGACAGCTCCCTCCTCTCTGTGGGCCGACGGAGTCAACCTGCGACACGTGACAGGCCCTGCAGTCGCTCTGCTCTGATATCCCCCACAGCCCACTGTCACACACTTCTCACATGCATGCAGAAAACAACATATCAAGCACTTTGAGATGTCAGGGTAAGGTCCGGCTGAGGGTCCCGTTCTCTAAGCATTGACCTACTGTATTGGCTTACTGTACATTATTTCATCCCTTTGTTTAAGATTTTGCACAAGATGTTTGTCTAGTTAAGATAAGATAAGATAAGATGGACCTTTATTAATCCCCGTGGGGAAATTCAGTTGTACAAGCATGAAAAACAGGACAGCACAGATTCACACAGATTAATAAAATCAAGAAATGTTTTTAAATAATAATGATAATAATATTAAAAGACTATGAAATAGGAGATGAGTAAAAATAAGAGTAAAATAACTGTCAGCATATATACATATTTGGTCATCTAAATTATGAAGTACGAAATGAGTTAAAGTGAAAAGTGAAATTGGACATCTGTACATAGTGACATATCTACATATTTGGTCTACTACTAATATATAAACATGGATTGTGTAAACAGTATATATTTATGAAAATAGATGGATAGTTGATGAAAAAGAACTAGAGAAGTCAAATTGCATGTTTGTTTGACAAAAAGAAAACTGAATATAAATTCAATTTGTAAGGATATAGAAAAAGACGAAAAGTAACAAATTCTCACATTTGAGAAATTGGTCATTCT